>NW_024080939.1:779444-1254143 GCF_003009895.1 Hyaena hyaena
TTTTTTGGAGAGAGAGGGAGAGAGAGAGAGCACGAGCAAGTGCATGCGAGGGAGGGAGAGGGGCAGAGACTGAGAAAAATCTTAAGCAGGCTCCACGCTCAGCGCAGAGACTGATGCAGGGATCGATCTCACCATCCTGAGGTCATGACCTGAACCTAGATCAAGAGTTGGACGCTTAACTGACTGAACCACTCAGGTGCCCCTCTACAGCTCTGTTTTTTGACATGATACGTTGTGTGGGTTATTATTGGTTGTAACATGTGATCTTCCTAAATCTCTCCCACGATCACTTTTTGTAAAATCTACTAAGTTAGCCAGCCGAATAGTGGCAGCTCCTATGAGGAATCCCACAATACCAGAATATGCTGTAATCTCCATTAGGTCACTGTCATATTCCAATCTGTATTTATTACAGCCCTGCTCTGATGTGTACATAACCAAACTTGCTAGATTTATATTCTCTAATGGTTCCCCAATGGGAAAAACCTGTGTTCTTTATCTTCCTTTTCCTGTCCCAAATCACCCTTCCACATCCATTGCCTGCTTCGGGAACCCCCCGTCTGGGTTTTATCAGAAGTTGCAAGACAAAATGTGCATTATTAAGAAATATAAATATTTTCAGAAGCAATCAAAGGGATGAAAGATTGATTCAGCATGTAGATTGGACCTAATTCGAACCAGCTTTGTCCCTAATGAAAGCTACTGGGATCGAGTCAGGAGCTGTTTGTGGCCCCCAGTTGGAAATTCAGACTCATTAGGATAATCGGTCAGGATTTCTCCTGCTAGGTTAGCTGGCATATTTTTTTGCAAGGTGCTTTTGCAAGGTGTAGTGCCGGGGCTCTCTTACCTTCCTTGCAACCCGCAGGGACTTGTAGTCATCTTTGAGGAATCGTGACTTATTCCTTCTCTTCCGAGTTTAGATAAGCGAGTAGCTTTTTCACAACTCCACAACTCGGAAGTTTGGCTTAGCATTAACTTTCATAAGAACATTTTGGCCCGGAGGTGTCTGTATTACAATTTCTTTCTTGGCTTCATAAAAGGTATCACATTATCTACCTGGTCAATCTCTATTGGCTTTCAAAATAGAGACAGGGAAAAACCTAATAAGCCTCATTAGGATATCTGCTTTAAAAACAACAGGCTGCCTCATTTAGCATGTTGCTTTGAAATGTCCCAGCAGAACTGGGTGGTCACTGCTCTAATACAGGTACTGCCGATTCGGGACCTTTGTCAGTCTGGTAGCTCTGGGGGGAAAAAAAAGCCTAATGTGTAGGTGGAATTTTAATACACAAGGGATCAAACCCTGATTGTTGTATTTTGTTTTTGTTTTCTTTCTCTCTTTCCTTTAATCCCACTTTTTGTCCACATGGCCATGTGTGAGAGATGGCTTGATTTTCCTGGTATGGTTCACCCATCCACAGCTGGAATTCCAAAGAAGGCTGAAAATGTCTTTAAAATCAACACGACTCGGGGAGCCTGAGAGAACAAGTTTTCCTTTGTTGTAGGGTATAGTATTATTTGCTGTAGGTTTTTTGATATACATTCTAAATTAGGCCTGCAAAGGCATACTTCATCTTTAATTCATCACTCTCAGCTGAAAGAGATTAGCAATGTCTAGCGCGCACCCCTCGTATGGTGCTGACCTCATCAAGTATGGCCTGAAATTAATTAGCCTCATTCATTCCAAATGGAAAAGGATAATGGGGCAGCATTTTAGAGATGACCATCACAAATTGTTTGCAGCATATTTAAAAGGGCCCTATTTTCAAACCATGTAGATTAAAATTCTTTCCAGGGCCAGAGTTATCAGGGACTCCGAGCAAAGCCTGGTTAGGTTTCCGTGTCTATATGTTTGTGTGTGCGCATGCGTGTGCGAGTGTGCGTGCCTGCCGGGTTGTTTATTGTGTGAGTGTTAGAGCCTGTGCGTAGATGGATCCGTATTTAGCTGCTTTTGCTGTCTGGTGCGACACCTGGAATAGTTGACCAACCAAAATGTGATGTTTAATGCTGTTTTAAACGATGCCCAGTAATAGAATCCTTTAGTGGATCTTTGTTGTCCGTCGTTACCATGAAGTGGGCGTGCCAGCCCAAACTTCACTGCTATTTTCCAGTAAGATGCTATTCATCCTCTAATTTAGAAACAGAGAAGTCTCTTAAAGAAATGCTTAATTTTCCTATTTTGAGTTATTTTGAAACTTTTTTTCCCAGTACTCAGTGTTTGATCGTAGTTCAAAACATGATTGAGGACTAACTTGGATTAGAGAATCACTTAAATTTACCATCTTTCTAAGATTAGCTGATTTTTTTCCCCTTTTGGGGATTGACTAAGGAAGGCTAAATTTTTGAATATCAAAACTGCTTTCTTTTCTAGCCAAAAAAATCTTGACCGAGGTTCTTTGGGACTCTCGAAGATGTTGTAAAGTTTATTTTTACGAGCGGTCATTTGGGGACTATAGATTAGAAAAAGAAGAAAAAAAAAAACCCCGTGACATTTTCTGTTTTTCAGTCTTGATTTTTTAAGTAGTATAAAGTGTGGTCGATTTATGAAAAGGTATTAATAGTATTTGGGGAAATTTTAGCCAGCGCACATTTTTTAAGGGAAAAAATGAAAAACATTTAATCCAAGAATAACTTTAATAAGTTAAATTAAGAAATAGATATTCAAAGTAGTGTAACTATAATGCTTCCCCTTAAGTGTTGGAGTGAAAAATGCACTTTTAGGCAAATAATCTTTTTAGGGCTCATTGATCTATTAATCTCCATATGTAAGTTATTTAAGCTTATTTTGCCTTATAATAAAAGAGAAACTGGAGGCACGTTGCTCGTATCGCTGTAAAGGTAGGATTTAGAAATTTCTCTAAGCTCACTTTTGCCTAATCTTCTCATCCCACAAGGCCCCTTTATTTAATGGGTGTATATCATTTATATGTACAAGGTCATCAATCGCAAACTGTGAACCTATCATTTTGACATAAAAGATCTCTCCTTAAATCTCCTCAAACCTCTAGCATATAATTTGAGGAAATTAGCTAGTTTAAAGTCTGGGTTTCCGACTTCTGGGGGATGAAATGCAAAAATGGAGAAAGCTGAGATTCTACAAATTTGATTTTAAAGTCTTAGTTTAACTGAGCCAGTGATGAAAGATAATGCAGATCTTTAAGTGTCCACAGAAATAGATAATTTTGGTAATTATCATCTGGCCAGTTTGGAATTTCATGGTTAATAAACACAGTATGATATGAAGAGGAATATTTGCAAAAATAGCTTGGCTCCTTAAAACACGTGTTCCCCCAAATATATTTTCCTTAGATTTTTTTTATTATCAAGACGAAGAAATGCATGCATTCTATAATAGTGCAATTTGCTCAAATACCAAACAGCACGCCTCAGTTTTTATGTAATTTTTTTATCAACTAGGGTGAACATGGCAGAAAACCCATAAATATAAGGATTAAGGCTGCATGAAATTTGAGTTCATTCAAATGACAAACCCAAAGTAAAGCCCAGATGAACTTACCAAATTTCATTTGCTATCCACCTGAAACTATAAATCCTCATCTGGCATTTGAGAGTAGAAAGGAGGTTCACCTAAAATTCAAACCAGGTTTTCCTAAACTGAACCCAGACTCACTAACTTTAGGTAAACTAGAATTCTGTAGTGGGTTCACAGTGAAAGTTTCATCCTGCTTTAGCTAATGATGAATAGATGATGGACCGGGCCAGAGAACCAGAAGATGTTTTTGGAATTGCTGTTTGTGTCCCCCCATCCTCCCCCCCCATTTCCTGCAAAGTTCAGAAGTAGGGAAGAACAGTATTTGAAGCAAATTTTCAATGTTAGTGGAAAGAGGACCACATATGAGAGACAGAGGAGGGATGGTGTGTGAAATATACATAGGAGTTTTTAAAAGGGGAACCCAGATGGAATATCGTTAACCAACATTTCTTGAGTGCTTGCTCTACTCAGCACTGGTTGAAGCACTTTACATGGGGTGATTCAATTTGGTTTGCCATCACAGTACCAGGCAAACACTATTATCTACATTTTGTTTTGTTTAAAAACTTTTTTTTAACTTTTATTTATTTTTGGGAGACAGAGCATGAATTGAGGAGGAGCAGAGAGAGACAGAGGGTGACACAGAATCTGAAGCAGGCTCCAGGCTCCAAGCTGTCAGCGCAGAGTCTGATGTGGGGCTTGAACCCACTGACCATGAGATCATGACCTGAGACGAAGTCAAATGCTTACCTGACTGAGCCACCCAGGCGCCCCACCATTTTGTTGAAAAGAGTAGGCACAGGAAAGTTACATAACGTGCCCAAGGTTACACTGTTCCGAAGGGCACCCCTGATCTGGGGTTCAAATCTGAGATCTGGGATCTCTGCACATCAGTGCCTACTGAGCCCACAGAGGAAATACAATTACGATGTTGTTTGGCAAACAAACCACCACAGACTATGAATGAGAGAGATATTTTTCCGTTTTTATTTTCTTTAAAATTTTTAAATGTTTATTTTTATTCTCAGAGTGAAAGAGCGAGAGCAAGTAGGGGAGGGTCGGGATGGGGAGAGAGAGAGAGAGAGAGAGAGAGAGAGAGAGAGAGAGAGAGAGAATCTCAAGTAGGCTCTGCACAGTCAGTGCAGAGTCTGGCATGGGGCTTGAACTCACGAACTGTGAAATCATGACCTGAGCCGAAATCAAGAGTCGGATGCTCAACCGACTGAGCCACCCAGGTACCCTGTTTTCCTGTTTTTAAGCTATTGAGAAAAGTAGTAAATTTAATGGGAAAAGCCAAAGGAGAGAAAGCTCACTCTTGTCTAACCTTATCCCAGAAGTGGGAAGGGAATTGACATCCCAAATCTCCCATAAGCCTTTACTGAGCTTGTACTCGGAATGCTACATATGTAGGACACCTTAATGCTAAGGTGCTAGAGATATATGGAGTAGAATTTACAGAAAGTGCAAGAACGACCCAGTGAAGGATTGGGGAGGAAAGATTTAAAAAAAAACCCAACTAACTAAATAAGTAAAACTTGGAGAAGCATTAATTAATGTAGAACTCAACAGGATTCTAGACATATTTGCTGGAGAAAGGATGGGTCTAAGAATGTCATGGAGGAGACTGGAAATAGGTAAAAAGGAAAATATGAGAGAAAAGCAAATTAAGGGAATTCAGATTTTTGTCAATGTCTGGCCGGGCCCATAATGAAAGCTCTATTTTCTTGGAATATGGAATCCCGGGCTAGAAATTTCATAGGAAAGACAGATTTTGTTCCCTGCCTTGTGTAGATTGAGACTTAAAGATTGGCTAAAACACCATAGCCTAAAAGCTCTGCCCGGGGGGCTCAGTGAGTTAAGCGCCTGACTCTCGATTTCTTCACGAGTTCAAGCCCTGTGTTGGGCTCTGAGCTCCCACTAGAGCCTTCTTGGGACACTCCCCCTCTCCCTTTCTCTCTTCTCCAGCACCGCTTGCACTCTCTCTGTCTCTTTCAAAATAAATTTTAAAAACTAAAAACACCCCCAAAAACCAAAACAAAAAACCAACTCTGCATCATCATAATATATGGCATGGCTGCCATAACTTTTATATTCACGTTCTCATTTCATCCTTGTGATGAGTTTGCGAGCTATTTATCATGATCTCCACTTTATAGATTTGAAAACCAACGCTCAGAGAGGGTCTGTTACCTGCCTGGGGTCACACAGCCTGCGGCCACCCCTGAGTGTTCCCAGCCTGGTCTCCTTCCAGAACAACCCCACTGGCTTTTCTCACGCAGTCTCCCTAGGACTTTACCCAGAAAATGATGTCATAAAACCCTGGTTTTCGGCCAAACTCATTATGGTGCATTACCCTCAAGGAACGTCCCGATAAGAACACATTATGCCAGAATGAGACCTGGGCCTGCTTCTGAATTCCGGCTGGCACCCTCTGAGAGGTGGCCCTGTCTGGTCAACTCCTGCAGGATCTCTGCACGTTAAGTAAACACTGAAGTTGGCTCAGCTATGGGAACAAATGTTAGATGACTGAACATTTGAAAACGGACTGGAGCTCTTGAGAGGCAGGCCCAAGCTTCCCGTGTTTACAGACCCCCCGAAAAGAATCACCTGGATGTTTATAGGAGTTTTAGTGCTGATGAAAAGACAAGTCACGCTCCAAACTTTTCCCTGCCAAAGGAGAGAAGTTCCAGGTTCTTTAAAAAAGTATGTAAGGCATCTGATTGGAAAAGTGGCCACAGCATTTGGGACCAATTACCCAGATGAAGAGGCAACAATGCTCTGTTTACATTTTGTAGCCAAGACCCCTTGGGCTCCGGCCCACAAACTGGAGATTGAAAAGTACAGAAATTTCTGCTGAACTTGACTTCTCTTTTGACCTGTGTGTCTCTGCAGATAGAAAAGCTGTGTGGAGGGGCTGCCTGGGTGGCTCAGTCAGTTAAGCGTCCGACTTCGGCTCAAGTCATGATCTCACCGTTCGTGGGTTCGAGTCCCGCCTCGGCCTCTGTGCTGACAGCTAGCTCAAAATCTGGAGCCTGCTTTGGATTCTGTGTCTCCCTCTCCCTCTCCTCCTCCCCAGCTCGTGCTCTGTCATTCTCTCTCTCTCTTCTCAAAAATAAGTAAACATTAAAAAATGTTAAAGAAAAGCCTTGTTGCTGTTTGCTGTAAAGTTTTAGTGGATAGGGGAATAGAGCATTGTCTTCCAGGTAAGACCTTTAACATGTGTGTCCCTGTAATGAAAACCTGGATTCTCATTACTCAGAGAAAGGTCTGGCTGGGTACGGTTTTTCAGTCTGCTATTCCTCCAACATCATTTTTGCAAAAGAAATTAAAAAATAAAAGCTCTGACATCCTCTGCTTGATTCTCATAGTGCTCCAGTTTAGCTCTATTTTCCAATATACTGTGGATTAATCCGCGACAAATGATAGATGGTGAAATTATACCATGAGCTTGCACTGCTGAGAATAGTCCAATAAAGATGGCGGCCAAGCCATGGTGGGGTCCCAAACTCAGAAGCCAGTAAGGATTTGAATCATTTGGGCTTGAGATTTAGTTTGCTCCCTCTACTAAGGAGGACCAGTTCCCACTTTGCATGACCCCGATGATTCCAGAAGTTTCTTGAAAATTTTTGTCCTTCTTTTAATGTAATCCTGATGTCGAGGGCTTGACCTTGCCGGGCAGAAAGGGACCACAAAGGTCGAACAGCAAGGATGAGAAATGGGAGGCACAGGCCTGCCAAACGCAGTGGTGGGGAAGAGACAAGCCATTATTTTAGCAATAGCATAATGCGTCTGTGCTCAAAGACTTACAATCTAACTGCCCTCAATACCACCGTTAGACCCTTGGAAATATCCATAGGTTGGGACTGAACTCTTCTTTTTAAAGTTGTGTAGGATGCGGGGCACCTGGGTGGCTCGGTAGGTTAAGTGTTCGGCTTCTGCTCAGGTCATGATCCCGCCGTTCGTGGGTTCGAGCCCCGTGTTAGACTCTACGCCAACAACTCAGAGCCAGTAGCCTGCTTTGGATTCTGTGTCTCCCTCTATCCTCCCCCCACTCACACTCCATCTCTCTCTCTCTCAAAAATAAACAAACATTAAAAAATTTTCAAAATAACATTAAAAAAGAAAGTTCTAGGGGTGCTTGGGTGGTTCAGTCAGTTAAGCTTTCAACCTTGGCTTAGGTCATCATCTCATAGTTTGTGGGTTCGAGTCCCACGTCAGACTCTGTGCTGACAGCTCAGGGCCTGGAGCCTGCTTTGGATTCTCTGTCTCCCTCTCTCTCTGCCCTTTCCCTGCTCAGACTCTCTCTCTCTCTTTTTCTCTCTTAATAATAAATAAACATGAAAAAATTAAAAAAAAAAAGACAGTTCTATATAGGTTGGATAGTCATTAAGATGAAAATATGATTGAAGTGGTGATCATGGAGTGTTATAGGAATCTTGATGTCCAAAGCACTTTTCTAACTCAAGAATCAAGTGCCCACTTAATGGAGGCTGTCTAATGAAGAAGCTAATATTTGGTGCCATTCTAGTCCCCTCCCAGGTCAACCATATTTTTCTGATAAAAAGTGATCAACAAACAACAGGGATTTTTCTGACCCTGGTTTATCTCAATAATTTGCCATTTTCTGCAGTGTCAGAGCCTCCTGATACTTACAATTAACTCACAAATTAACTTAGAAATGATAGTAAGCTCTCAGGTAAATGATCTAGTGGCCACTGGGGACCAGACCAATTTTCTAGAATAAGGTTAGGACTAAGTTGCTCTGGAACAACGCTAAGGTTGGCTGCGTAGAAATAGTTACTTAAGTGTGAGTAGGAATCTAGGGATGAAAGGGGAGATTGTATCAGTCCCTGATTCCTTTGGTTCCTCAGTCCTGTGATGTTTCTTCATCTATAAAACAGGGGTAACTGGTTTTAAAAAAATGTTATGGAATTCAAAGCTCCATAATGGAATCAAGAAGTCATGGCGTTTTTTTCCTTTGAAGGAAGCTTGGAGAACCCTGGGCCAACTTTCTTCTGAAGCCAGAGGTCTGGAGATAGGCAGATGGTCAGGCTGACATGATTCAGCAGTTTGTCGGAGTTGTGAATTTAAGGCAGGTAGCATAAAGGTGTGAAGGTCTGGGTGAGAGCTGCTGGTTTGGCCAAGGCCAGCCACCTAGGAGACGGGAGGGGCAGGGTTGACTCTCTCCTGGCTGCCACTTTTGGGAGCTTTGGTTTTAGAAATTTTTTTCCTTCTATGGAAGCAAAAAGTCATGTCTCTGGAGTATCTTTCCATTGGGTTGGATTCTGTCTTCAGAAGTCACACAACTCGACCTCATCCCTCTATCATACGACAGACCATCAAACACTTGAAGATAACCTGCGCCTTCCCCCCCACCTCAAAGCCACCACTTTAAAAAAATGTTTATATATTGATTTTGACAGAGAGAGAGAGAGAGAGAGAGCATGCGAGTAGAGGAGAGGGGCAGAGAGAGAGAAGGAGAGAGAATCTCAAGGAGGCCGATGTGGGGCTCAATCTCATGACCTTGAGATCACGACCTGGGCCAAAGTCCAGAGTTGGAGGATTAACTGACTGAGTCACCCAGGCGCCCCACCACTTTTGTTTTCTTGGCACAAACCTCCAGTTCCCACATATGACCTGGACTCAGAGGTTTGTTTTTGGTTTGCCAGATTTTCTTAAGTGTCCAGAAACAAATAAAATACTTAGAAATCTCATGACCAGAGGTCTCCACCATGTCATGTGACTGGCTTTAAACAGAGCTGTGAGTCGGGAAGGAGCCCCCGTACCAGGAGTCAGGCCTCAGCCATCTAGGGCTTGTGCAGGGGATTTAGTGCATTTAAGAACGTCTCATGTTTATCCCCATTAAATTGCATTTTGACTTGGCTTTTTGGTAGCGTATAGAGTCTGTCTCTCTCATCTTTTGTTCCTTAACAAATTGACTACTACTTTTTTTTCTTTGAATTAACTTTACACCCAACGTGAGGCTGAAGCTCACAACCCCAAGATCAAGAGTTGCGCGCTCTACCAAAGGACCCAACCAAGTGCCCCTCTTTTACAAAGTTTTGCCCAACCATTGATCTAAGTATTGCAGAATCCGGGTTTCTGGAGTTACTAGGATCTTTGATGACACTAGTAATTATGTTGAAAATAGTTTCAGGTTTATTTCTTCCATGGGCTCATAAGCAGTGGTTAATAGTAGGGTCTCTGGAAGTAGATTTGCCTGGGTTTCAATCCTGGGTCTCCTGATGTACCAGATGTGTGACATGGACATGTTGCTTTATCTGTCTGTGCCTCAGTTTCTCATCTGTAACTCGAGGTGATAATGTAACTGTCACATAAGGTAAAGCACTTAGATAGCACCAGGCACGTAGCGTGCAGTATTTATTTTACAAAGAAAATAAATCAAGACAAGATCTTTGATGATATAGACCAGTATCTTGTTTAGATCTGTGTCTCCAGGGCCTTGTACTGTGCCTGGAATATATCTGGGGCCAATATATTGGATAAACGGACAAATGAGCTTCCATAGTGTTCTAGACACTGACGCAAGCAGGAAATAACAACCAATGCGATGGTTTCTCATGCTAACAGATTTTCAGTATTATGATAAGAAAGATCTTGACTCTGGAAAGAGGTTGCATGAGCACATGCAACCTCAGACCATCATCACAGTGGTGATTTCGCTGCTAATTTTTTCTGCCAATGATCATCAGTTTCACTGTGGTCTTTATTGATGTTAATCTATCATGCCTCCGTTTAGCATGGAAGGCCGCAAGAGTCACACACACACTTAAGTCCAGTCTCAACTCAGAAAAAAAGAGAAAGGATCTGCTTAATTTGCTTGCACCAAGCTGAGAGGGGACAGTGTCTATTTTTAGACTGAGAGGGAGCTTCACCAAAGAATGCTCGTGTCCCGTGGTCAGATCTTCCTGTTGTTGAAACTTTCGCAGATTTCCCAGCAATGGGCAGGCTCATGCAAAACTACACGCTAAAATCAATTAAATGTTTTAAACATCATCCACGGCATGGAAGTTTCTGCAGTTCCCTACCTTTCCACCGACACTGAATCTAAAGGGTACGTCTGCATTTAAGTGCTCAGCAACATAACCCTCCCCTTGGTTCAGCTTCATCTATTAAGTCAGGTTCTCCGTGGATTGCGAATTTAAATCTTTCCGACATACCTTTTACACGTAATTCCCTTTGAACTTCCGTCCATGCTAATTCAAACACGTTTGGTATTTTCCTCCTTTTATGTGAATACAGTCGAGCTCCAAGAATGAAATTCGCCAGTGTTTTCTCCTTTGTATGCGTTCAATAGGTACCCGGGAAGCAATTACCTTCTGGGAGACGTGGGAGGAGCCACTCTGTGGGAGCAGCGGCCACCAGTAATATGATACGTGGTTGTTGTGTGTGTAAAGTGCTAATACTTTTGACAGCAACCATCCTGGAGGGGTGTAGCAAGTCATTTGAAATTTGTACACAGACTGCCCTATCTATTACGCGTCGCCCATATCATACCCATAATCTCCCAAGGCACATATGCTATTACACTCAGCGGGCCAAAGTCGGCCTGTGCTTATATACACACAGCTCCCACTGACTCTGCCACCGACCCACTTCAATGGGACTTGTCAGCAGCATAAAATGTAGCTCGGGACAGTTGCGACCGCAGCGGGTGCGGCGAAACAGAGAGACCTGGCTGTGTGTGAAAAAGGCGGAGGAAGAACAAAAAAGCTGCCAGTTTTTATAAGAAACCTTATCCCTGGGGCATTCAGAACTGTAGCCTGACACTCCCCACACTCTCCGAGTCCTACAGCCCGCCGATCCCAGGCGGGGACTTGGAGGAAGCAGATACAGAGTGGGCATCAAAAACAAAAACAACAAACAAAAGGTGTGCTACAGGGCGCAACATTTGCATCCAACCTTATTATGCGAGGGAAGAATTAATTCCCTGTAGGTGATCCTCAAAACATGTGTTTATCAACATGTAAAAGAACATCTTGGAACCAATGACCCTCTTTAATAGAGTTTTTAGGGACGCCTGGGTGGCTCAGTCAGTTGAGCATCAGACTTTGGCTCAGGTTATGATCTCACAGTTCAGGGGTTCAACCCCTGGATGGGGCTCTGTGCTGATAGCTCAGAGCCTGGAGCCTGCTTCGGATTTTGTCTCCCTCTCTCTCTGCCCCTCCCCCACTCATGCTGTGTTTCTCTCTGTCTCTGTAATAAATAAACATTAAAAAATTAATATAGAGTTTTTAAAATACATAAAGCAAGGGCACAAAGATGCCCAGAATTTGAAATTTACCAGCCTATCCACTTGAGTCCAACCCCATCAGGGGTGTTCTAATATAGTAACATACATATTGTCACGCTCACATGAGAATTACCGTGTTAGCCATTTCATGATGCTGTCCACCATGATATCTAATGTGATTCTCTGGGAGCTCTTTCTTCTAGACAGCCCCACATCACACCTTATAAATGGTCAGGTGTCACTGACCTCAAGCGGTGAATGCAGTAAATGCTGGGATTTAATTTCTACTGTGAGCACTTACTATTGTAAACGATGAAGTCTGCCACTCGCAGTCATCGAAAATGCTTTGGGGAGCAGAGCCTGGGTTCAAATACTTGCTCCTTGCCACACGACCTGTGTGTCTGGGGTATGTTGCTTGACATCTCTAACCCCGGTTTTCTCATCTGCATCCTGAGGTGGATAATATCTTCTTTATGTGGTGCTGTGTGGACAACACCAGAAGTTTGAAGCACCGAGCACAATATAAAAGTTCCGTTGAATGAATGGATTCAGATGTGATACTGTAAGGTACAAAGTAGGCACTCAGTAAAATTTTCCTCCTCCTCCTCCTTCTTCTCCTTCACCTCCTCCCCCCCCCACTGTCCAATAATTTAATGCTCACGCAAGCCTATGTATAGGAAGAAAAATACTGCCTTTAAAGAAAATACCTTAAATAGTATTCTGTGAATGACAAATGACCACCCATTTAACAGAACACATTTAAAGCTCCTTTGATTGTTGTTGTAGGGTAGATAAGAATGATCTGTTTAAAAGGAAAATGAAAAAATAAAAAGGGACAAAACTAGACATTCAGTCAAGTTTGATTAATGGCTACTTCCAATGGATATTTTAGCTGAGTATAGGATCCTTGCCTCTCTGACTATTAATGTACAGTGGTTAGGGGTGACCATTTTCAGAAGTTGAATGTTGAATGCATAGTTCATTCAAAGCGCACGGAGATTTTCTTTCTTAGTTTGGGAAAGACCAAAAGTCGGGCACGATTCTGCGAATGCCATAAAACTGGTATGTTTCCTGATAATGAATTTGGACCCAGAAAACTATCTTTCTCCGGAATAAATTTCGCCTCTCTGTCATTTCTTCATTTTTTTTGTTTTCATTTCTTCAAAATGAGGACCCGAGTTCGGAGTAGAATTAATCATGTGTTAAAAAATTACATCACTGTAAAAGACTTCTACTTATTCAAAAAAAAGGTAGTCTAGGTCATATTTAAAAACTCATGCGTTCTCGAACAGGAAAAAGTGCAATAGGTTAATTTGAAAAGTATGAATAATTCAACACAGAACCATGCGTTTCTTTTTACATATTTTCCCATATAAAACTGTTGCTTTATCATTGTTAAGCAACCTCCCAGTTGGTACATGTAACTTCCTGAGAGCTCTGATATGAGATGCAACATTGTGTTTATTAGAATAAAGTAACAATTGAAGTTTAATTGATTTGGAAAGAGCGCATGTGTGCAAGCACTTGTGTGTGTGTGTGTGTGTGTGTGTAGGAATTGACTCTTCTCAGTTCACAAAGTAACCTTCTATGGTTTGAAGTTGCAGCTAGAAAATGTTTATAGTGAAAAACAATTGAGCAGGATTTATACATAGTTCAGAGGATTCATAGAGCTTGTGGCTAAGAATTTGGTTCCTGAAGGAGACACTGCAGCCACTCCCACCTGTGTGATAACATCAGCAAAAATAAAACAGCAAAAATAAAAGTAAATATAAATTTAGGCAGTACCTTAAGGTCTAACCAGAAGATAAAACTGATATATACACACTCCAAATGTACATGATCAACTCCGTAAATGCTCTTTGTCTCATTAAAGGTAATGGGGGCCCTGGGGTGGCTCAGTCGGTTAAGTGTCTGCCTTCGTCTCAGGTCATAATCCCACGGTTTGTGGGTTCGAGCCCCGAGTGGGGCTCTGTGCCGACAGCTCAGAGCCTAGAGCCTGCTCAGAGCCTGCTGCCCTGCCTGTGCTCTCTCTCTCTCTCTCTTTCAAAAGCAAGTAAACATTTAAAAATTTTTAAAAAAGGTAATAGAAAAATAATGAAATTCAAAGCTGCCTTGTGCCTTCCAACTTCATTTCCCTGTATGTAGGGCTGACCATAGCGGCCTCTCATGTCTGGCTAATTTGTGTCAGGGAATCTTGTTGAATAGACCTTCGTTTCACAAAACACAGTAGTCCTCTAGCTCATCCACATTTTGTCTCAAGTTTGCACTCAGCGAGGCATGGCAGATCACGGTATCACATCAGCCCGCGTGGAATCGATTTAGGACACTCCGCGTTTCCTCAAAAATTAAATTCCCCATGAACACTTAGCAGGACCAACCAAGAACATCGGAAAAGCGCTTTGGGGCAAAGCGCCAGAAGTTGAGCGAACACGAAGGCAGAATCCTTTCTATCAGGGAGAAAGGGAAGAGGGTCAGACAGAGACAAGCGAAAGGAAAAGCAGGGCAGGAGGAGAGACACGAAGGAGAGAAGGGAGCTAAATTAGAACAAGAGACTGTGTTTATTAATAACCTTGCTGACCCACAGGCCCCTGACGCGAAGTACATTAAGTATTGTGGGGACACTCGGATCTGTCACTCACAGGAGGAGCAAATCCAATGGTGTTGGAAATTGCACACTTTCTGAGAACAGGCTGGAAAAGAACCACCACAAACAAACAAAAAAGCCAGAATAAGGCGAAGCCACAGACTCACGAGCTGGATCAGGCGATAGACCAGGTCCCCCTTTATTTTCCTGCACGGTCTTCTCCGGGCGTCTACCTTCGGCTCCCACGGTTCCGGCAAACTAGAGTGGAAAACATACAAGAGAAAAAATTTTTTTCTGCATTGCAGAAATAATGCATGTCCTTTCTGGAACATTTGGAAATTATGGAAACACAGGAAGAAGTAAATAAAAATCACCTATAGACCTATTGCTTGAGTGTATCGTTGCCAAAGCTTTGATATGCTTTTTTTATTATTAGAAATTTTTTTGTTTTACTTTTACTTTTGAGAGAGCGAGGTGGGGGCAGAGAGGGGAGGGACAGAGGATCTGAAGAGGGCTCCACACTGATGCGGGGGTTGAGCTCACGAGCCTCGAGATCATGACCTGAGCCGCTCAAGTCCAAAGCTCAACCAACTGAGCCACCCAGGTGCCCCAATACTTTTCTAATTGTCTTCCTTTCCCCCCCCCCACTTTTTTTTTAAACATGCATGCATTTGTACGCTCAAAAAGCAAGATTGACTCCTTGCTATCTTTCATCCACTCCTTTGTAATCTGGCTTTCCCATCCAACAAGTCATAGTATTAGCTCAGGTTGTTAAAGCCATTGTAAAACCTGACTTTTATGTTGGCATCCTGTTTCCTTATTTGTAGGTATCATAATTCAATTGACCTCTAGTTAAATATTCATGTTGTTTATAACTTTTGGCCTTTATAAAATTTTTGTATGCATCTCCATTTCCTCTGGAAATGACTATAGCAAAATTCCTGGGTCAAAGCCTTTTTTTTTTTTTTTTTTTGTTTGTTTGTTTTGTTTTTTTGGCTAAGATTTGCAGAGCTGCCCTCCAAAGTATTTATGCCAATTTATATTCCCACCTGCCGTGAACGAGAATGCAGAATTCACAAGCCATCATTAAGTCTCCCCAAACTAAGATAGGAAACTTAGACTTCTATCATTGATTTGTATTTCTTTGATTATTTGTGATGCTGACTTTCTTCCTGTTTCTTGCCTGTTTGTCTTGTTTTATGTTTCTGTGATTTGCCTGTCATTTTCACTTTTATTTACTTAAAAATCTACAAAATCGAGTTTCTGTTAAATTGGAAACCTTCTTTGCATGGTAAGTTTATTAACTCTTTCACTGTCAGGCACATTTCTTCCATCTTATCATTTGATTTTTAATTGTTAATGCATTCTTTTTTTTTTTTTTTAATTTATTTCTAGGAGAGAGAGAGAGACAGCGTGAGCAGGGGAGCGTCAGAGAGAGAGGGAGTCACAGACTGACACAGGCTCCAGGCTCTGAGCTGGCAGTCAGCACAGAGCCCGACGCGGGGCTCGAACCCACGAACCGCAAGATCATGACCTAAGTGAAAGTTGGACGCTCAACCGACTAAGCCATCCAGGCGTCCCTGTTAATGCATTCTTAATGTGTATGCTTATAAATCCAAGTACAGAAATATTTTTCTTTGTTCTTTCTTCCTCTGCTTTTGTGTTCAGAAAGGCCTTGCACATCCCAGGATCAGATAAATACTAATCTACATTTTCTACTTGTATTTTTGTGGCTCTTTTTATATTTTTAAAAAATGTTTAAATCTGTCAGTTGTTGGAATTTATTTTGGTCTATGTGGTAAGAATCTAGGTACCAAAAACTCTTTTTCTTACCGATCTAAATCTTGTGTGTTATCGGGCCTGCTTCTGTGGTTCTTACATTTTATTTCATTATCTTAATGCCTCCACTACTTCTGCTAAAACTCTCCCTTTTTCTTATTGCAATTTAAGAATATTTCATAGGGGCACCTGGGTGGCTCAGTCGGTTAAACGTCCAACATCAGCTCAGGTCATGATCTCACGGTTTGTGGGTTTGGGCCCTGCCTTGGGCTCTGTGCTGACACCTCGGAGCCTGGAGCCTGTTTCAGATTCTGTGTCTCCCTCTCTCTCTGATCCTTCCCTCCTTGCACACACTCTCTCTCTCTCTCAAAAATAAATAAACATTAAAAATAAGGTTACTTTTTCATATCCAGTATTACAAATCTGTCACCCTTACAACTAGTTTTCTGGGCACTGCCCCGCTCTTTGCTATCCCGCACGAAGGCATCTAGTTCAAAATGTGAGTACAATTTACGTATTAGTGTGTGGGGACTTGAAGTCTTTAATTCTGAGTTTTCTCATCTACCGTCTATCTTTTCCCATGGATTTCTGCAAAGTTATGGCTTCCATGTGTAATTTCTCATTACAGTCCTAAGTTTCTTCATTGTCATTATGAATACAATTTCTCTATTAAATTGTATAACTGCAGGGGAAAGTTATACTCACATAGTTTTACTTGGCATTTGCCACTTTACTGCTTAAAAATTTTTATTTTATTTTATTTTTACATTTATGTTTGAGAGACAGAGAGAGACAGAGCATGAACAGAGGAAGGGCAGAGAGAGAAAGAGACAGAATCTGAAGCAGGTTCCAGGCTCTGAGCTGTCAGCACAGAGCCCAACGTGGGGCTTCGAACCCACGAACCGTGATATCATGACCTGAGCTGAAGTCGGACGCTCGATTGATTGATCCATCCAGGCACCCCATGCTTATTATTTTTTTAATGTTTATTTATTTTTGGGAGAGAGAGAGGTAGAGAGAAAGAGAGAGAGAGAGTTGCAGAATCTGAAGCAAGCTCTGCACGATCAGTGCAGAGCCTGACGTGGGGCTCGAACCCGCAGACTGTGAGATCATGATCTGAGCCGAAGGTGGACGCTTAACCGACTGAGCAACCCTGGCCCCCCAATCATTTTACTGTTTTTTATTTAGAGAGTTTGCCAATGGCTTCTTTTGAATCATGTAGGTAACTATTATCTGCAAATGGTGATAATTTTGCTCTCTTCCTCCAAATTACATTATTTCTTCATCTTTTCCTGTTATATTGCAAATGATTAGCACTTTCAGATAATTAACAACAGTCTTTATTGGAAATGCCTCTAATATTTCACTATAAAATGTGATGGCCTGAATACATTGCATTTTTCAAGCATTTTTTAAACATTTATTCATTTTTTGAGAGACAGAGAGAGACAGAGTGTGAGCGGGGGAGGACAGGGAGAGAGGGAGACTCACAATCTGAAACGAGCTCTGGGCTCTGAGCTGTCAGCACAGAGCCTGACGCGGGACTCCAACCTGCAAACCACAAGATCATGACATGAGCTGAAGTCAGTGCAAAGCCTGACATGGGGCTTGAACCCACAGACGGTGAGATCATGACCTGAGCTGAAGTGGGATGCTTAACTGACTGAGCCACCCAGGCACCCAATACACTGCTTTTTGAAGAACTCTGACTTTTGGAAAGTGTTTTTGGCTTCAAATGGCAATCCCCCTCCTGAACCTTTTGTTCACAACTGCCTTAGATGTCGCCAGCCTTCTCTTTCCAGTACTGAGCAAGTCTTAACCGTTTTCATATGCAAAGAGTTTCTATCGCTATACAGACAACCTCATCACTTACCTCCTGAAACTTCTTTTTTAAAAACCCACATTCCTCTGTGGGAGATCAATTCTCAGACCAACACGCTCATTACAAATCCGAACCACCGTTGTTTTATATAGTACATCATATGAAACGATCAGGCTATTTTCTACCACCTTGAAAGTTAGTGTCTGGTGGAGGATTTTTTTTTTTTTAATGTTTGCATTTTGAGGAAATGCTCAACTATTGTCTCATGTAGGAATTGGTTTCATTGGAATTTGCAGACTTTTGCCAGCGAAAAGTAAAAACGACCTGGGGCTTTGTAGGTACCATGCAAAGAGGGTTGCTTCCACGGTGAGACTGGGAAAAAGAGTGATCGCAACAGTTAGGAACAGCGAGGGGTCACCTATGTGGAGGGGGAAGGGTTGAGTGCCTTTGGAGAGGGTCAGGTCCGATAGCCGTGGGGAGCTGAATGAATGGTCTCTTTATCACCTTGAGACTCCATTTCTGCAATTCTAAATTTGGGGTCACTCCCTGGTTTGCAAGTTCAATGTAAGAATGACGGACAATGTGCGCATAGCGTCTGGACATTTCATACCTGCCAGGCACTTAGTAAGAGAAACGGTAAGCTCCTGGCTAGGTTTGAAGGCAGGGGGCTGGGCCATGTTATAGATAACAAAATGGAAAGAAACGGCCTTTTTCTCTGCTACGCAGAGTTAATGTCAAGCACGCTCAAGGATTTCAGGATACAGCCAACAGGCAGTTCTGGGCATGGGGTGGGTTCCCAGGGCCTCCAGCCTCTGCCCAAGGCAGTGGAAATCCTGTCTTCATCTTCTCCTCTGTCTGGTTCTACCCTTTCTATGAAGGCCAAGCATCACTGGCCCCCACCTTCCTTCCATCCCAACCTGACAGATCCCGAGCTCTGAATGTTTCGATTCTGACTGCCTCTGAGCGGGACAGGAAGGGCTCCTCATTTTGACAATGCAGTAAAAGAGTCATTGCGGCCAGGTGCCTGGTGTTTAAGAACTTCCTTGTTAGCCCGCCTTAATTTTTCCGATTTGTCAGCCTGGAAAACACCCTGGTTAGTCTCAAACTTAGGTCTTAACAAGGCAGAATGAAGTTTCTCTTCTATTTTTTGCAACATGAAGCTAGAAAACCTGGATTTTTGTTATTGTTTATTATTTTTATTTTTTTGTTGCTTGGTGGGAGGTTTCTGTATTATTATTGTTTAAAGTCAATTATCCTTTACTCCGTGTTCTTTTTCTGTTGTTTATTTTATCTGTCCTTCTCTCCCAGAGGGGCAGAATTAAGGCCCCCATTTGGTTTTTATTAGCGTAATCAGTTAATAGCTCTTCGATAATGCTTTACTTATTGTGTTAATTTTCTGTAGTTATGTCCAGAGGCAGCAGCTTCCTGGAAGGCCACATTAAATTAAAAAAAAAAAAGAAGATCTAACTTATTTTTCCTTTAATGGGTCCGGTTAGCACTTATAGAATCAGCTAAGATTATTGAACACTGTTGATTTACAAGATTATTGAAAAAATATATAAAGTGGCATGATGATTTTAAAATGTCTATGGTAACCCGAACAATTCTGTTAGTGTGGTGTAGGCACAGCCTACACTTCTACCCTTAGTGTTTCTGTTGATCTGGCTTCTCACCCCGGTTCTTTGGATTTATCTAGAAGGGATTAGAGGAATGGGTGTATGCTGCTCCCATACGGTGGCTGTAGTTCAACTGCACGGGTTTTAGCTAAACTCTGGGTCCCAAGGACCTCTGTTCAATCACTGATGGGGTTTTATTTGTTTATTTATTTATTATTTAGGTTTTAATTAAAAATATGTTTTAAAGTTTATTTATTTATTTTGAGAGAGAGAGCGCATGCGAACAAGCAGAGGAGGGGCAGAGAGAGAGAGGGAGAGAGTTCAGAGAGAGAGAGAATCCCAAGCAGGCACCACATGGGTTTTGAACTTATAAACTGTGAGTCAAAACCAAGAGTCGGATGCTTCACCGACTGAGTCACCCAGGTGCCCCCAATTTTTTTAAGTTTATTTATTTATTTTGAGAAAAAAAGACAGGGAGGGAGAGAGAGAGAGAACAGGGGAAGGGGAGAGAGAAGGGGAGACAGAATCTCAAGCAGGCAATGTACAGTCAGTTCAGAGAGCCTGAGGTGGGGCTCGAACTCAGGAACTGTGAGATCATGACCTGAGCCAAGATCAAGCGTCCAACCCTTGCTTAACCGATGCCATGCAGGCGCCCCGCTGCTGGGGACTGTAATGGGAATGGATCCAGAAGGTCTTTAGGACTCAGAGAGCAGTCCGTAAATTAAAAGGGAGCTTCAGAGTACAGCATGGGGACAGGTAACAAAGATGTTTATGATAAACATGATAGGTTGAGCCCCCATGTTCGGCTGCCTTATGAAATAGATGAATGTACTAAAGCAAATAGAACACGACTCTGGTGATCAGGATTCATGGGTTCTAGACCTGCCTCTGACACCAACTGGCTCTAAAGACTCTCAGGGCCTCAGTTTCCTCCTCTATAAAACAAGAAACCCGGATGAAAACTCTAAGGTTCCTCCCAGCTTTCACTCCGTAGGCAACGTTCAGCCCGTGGGTGCTCTGTGCATGGACTCAGTGAGTAGGAATCATTAGTAGGGGATCGAATCAGTATTAGAATGCCTTCCATGATTGTCCAGTCTCTGGAGATGAACAGGGCACTTGGCACAAAATAGGGGCCCCCTCAGTGCTTTTATAATAAATTCGTCTTCATGGCGATGTCTACTTAAAATTCTATTTCTGAGAACTGTTCATTGGTCCAGCACAATGGCTGTGAGTGGACATGGGAAGGGCACCAGAGGGAAAGTCCCAGGGCCCTGCTGTGTGAGCCTGGGCAAGTCCCTGTCTCCCCTTGGGTCTTTCCCCCTTCATTTATCAAATAAAGGGGTTGGAGAAGGATCGCTAAGGTGGCTTCTAACACTGTAAGAATTGGCTGCTACAGAAAGCAAATGAGAAGATTCAGATGTTCCCCCAACATCCAGTACCCAGGGCAGTTGGAGTATATTTGCTGTGATTCAAGGCTTTCTGTGAAGCAGACGCGGATTTGCTATGGGGATGGGCTGGGAAGGACACAACGGAAAGGAGATCTGTGTGCTCAGGGTTGGCTGGAAATTCTATGCAAAGAAGGAAATGAGGTCTGCTGTAATTGCCTGTTTCTGAGCTGCAGAATGTATCAAATACTGTGTTTAAAACGTTGCGATGCCTAGTTGTTAGCACAGCGAACCACGGGTTTTTACTGTCTCTATACATGCCAGTGGCGGTGATGTTTGAGAACTTTCCTTTCAGGCAGTGCCATCAAAGAGGGGCAGTGGAAGGCGACCCAGAAAAGTCAGGACAAAGCGTATTTGAAGGGAAGGAGGAAGAAGCCCATATACATTTCAATGCAAGTACTTTTAAGGCATTTCAAGGAGGGGTCTGAGAAATAATTACAAAGTTTAAAAAGAGAGAATCTTAACTTTGATCTGATTTTCTTCAGTAAAGCAATTAGGTTCATCATTTTTTAAGTGCTAAGCTGAAAATTCTAATGGCTGGACCCCAACACTTTCATTTCTGTCTCTTGGGACTTCTGTAATTCCAAAAAAAAAAAAAAAAGAAGTTAAAAAATTTATGAAGGTGATGTTGCAGAGGGATTGATGCATAAAGCATTTGCTGGTTAGCTCTCATAAAGACGACAGCATCACAGAGTAGTTAAGATTAAGAGCTAGATTGAGGGACACCTGGGTGGCTCAGTTGGTTGAGTGTCTGACTTCTGCTCAGGTCATGATCTCACGGTTCGTGGGTTCAAGCCCCGCGTCGAGCTCTTTGCTGACAGCTCGGAGCCTGGAGCCTTTTTCGGATTCTGTGTCTCCCTCTCTCTCCACCCCTCCCCCACTCACACTCTATCTGTATCTCTCAAAAATAAGTAAACATTAAAAAAATTAAAAACCAAAGAGCTAGCTTGAAATTATGCATCTGATTAATAGCACAGAATTAAGAAACCTGTAAAATTGATTCGATGGAGGGAAGACAACTCATCAAAGTGTGATCAGAATTTTCCCTTCCAATTGCTGTACGGGATTCTAAGGGGAATATATCCTACCTGAATTTTAGCATTTGCAGGAGTAGCTCTCAAATTAAAACAGAGCTTCAAAGCAAAGCCAAAGGACAAACTAACTTATTTGAAGAAAAGCAAAGAGAACCTTACTGTAAAGATAAGTGATAGATTGAATCCCAAAGTTAGGTTACATTTCTCCTAAATTTTTTGCACATGAGATTCTTCATACTTCTTATACTAAGTGCTAGACTCTCAGTTCCTTTTTTTTTTTTTTAAGTTTTTAATTTATTCTGAGAGAGAAAGAGACAGAGTGGGTAGGGGAGGGGCCGAATCCCAAACTGTCAGCATGGGGCTCGAACTCACAGACTGAGATCATGACCTGAGCTGAGATCAAGAGTCAGACGCTTAAACAACCAAGCCACCCAGGTGCCCCGAGACTGTTAGTTACTTGATGGAAGAGAAGAGATATTCTTTTTTGTGCCTGGCACATGGTTTTTAGCATGATAGTAGATTTTCATTACATGTTTATGAAGTAGCAGAATCAAAATAATAAAAAAAATTTTTAATTTATTTATTTATTTATTTATTTATTTTAAATGTTTTATTTATTTATTTCTAGGAGAGAGAGAGACAGCATGAGCAGGGGAGGGTCAGAGAGAGAGGGAGTGACAGACTCTGAAACAGGCTCCAGGCTCTGAGCTGGCAGTCAGCACAGAGCCCGACGTGGGGCTCGAACCCACGAACCGCGAGATCATGACCTGAGCGAAAGTCGGACGCTTAACCGACTAAGCCACCCGGGCACCCCTAAATTTATTTTTGAGAGAGAGAGAGTGAGAGAGAGGGGACAGGGATAGAGGATCCGAAGCAGGCTCTGCGCTGACAGCAGCCAGCCGATGTGGGGCTCGAACTCATGAACTGTGAGATCATGGCCTGAGCCAAAGTTGGCCGCTCAACCGACTGAGCCACCCTAGTGCCCTCAAATACTTTGTTAATTAAGCAAAAAATGTCATGCCATATCTTCCCCCCAATTACTAGATCAATTAACCAGTGTTTATCTAAACTTTAAAAATCGGAAAACTTGAACTTCAGAACAATATGGATTTCTGGATTCTTTTGAAAGTTCTGAGGGTGTGGCACTATTTGGTCCACAGCCCTACATGGTGACAATGAGCTGGAGCCCGGGAGCAGGTGCCCCCATTAGGCAGGACTCCTTCCTGTTGCAACTTATCATATGACTCTAGGTTGATTTCGCTTTCTTACTTACCAGCCTGGTTCATGGGAGAGACACTCAGATAAGGGGATGATATTTGGTATGTGTTACGTTTTTTCCCCTGTTTTAAAAAGTTTATTGATTTATTTTGAGAGAGAGAAGGAGAGAGAGCATGCACGCAAGCTGGGGAGGGGCAGAGAGAAAGAAAGAGAGAGAGAATCCCAAGCAGGCTCTGCGTTGTCAGCACAGAGCCCCATGCAGGGCTCGAACTCACAAAACCTCAAGATCATGACCTGAGCTGAAACCAAGAGTCAGACGCTTACCCCACTGAGCCACCCGGGTGCCCCTGGTATGTGTTCTGTTGTCAGATGTGAATGAGTTAAATATCTAACTGTGAGCTTAATGGTTTCCTCCAGCCCGACACTGGAGACTGTCACGTACTGTGCTTGGAGGGATTTTGTAATCTGCACATTCCTATGACTTCAATATGCCCCTGTGGGAATAGAGCAGAATTAGAACTCTAAATAACCCTAATGATATTGGGTAGGAGCCCATCAGGGAGTTGTTCAAGTTTGTCAGAGCATATTAAAATACAATACATTCACATCATCCAAAAGGATACATCAGTCCACCTGCCTATATGTTCCCTTCTGATATTACATTTGCCCAGGGACCTTTCGAAATTACCCCACCTACCTCTGCTCCCTCCCTTAGTGAATAGACATGTGGAAAAAGTGGAGAGCAAATCAGAATAATGTGCATTGGTGAAAAGTCCTATAATTGAAATCATTATTGCTTAAGACACCATTGCTTTAATCAGCCCTGTCATAAATCAATGCTTCTCACAAGTGAAGGCTTGAAATAAAGTGCTCTTAAACAGATTGGGTATCTTAAAAGGCATGATGCCATTGGGAAGCCCCTGAAAATGGATAAAAAAGTGGTTTCTGAATAGATGTACGGGTTCTAGAATTTTATCTTCCACTTAATTTTAAAAAATATTACCTAGTCCTTTCTTAGAAATTACATATTGGAGGCCTGTAATGGCCAGGCCTTTAACCCATTAAAAAAATTTACTCCCAGGAACAGTTAATATTTGACGTTTAATTGCTTTTCCTTGTTGGGAGAGGAAGATCTGTTTCTTCCCTTCCTTTCTTGATTGACTTTTCAAAAATCACCTTGTGAGCTATAAAAACGGAGAGGAGTAATTGATTTTCAAAAACTCAGGCTCACGCACATGTATTTGCATATGTGTCAGTGTGTGTGTGTGTGTGTGTGTGTACATAATGACCTCTGTGCACCAGGAATAGGGGCTTCCTCCACAATAACTGTGCAAGGCAGGTGTTCTATTTCCAGTTAACATGGAGGCAGCCGAGGCCCAGAGAGGTTCACTACTTGCGTAGCATCACACGGGTAGTGAGTGGTAGGAGCCTGAGTCCTCATTACACCAACCCTGTGGCCTGCCTGTAGGGACGCTTCACACCCAGGTGCACAGGCACCTATGGAGCTAGGAAAAAAGGCCACACTTACGATCCCCATCATTGGAATCACTAGTCTTCTCAGCCTATTTAACGAACATCAGGTTCTAGAATTTAGCAAAGGATGCCACGCCATGTAGAAATGTCCAAAGAGCGCAACTACGATTTGCGCCTTCTATGTGAATCCTTCACGGGGAGAGTCAGGTGAAGGCGCCTTGTCAGCGATAGCATCTTAGGAGAGATTTTTCCTTCCGGGAGAGTTTTATGGGGCCAAGCATGGAGGGGGGGTGGATGCCCTCTCTTTAGAAAAATGCCCACACAGACTTCAAATGAATTTTGGGGCTCCTTAGGACATGTTTCAAGAGCAAGAAGGGGTCATCAGGACATTGGTGTGGAAAGGGTGAGGAAGAGCCTCTTTCTGGTTGCCTTGAGTTTGAAGATTTCCATTTCAACCTTGTCAGACCCTTACCTTTCACGTGTGGTAAATTCACGACCAAAGGCCCAAGTGTTCTCTTTCTTTCCTTTTCTCTTCCCACAAAACCAGGTAATATCAAGGCCTTTCGCAAAGCTGCACGGACCAACTGCTCCTCCTCAGATTATGGCTTTCAGAGCTCAGGCGCTACCCCTCATCAGGTTACACTTTCCATGTTTTGTGGTCAGGGGCAGGCTGTGTCATTCTACGTGGCTCCACCTTGCAAGGAAATATTTATATATTGGCCTTGCCAGGTTCCTGTTTCCTCTGGGATTGCTCCTGAGTTTGCGGTCTTCATCCCGGGGCGGGCAGTGACTCACTGGCCTTCACAGGACCACTGGACACCAGGCAGAAAACAGGAAGCTGACTTGGCTTGGCCGGAAAACTGTGAGGTGTGTACCTGTTGGATGAGACGTTTCTTTCTTTCTTTCTTCCTTTCTTCCTTTCTTCTTTCTTTCTTTCCTTCTTTCTTTCTCTCTCTCTCTCTCTCTTTCTTTCTTATATTTTAAATGTTTTATTTATTTCTGAGAGAGAGAGAGAGCAGGGGAGGGTCAAAGAGAGGGAGACACAGAATCTGAAACAGGCTCCAGGCTCTGAGCTGTCAGCACAGAGCCCGATGCGGGGCTCGAACCCAGGAACCGTGAGATCATGACCTGAGCCGAAGTTGGACGCTTAACCGACTGAGCCACCCAGGCGCCCTGGACGAGGCATTTCTGAGAGGTCGAGCACAGTACTTTGAGAAAGGGCTTGGAAGGAAACCGACAGACGCCGAGGGAATGAAAATTCATACCATTCGCAGCATTTTCCCCCCTAGATCTAGAAATACAAAAGTTTACTTGTACACGGTCTTTCTGTTAGTTTTTGGATTTCCCCCCTTTTTATTCCTGATAAATGGTAATTGCCACTGTTTACAGAGCAGTGGTCAAAAGCAAGTCCTACACAGCTGTGGAATATTGTCAAAACCCCTTTCGGAAACTCATTTGGCAGTGTGTGTGAGGACCTTAAAAATTTTTGTAACCCCTGAGCAAATAATTTTACTCCTGGGAATCCATCTCAGTACCACCACCACCAGCACCACCACCACCAAGTGCTCAAAGATGTTATTAATTTTTAATTTTTTAATTAATTTTAATTTTTAAATATGCATTTATTTAAGTAATTTCTATACCCAGCATGAGGCTCGAACTCACGACTCCAAGATCAAGAGTCGCATGCTTCGTTCACCAAACTTAGCGAACCAGGCGCTCCTCAAAGATGTTCTTTAAACTATTGTTTATGGTACTTAGAACCTTAATGTAAAGCTAGCAATATGGGGAATGGAACTATAAAATGTTTTCTTGATGTTGATATGCAAATGACATCTTAACATTGGAATAGGATGTGAACTCGTGTACTCCTTTAAAAATTTTTTTTAATGTTTTATTTATTTCTGAGAGAGAAAGAGAGAGAGGCAGCCTGAGCAGGTGAGGGTCAGAGAGAGAGAGACACACACAGAATTGGAAGCAGGCTCCAGGCTCTGAGGTAGTGTCAGCACAGAGCCCCACACGGGGCTCGAACCTACGAACCATGAGATCATGACCTGAGCCGAAGTTGAAAGCTTAGCCGACTGAGCCACCCAGGCGCCCCTGTACTTGTGTACTCCTGATGATGACAGATATGTGAGCAAAATAAACTTAGTCGTCATAATGGATAACCTTTATGGTCTCCTTAGTACATGGCAGGCAACGTGTAATCATGGGGGCGTACTCGCCAGATTAAGCCACATTTTATTTTTTGTCCATTTTACAGATGAAGAAAGAGGAAGGTTCATTGGATTATCTGGGGTCGGACTGATGATGTGAGAACTGAACCCCATCCTGATTTCACAGAGTTTACACTCTTACCTTATAGTTCTTTATGATATATGAATACTTTTATTTTATTTTTTAATGTTTTTTTATTTGGAAAAAAAGAGAGAAAGAGGAGGAGAGAGGGAGTGTGCATGTATGTGCATGTGGCTAAGAAGCATAGAGAGAAGGTGGGGAGAGAATCCCAAGCGGGTCCTTGCTCTCAGCGCAGAGCTTGACATTCGAACCATGAGATCATGACCTGAGCTGAAATCAGAAGTCGGACGCTTAACCAACTGAGCCACTCAGGCATCCTTATTATGTGGATAATTTTAAGTAAAAATCAAATATTAGCCACAAAAAAGAAAAAAAAAACCCAAACAAACCCTACAAAGAAGCCTTAAAACTCCAAACCCCAAACAAGTCGGCATTGATGAACACAAATCTGCCAAACTTTACTCTTCTGGGAATCACATGGAAAAGTAAATGGCAAAGCTTAGACCACGAGAAACAGCCAAAGTTGAAAAAGCTTACCGCGACTAGCCAATAAAATGCCTGGTAGGTGTCTGAAGCCACAATTACTGTTTAAGGTCTTTTCTCTGGATGGGAATTAAATACGCTCCGTATGATGTTATAGTAAGAGAATCCAATTAATATTATTCTGCCAATTTAAGGAAGTAAATTTTACAAGGAAGCAAATCTTGCATTTAGGTGGAAAGGACTTTGTCCAGAGTGACTGGAGAATTCTCTTGAGGACCAAGCCCTAGACCGATGGTTCTTAACCTATGTTGTGTGAGAATGCGTTTGACAATATTAATGGCAACTACGGTGTCTGATTCCAGGAAAAAACACATATATTTACATCTGTGCTACATTTTGTTATGTATCTATTTACTTTTGAAATCTTTTAGGGTCATTGCTGTTTTGAGGGTTTACATTAAAATGTCCTTTTCTGTTTTGGCTTCCAGAATATTTTTTGTCCCTCGATGCTGGGGCTGTTGTTTCATTGGTGGTTCTGCCACTGCTACGGTTTCTTCAGAGCCTTGTCTACACCAGCAACACCCAAGGTTTGTGAAGTAAGTGAGTCTAATGAATAATTTAGTTGCACTATTTTCTTTAGTGCGATGGCATGTTATTGTGAATGCTTGGATTTGGACGCAAGGCTAACAACCGCCTTTTGGGGTTTTCATGGTAGGCTGGAAAAAAAATGCACGACACACATCACCAAGAATCCATGCCTGTGCCTGGCAGTGTAACTGAGAAAAGCTTTGGAATGTGAGTGGATGGCATTTTGAATAGCGTTCCTTAGCACACCTGCAGAAACGCACTTCCATTAAACACATATGTGCCGAGCGCGTGTGCGTAAGGCACTGTGTTAGACAGATGTGAAAAATGGCCGAATGATGCCTTTGTATAAGATTCTCCCAGGACCCTGATGTGCTGAGGTTTAGAAACGCTCGTGCAGCCTCCGGGCGCGTTGGCTGTGGCGCTAATAAGATTACAGCCCGGGCCTGATTTCAGCTCGTGAAATATTTTCATCATCAGGATGAGGAAAATTATTTTTCACCGTTTCTGTTGTTCTGAAATGGAAACATTTTCAGGTATGAATCCACCTCTTGTTGGGGACTGTGCAACATGGAGTCACAAACGCCATGGTGAGAAGTCATTGGTCTGTCTTCTCCAGGAACTTCCCCTGGACAGTGGTCTCTGCCTATGTTAGGGGAGATGGCAAAAATTCGAGCCATCATGCATCTGGCCAATTATGCAACGCTCCATCACAAGGGGAAATTCCTTCCTCACCCCAGCTGGTGAACAGTTATGCCCTGGGGCCCAGGACGGACATGCCTTGTAACTTTTTAACCTAGTTAGTGTAACTGCCAATATTATTCCTATTCATATAAATGCCTAATCCTTTCTTGAATCTTGCTAGAGTATTTGCCTCAATAATATCCTGTGGCGGTGAATTCCACAGGTAGATTATACGCTGTTTTAAAATGTATTTCCTTTTTTTCATTTTAAATTTGTTACCTTTTAACGTCACAGGCTGGCCCTTGTTCTTGCATTAAGGGGCCCGGGGTGCAGGCATTTCCAGTTCTGCTTTAATTTTTCCAAGCACTTGGCCATTGTTAAAACTGCCTTTTCACATTTCTTCTATTTTTGCATAGCTGATCTTGATTAAATGAGATGGTTGATGTAAATAGTCTCATACGACTCTGGCACATAGTAGGCACTGGCAAAAAGCTCTCCTTGGTTTTCATTGCCACTTATTGGACAGCTGTTTATTGAGTGCCTACTGTGTGCAGGAATCGTGGTAACTATTGGAGAGATAGCTTTGAATGAGACAATGGCCTTGTTCTGAAGGACCTAATTTTCTAGAGGACACAAGCAGCAATATAGTGAATAAAGATGGTTTCCGGGAGTCTTAAGTACTATGGGAAAATCAGACGAGAGGGACTGGCTGAGGACAGTAGGGGCCACTTGAAACTGCACAGTCAAGAGTAGCTCTCTGAAAAGGGGACAGTTGAGTTGGCCATTGAGGACTCATCTGTGTGAAATCCCCATGAGGGTGAACTCATGCTCCTAGACAATGCCTGGTGTGCCATAAGACTCCATCACGATTTGTTGGGGGAATGAGTGAATGGCGGTTGAGGAGGGAAATCTCAGTCACAGAAATTATCCAGTGAGTTCCTCAGAGACCCAGGAGTAATACTTCTTGAATCCCCACATTCTGTAACTCCAAAGGCTGTTGGAGTAGAAACAAACCAGGGAATGTGGTTAGTTAGACTAACTAGCACTTTCCCATGTCCCCAGCTTCCTCCCTTGTATGACCTTGGGGATGTCATCTAGTCTCTCCTCCCCCCCAAGTGCTCTCATTCATAGAGATGGGGATAACATGCTCTTGCTTCATGGGGTCTGGAGCACTGGAGACAAAATTATGTAGTGGCTTGTCCTTTATAAACTACCAAGTGGTGTAGACATGTTGCTTGCTCTGAAGGGAACCGATTATTCTTAACCCTGCACACCCTTTCTTCCCTCTTTCCTATCTCCTTCCTTTTTCTCTGTCCCCTGTGCTTATCCCTGCCTCTGTTTAAAGCTCATCAGTGGCATCCGTGGTACTTAGCTTTTTGTTAAGTGAAGGTGGCATGGGCATTTGGAGGGTAGTGGTTACTTTTCTGAAATATATATATATATATATATATATATATATAAAGTGTATTTCTTTATTTGGAGCACGAGATGGAGAGGGGCAGAGAGAGGGAGAGAATCCCAAGCAGATTCTGCGCTGTTGGTGCTGAGCCCGACGTGGGTCTTGATGTCACAAACGGGAGATCGTGACCTGTGCTGAAGTCAAGAGTTGTCACCTAACTGACTGAGCCGCCCAGGCGCCCCTGAAATGTTGTATCTCTCAAGGACTTTAAACATGGGATGGGATGGAGCTGTTGCCAGCAGAAACGGTGGACCCGAGGTGCATTTCCAATAGCGATCGCTTGCTTTTATTTTGTTTACTGCTTGGTCCTGCCCGGTCAGGTTAACCAAACTTCTGTAAAGACAGAGGCTTTACCTGAATTTTTGAGGGACTCGTCCCCGCCTCCCCTCGATACCCCCAAAATGGGGACTTGGGTTAAAAAGATCTGATTACCTGCTTGTAGCTTCCTTCCGTGTTCCAGCCTATGCTAGGCAGTAGCATCGCCTTATGCTTCCTCTTGTTTTTCTTTCTAATTGACCCTTAATTTACTTTTTTTTTTTTTCCATTTAGGCAATTCGAAGGAGAGGCCTGTGCAGCTTGCATGATAATGTATTAGAAAGGCATTTTCAAGGAATAAATTATTAGCATTGTTTATATGCGTGGTTCAAATTTACTGGCAAATGGCTCAGGCCTCGGTTTTACGAGGTAGCTGTCTGCCAGGCTCCTTCTGGGCAAAACCCTGAAATAGAAGTTCCCTTTTGGTTTCCCTCATCCACACGTCCTTTGCCTCCTTCCTCTCCTTTCAACACTTCCTAACGTTCCCGCCCCTCCAGAACTCTGTGGACACACTGGGCCTTTTACACCTTAAGGTGAAGACATTTTACGGGGTCGCCCCCAGCTCCAGACCGGCCCCCCACGAAAGTGAGGTGTGCAAAGGAATAAATCTTCAATGGTATAATTTTAGACCGTGTGGCAACTGGGAAGGGCGGCTATTTTGGGCTGTGGGGCTTTCTCCTTGACCTGAGATGGTATCACTTTGCCTGCCGCTGGCGCGCTCGGCCGGGCCTGCACGTGGTCCTCTGAGCAACGTGCCTGCCATTCCTGGGGGTGCTGCTTCATTCCTCGGCTGGGCGGGCCCGTGCTCCGCCCGAGTCCTGTGCATCCGGGCAAGGGCGCGCGCCTGTCCACGTGCGCCCACCCAGGTGGCGTGTCCGGGTAGTGGCCCAGGCTACCCCTGCGCGCAGCATAGATGGGAGACACTCCCTTCCACTTAGGGAGCGGGGACGTGTCCTGGTCCAGGGTTTGCCCAGCGGTCACCGTTCTGCGCGTCATCCCCTCTCCGAGCACGGTGGCCGGGCAGTCTCCAGACCACAGGATCTGTGCGCCCTTCCTGGGAGGCCTCACTCGGAGCCGCACTTGGGGCGTCCTCACAGCGACCCTGACCACCCCACTGGCTATCTTCTCGCTCAAGCTCCTGATGGGCGGCAGCCTGCAGACCCCTGTCCCCCTGGGGAAGCGAGTCAGGCCCCCTGCAGCGGGTGGGCGGGACAGAGACAAGAAGAGCCGAGTGTGCCCCAAACAGCAGTGCTTTCCGGAAGACGCAGAGTCTAGACAACATCATCACTGGGGAGAATATCCTGCTCATCGTTGTTATTGTTTATTGTCGTTTTTGTTTTGTTTTTTTGAAAGACCGAGAGAGAGAGAGAGAGAGAGAGAGAGAGAGAGAGAGGGAGAGGGAGCGCGAGTGGGGGGAGGGGTAGAAAAAGAGAGAGAGGTAGGATCCTAAACAGGGATCCAAGCTGAGCTCGGAGCCCCACTCAGGGTTGGAGCTCATGACCGTGAGATCATGACCTGAGCTGAAATCAGGAGTCAGAAGCCCCGGGGGCACCTGAGGGTGGCTCGGTGTGTTAGGCATCTGATTCTTGATTTCAGCTCGGGTCATGATCTCACAGTTTGTGAGTTCGAACCCCGCGTCAGTCTCTGTACTGATAGCCCAGTGCCTACTTGGGATTCTGCCTGCCTCTCTCTCTGCCTCTCCCCTGCTTGCTCTCTATATCTCTATCAAAATAAATAAACTAAACAAAAAACAAACAAGAAAAAGAGCCAGAAACTCAATTGACCAAGCCACCCAGGCACCCTTTGTTCATAGTTTTTACAACCTAAAAAGTACGCATGAGGCCCAGAGATCATTCAGGAAGGAGGAATAGCATCAGGAAAGAACAACAAAAATGGAAATGGTTATTTGTTTTAAAGGATCTGAGCTTATTTATGCCAAAAAAGGGAAAACAGACGCCTTCTATAGGTAAGAAGAGAAGAGAATGTAGCTCTCTCTTCTATAAGTCCCCTGGTCATTTAAAAAAAAAGGGAGAATTCTGGATTTGAAGAGAGAGAGAGAGACAGAGAGAGAAGGAAAACAGGCTGAGGAAGAGACTGGGATATTAGAAGAACCCGGCTAAGGAACAGAAAAGAGTGGAGGGTAGACAGAGAGAATAAGATTAAGAGATAATATTGCCTTCCCTTATCTGCTGTTAAATTAAATTTAGCAGATACTCTGAGAACAGACTGTGTCTCTTCCAGCCTTAAGATTGATCCACTTAAAAAAGGCAACACACATTTTACTATTATCTGTCATGGCACAAGGTGTGGACTGGGCTCCGCTGGTTGGCCTCCTGTGTGCAAACTTTCACAAGGCTGAGGTCTGCTGGTGGCCTAGGCTGGGGTCACCCGTAAGGCAAGGCTTCCCCATTGGCACATGAGAACTGAAGATGGCCCTTGCCGCGGCCTTAGCCCGGGCCACCAGCAGAAGTGCCTGCTTGCTTCTCGCTGCATCTCACCCCTGTGCTCGTGTCCTGGCCTCTCAAGGCTCCCAAAGTGGGTAACCCAAGGGAGCAAGGTAGAAGCTGAACCACCTTTTCCGGCCTGGCCCAGGCACATTCTCTGTGGGTCCATGAGTCAGGAAGTTCAGCTCAGATTCAAGGAGAAGGTGCATAGACTTCCTATGGACTTGTGAGTGTACAAGAAATTGTGGCTGGGTCTTAAAACCACTAAAATGTTCCATCATGATGTCCTCTGTTCTCAAACTTTAAACTGTCTTGTCTAGCTGGAGCTAGAAAAGTCAAGTCAGTAATCCTTGCAAAGGAATGAAATACCCATTCTCAAGAAGGGTGACTCGATAGAGGAATATGAGCCAAGTGGGGTGCAGTCAAGTTTTGCATGCAGAGAGGCCTGAGGCATTGGGTAGGTAGGAAGGTCCGTGGCCTCTTACCTTTTGGAGGGCTTTGCAGGCCAATCAGATGGCAGTGGCTAACATTCCTTATCTCTGGAAGGGGTGTTCTGGCTAGCCTTATTCAAGCCCGAATGTGTGCTCTTAATAACTTATCTTGTTACCTGTTTTCTCTTCTCCTGCCTCACCTTTATTCCAACCAACCATCCTTTCTTTCAACTACATTATTCTTCTGTGGTCCAAAAGCTCTCTCCATCACTTTATCTTCCTGGTCATCAATTTATACTTTCTGTGCATGGAAAAGACTTTTTACCACCCATTCCTCTTCCTCACTTTTCACTTCTCTGCTGCCATTTGTCAGACCAGTGGCTCTCCCTGACATTCTCTGTTTCACTCGCCTGACCGCTTGAAAATCTGTATTGTTTGTTGAGGGCCCCCTCCTTAGGGCTGTTGTCTGTTGCCTTCTAACACCATGTCCTATATTCCATGTAGCTCATGCCTTTCTTCTCTGCTCTGACTTGTCTTATCCCAGGTGCCCTTTATCTAGCACAGTGTCACAGGGCCATGGCCCCTGGTGTGCCCAAGCCCAGCATCTCCATCAGATATAGTTTTGACATCTTCACTGTGAGGCCTCGTCCACACCCACAGACTTTCAAGCAGGGTTTGCTGCTCAGCTGATGACCTTTGTCTGGTAAGTTTCCTATTTATTATCTAGGATGATAATCATATCATCTAGGTAAATATCTAGATAATATCAAAACTAAAGACACTTTTCCCCCTCATCTTAGTCTCTGGTCTTCAAATATTATTAATTGTAGACATTCGCTTCTTAATCCTCACGTAGACTGGGATCCCTTTCTCCTCTTAGTATAAGGGTGAGACATGCCTGCTGTGGGAAACTTAGAACACATGAAAAATCCTAAGGAAGAAAACAAACGCTGTAGACGTAAATATTGTTAAGACCTTGGTGTGGGTCCTTCTCATTTCTTCCCCTTTATACTTATCATTTTTATTTACAAAAAATAGAACTACTACTTAGATGGGAAGTGCCTTCCTTCAAGTGGTTTGCTGTTTTATAGACTCAATGGTTTTCTTAATGTTTATTTATTTCTTAAAAATTTTTAAAGTTTATTTATTTTGAACAGGGGACGGGCATTGAGAGAGAGAGAGAGAATCCCAAGCTGGCTTTGCCCTGTCAGTGCAGAACTCAGTGTGAGGTTGGAATCCATCAGCCATGAGATCATGACCTGAACTAAATCAAGAGCCAGACACTTAACTGACTGAGCCACCCAGGCACCCCTTAAATGTTTATTTATTTTTGAGAGAGAGAGAGAGAGAACGAGCACACAAACACGGGAGGAGCAGAGAGAGAGGGAGACACAGAAGCTGAAGCAGATTCCAGACTCTGAGCTGTTAGTATTAAGCCAGATGCAGAGCTTGAACCCCTGAATCCCAAGATCATGACCTGAGCTGAAGTTGGATGCTTAACCAACCAAGCCATCCAGGCGCCCCATGCATGATTCTCTTGAGAAAAGTGCCAGAAGTTGCATCTTCAGGCCACAAATTATGGACATTTAAAGAGTTCAGAAGTGGCACTGCTTTCACTGAATCGTCTAACTTATTTACATCCCAGTCTTTCCCATTTTTTTCTTCTCCACAGTTTCAGAGACAACGTGTCTCTTTCTGGGTCCAGGATTTGTCGTATGCTCTGCTTCCAACAAAATGAAAACAGTGTCATATCTGACATTTTATTTATTTGTTTACTTATTTATTTTTACATCTGACATTTAAATTGGGGCTCTTATGAGTAGATTTCACTCACTCACTCAGTTATGCACTCACATGCCAGGTGTAGATTAAGTTTGCAAATAGACTAGGCCTATAGGATCAGTTTATATTCTCAGAGCTGACTCCTGCTAACTATGGAGTGGGCTTTGGAGCTTTGAAGAAGAATTTTAGCCCATTCTAAGGAGGTCAGATAGTGACCAAGGCTGAATGATATCTAGGGAATCTTTGCTCTCTACAAATAGGAATGTTGGAAATAAGTACACCTTGAGCCTTTGATCTGCTGGGGATGATCTCCTACCTGTAGACCCTTCCTTGGCTTCCAGGCTCAGGAAATATCAATATGAAAGTCAACGAGATGTTTCTTTGAGCCGTACATGATGCTGAGCACTGGAAAGACAAAGAAAACCCAACAGGCTCCCTGTCTTCAAGGGGCATTGTCCGTTGGACAAGCAGATGTACAACAGTTCTAGGTCAAAGTTAAATTTGCCGGAATGGAGGAGGTTATGTGTAAGGAAATTCTTGAGCCAAGGTCTGCACAGTTAGCCTTATGGTGTCCAGAGGTGTTGGTTGATCCAAAGTTACAGCACTTAGAACAAATTTTAGTTGCCAACAGTTAACAACTGGAGATTTCTGTCTCACCTTGGGAAAAAAAAAATTAGTAGTATTGGCAATACTGAGCCCTCATTTTACCTTGGCAACAGTGAGGAGAGGCTTATCCCTTAGCTAGGGCATAGGTTCTTTTTTTTAGCACTGTCCTCACCACTTTTGCTGTCTGTATGAGCTATGGGCTTCTGACCACAAGCCTCGTTAAGGGGCCTTTATTCTTTCACAGACTATCAGAGAAGGCCCAGAGAGCTGTGCTAGATAGGAGAGCTGCAGGGTAAGCAGGGATTTGCTTACATGGAGGGTGGACCATCCATGAGGGGCAGAATAGCATGTGCAAAGGTACGGGGGCTTGAGCACAGAGGCCTGCATGGGCGATGATGGGCTGACGGGATGGAAGAGGAGTTGGATATTCGAAGGAAGGGACCGAGAGAAAAGAGTTGGGGAGGCATGCCAGGGTCAACTCTTGAGCACCCAGGCATGCCAAAATAAGGAGTTTAGATTTTTTTTTTTGGCTATAAAAACTGCATATGATGATTGGTCTTAGAATAGCTCGAAAGCGTTTCTACTAACAGTGCCATGACATCAACGGTGGCAACTTGCAGAGTATATTATGTGCAGATTGTCATTATACCTCCTGACGTTGAGCCCGGGAGACATGAGCTTTTATTACCTTCACCTTACAGGTGAGGAAGTGCAGATAGAAGGAGGTTGCTTAAGTGACTTCCCCAAGGTCACAACCAATCAGTGGCAAAGCGGGAAGTGGACCTCAGGCCTGACTACAAAGCTTACCTCTTGACTCCAAGATGGCGTCCCTGCTTCAGAACCACTACCCCCCAGTGAAGGCGGGCTTGCTTTGGGAGTGGGTAGGAGAGGCCGACAGAGCAGGGTGGCTCTTCGTGTCCACTGCAGTGGCAAGCAGGAGAGCGGAGGGCCACACAGGACAGCATCTGTGCAGTGCTGAGAAGAGGGTATGTGAGGGATACATGGGATACATTTCCATCTTCATGGAATCTGCCAGCACTGGAGTTTCCGCTTCCTCCTTTGAATTCTCAAAACAATCTCTGTCTCTTTCCCTGGGCTTGCTTTTGCTATGTCCTCATAACAGCTGTGCGCACCTTACGGCATCTTGTGTAGTTTAAGTTTGCAAGGGGCAGGAGGAGTTCTGCTTTCTTTGCCTTAATTTTATTTTCGCCTTGCTGAGCGCAGTGCTTTCGTAAATGAATGAGTTCCCAAATTATCCCTTTCAGATCATTTCTCCTTACGTAGGCATTTATTTGAGAAGTCCTGCGCAGGGTAAACACTTTTTTTCTTTTTTCAAATAGGAAAATCATTTCTTTACCCAATCTACTTGAAGCTCTTTGGAAACGTGAAGGAAAGTAAGACGGGGAAGTTGTTTAAAAGCAGCAAACCTTTTAAGAGCCAATGTCACATTTATTGCTGTAAAATATTTTTCTCTCTCTGTTAGACATCTGGTTCCCATTACATACAGTATTGGGTACTTGAGTTCACCAGGCATTTTGCATACCAAGCAGCGTGCATGTGAAATCTCCCCCGACGCCCCCCAGTTCGTATCTGTTCCTAGCTGGCCAGCCCTTCTATCACCAACTTAATTCTCCCCTGTATGCTTTTGAGGTTAGTTTGTTCATACTTAGCTTGAGGACCAAATTGCCGGCGTCTGAGAAATGAGGAACTTCATTGAGGAGTCTTTGCTTCGTGTCACCGCATGGTCCGACTCTATAATCTAGCGCTGAAGTCAATGAAACATCTCAATCTTAAGTCTATATTTCCCAGGAACATTGACCCAGAAATGAGAAACACAATATGGAATGTTTGCTAATGAGTCATGAATTTCATTATAATTGCTTCCACATTCCGGATAGCGCCCTTAAACCATCTAATCTTGACACATCCTGCAACAATCCCGTGTGTTGTAAATGATTTTGTTTTATTCCTTAGGTTACTGTTAAGGGGTTATTTTATGCTTCATTTCATCTTCTTAAGAAAACCACACACGTGTGTATGCACACTCACACTCTGATGTGTGCGTACGCGCGCGTGCACACACACACACACACACACCATTGAGACTTTTGCTCTGATCTGTATTTTTTGAAATAAAATAATTATGAAACCAATAGAAGCCTTCTTCTTCTGGTTCAGAAATAAAAATAAACACATTTAGGAAGAGGGTTGAAATCTGGCCTGTTTTGGAGTTCTAACTCAGGTCTCTGAGAATGAAAGCCAGAATTGAGCAATGCCCAGGCCAGCCTCTGGACTTAAGAATCTATGACTGGGTGGATGGACGCAACTAGCATTCAGTACAGTAATAATGGAAAATTAAATACGACTTTTAAAAACTGCTCACATTATAAAGTGACCTATTAGCATTATACGACTTTAGCACTTGAAGTGACTGATTCTACTTGTACAGTTTGGCCCATGGCAAGCATTAAAGAGCTACAGAATCTTGGGGGTATTTTTATTTTTTGTTTTCAATCTCTTTTGGGTTACTTTAAAGTGGATTTTCTTTAGAATAAAGCTTTGTTCCTGCCGCAGAAAAGGACGTGCGGAAGAAATCGCTCTGTTTTGGTGGAACTAGAGGTAACTGTGTTTTTGTTTTTTTCCCCTTTGCTTCATGAATCAATAAGGCAAACATTAAAAACATTTTTGCATTTTTTCTCCTTTTTTGTTTTTTATTAAGTGAAACTGTCTTCACAGCTTGTGGATATTATCCTGGAGAAGTAAAGATGGAATGGCCTTCTCAGATGAGCTTTTATAGCAATCAGACAGGCATTCTTTTCCTGCACCTGGTTGGCATCCTGTATCCTGCTGAATCTTTTCTGTGCAAGCCCATGGGTCACTAAGATGTGGCTGCCATGTCATACCTTGAGCTGAACTTAATTTAAGCATTTTATTGCAAAACAGGGGGACTTCTGAGCAGCTCTGTGTCTTAAATATACCTACTAAATGAGTTGCAGGTTTCCGAAAAGGAAGGATGAGTATGCAGGAATGTCATTCATCTTCGAATTCAACTTTATGATACATACACGCTTTTTCCTAACTCTCATGGTATGGACTACAGGAAGCTTATTAACGGGATAGTATTAAAAATAGCAGCTCTTGATGTGGAGGGAGTCCTTTGTGAACTTCCATGTTTAAGCCAAACTGAATGTTCATCCTAATCTCCATACACATGAATTTCCTGTGGGTGTTTTTCAGATCACTTAATTGTAGAAAAATGGCCTACTATGAGGAGTTCTGAGACAATGACCCACGTTGTTATCCACGTAACCAATGGTGGGTTCTTGAATGTGTAACTGAAAAACTCCAGTAACACAGTTGGAGCCTAAACACCAGACTTATTTATTTGAAACATCTCTTTCTAAAATTGGGCTTTAACGGTAAAGCATCCAACTCTTGATTTCGGCTAAGGTCATGATCTTGCGGTTTGTGAGTTCGAGCCCCACATCGGGCTCTGTGCTGACAATGTAAAGCCTGCTTTGAATTCTGTCTCCCTCTCTCTCTGCCAGGCCCCACTTGTTCTCTATCTCTCTCTTAAGAATAAAAATGAAAAAATAATAAAACTGGGGCACCTGAGTGGCTATGTTGGTTAAATGACTGACTCTTGATTTTGGCTCAGGTCATGATCTCAGTTTGTGAGTTTGAACCCTGCGTTGGGCTCTGCACTGAAGATGTGGAGCCTTCTTGGGATTCTCTGTATAACTTCTTTCTGCCCTCTTCCACTTGCACTCTCTCTCTCACAAAATAAATAAATATTTTAAAACAATAAATAAAATCAGACTTAATTTTTTTAAGACAATGCTAAAGTAGACAGAACTTTAAAGGCACTCTGGCTTCTTGTGAGTTTTTCACTAACACTGCCCCGTAGCTTATAATAGCTCTCTCTTCCAAAGCCTGGAATCTGGAGAAGAGAGTAGAAATACCTGTTATTGACCTGAATTAGGATAAAAGGAAAAGAGAAGATAAGATCGTAGCCGTCGGCACTTTGTTTATGAAAACATCATTTTGAGGATGAGCTTGAATCAGACCAAAGTCATGTACCTCCCTCTTCTTCCAGCATATTTGACATGCCAGCCTGATCAGACCAAGAGAACAATGCCCAGAATTAGGGCATTACCTTTCCTGTATGCTAGTGCCATGCAGGATAGCATCATTTAATCCTTATGATTGTTCTTTGCTGTTCTAGAAATACATATGAAACTAAAAAAGAAACATAGAAAGATAAAAATATGAAGGTGTATGAATATAAGAACAAAAAGTAAATTGTTTTTAAAACAGTTATCCTGTTTTATTTGAAAAGTTTTAGGACGCACAAGAAGCTGTAAAAATAAATTAGAGATCTTCTGCTCCCTTTACCCAATTTCCCCCAAAGATAACATCTCACATAACCATATACCTGGTCAACATTAGGAAATGGATTCAGTAGGGGCACCTGGGTGGCTCTGTTTGTTTAGTGGCCGACTTTGGCTCAGGTCATGATCTCACGGTTCAAGAGTTCGAGCCCTGCATCGGACTGTGTGCTGACAACTCAGAGCCTGAAGCCTGATTCAGATTCTGTGTCTCTGTCTCTTTCTGACTTTTTCTGATCATGCTCTGTTTCTCTCTGTCTCAATAATAGATACATTAAATTAAAAAAAAAAAAGGAAATGGATTCAGTAGCATCATCTCAGTTATAGAACTTATTTGGACTGAAACAATTTTTACATGCATTTTCTTTTAGGGCACATGTTAATATGTAGAAATGCATTGATCATTAGTGTTAAGGGAGCATCTCTCACTGGGATTGATGGGATACAATATTCTCAGATGGTGTGGTTTTGTATATCCCATGACTGACTAAAGAGGAGGTAGGATTGGTTGTATTAATGAAGACCCTTTATCCATATGTTAATTGACTAAAAGAATAACCAATCCTCTATCAAGTGCCAACTGGAGACACAAAGATGGTGGCGTTGACTCTGCAGAACTCACAGGAGATAGAAAGAGAATCAACACAGAGAGCCATATACCACAGAGCAAATGAAACAACCCCCCATTACTAAACCCCAAACAGTATGTTAGCCATAAAGAGGTTAAGATGCATGCCTCCCATTCTGTGGCTCTTACTGTTGGGTGGAGAAGACCAGACCATTAACAAGTAGTGAGGACAGAGGGCTCTACCACGGGGCAGGGGGCTCAAAGTGCATAGGTCCTGACTTGGTCAAAGGGTGCAGGAAAGTGACTCAGGAGCATGTTCTGTAACCACGGTCAGCTTTTCAAGATGTTGCCAGTGACCACTTAAAGGATCTTTGGAGCGGCTTGCTTCGTTCAGAGCCTACAGAGCCCCTCCTAGCCTTGGTTGTTGCATTTGAGCGGATGGCTTGCTAACACAAGAGCAGTCATTGTTTCTTAGGACTGACTCAGATGCCCTTTGATATCATACCTGATATACCAGATCTTCCCTGCTCAAAGCCGACAGGCCTGGAGCTGGGCTCACACGGAACAGGGGGTGGAGAGAAGTCTGTTTTCTAGAGGTGAGGGGGGAAGTGGTTCCCTAAAGCATGGTTGGTAGCCAGTGCCAGAAAAATAAAACCATTGTGTGCTTTAAAAATTGAGGTTCCTCATTCAGACTGTCACAGTACTATCATCTGCTGGCCAGTTATAAATGTGATTCTGGGTGTTTCCTGCTTAGAACCCCTCAGTTGATTTGCACTAGACTCCAGGGGCCATCCAGAATTCCTACTGTGGCCCAAAAGGCCCTGTGCGGTCTGGCCCAACCTTCCTGTGTCCCCAGGCTGGTCACATTCCACTTGACTTCCAGTTCCCACTGGTCCAGTCTTGCTGGACTGCTTAATGGCCCTTTAACTTGCTAAGCTGTGTTCCACTTTTGGGCATTTGCCAATACTTCCCTTTTTCTCTGTACCTTCATCTGTAACCTCATTCTTTAAGCTTGTATTGTAAGGTTTTCTATACTGAAGCGTCTTGCCTCTACGAAGCTCTCATCAAGAGTCCCGTACTGACTGACACCCATATCTGTATCCATACCTCTTGCATGAATTACATATATAATCTTCTATTCAATGATACAATTACATATCTGTCTCCCCTATTATACTGTGAGTCCCACGACAGCAAGGACGATATCTACTTTTGTGATTTTCTCCTCCATGTTCAATCAGTATTTGTTGAATGATGTATTGATGGACAGATCGATGAGTGAATGACATAATGATACAGCCCTTCCTTTCTCCCCAAAGTTTAAGGAATGTCCCGTCTGCGATTTGGACGCATTTATAAACTCTTTGTTTTGGGATCATTTGTTTTGGGTTCATTTCTGAGGTCTGTCATGTTCAGGCAGGAATAGCTTTTCACAGGAAATCATGGTTGATGCAATTTGGTTTCCGGTTTTGCCTCCTCCAGTGGGTTCTGTTTCCTGTGTTTTCTCTGGTGTAGTTGTCATTTCAAGGCCACTCCAACAAAGGAGTGGCCATTCCTCACCAATGTCATGGCCATTCATTGGCAAAGAGTAGCCGAGAGCCACTTTGCCAATCGCAGGGCTCTGAGCATGGCACTTGCTCTGAGCATGGTATGTTGGTGATCTTGACAGTGGGAACATGTCATCAGAAAGGTCCAGCACACCCTTGGAAAAGTCTGTACCTGGATTCTAGATCCAAACCCTGTCTTCACTGGCTTCAGGATGGAAAAGGCCATAATGGATGGGGGTGAGGGAGGGTCACTTGAGGATCAAATCTAAGAGATATTTGGAACAGGGAGAGAGAGGGAAGTCAGGGACCATCTCCATGGAGGAATGATCTTTTAGCTAATTCTAGATTGATGGTCAGATTTGAATTAGTTCTATGGAAATATGTGACAGGAGGTAAGGATGAGGCAGAGGGAGTGGTGTGTATAAAGGTCTTAGAGATAAGTCTGATAAAAAGACTCAACCAAACCTCTGGAAAATTTGAATATAAACACAAGTCTCTCAAAAAGAGTGGTCCATCCCCTGTCCCTCAAAATTGATTCATCTACATAATTTCTTCAATTTTGTGGCTTGTGTTACCTAGTCTAAGCATATGTTAGTAATCAAATATAGATTATTTATCTTATATTTAGGTAGGTAGGTAACAATCTGCGTGGATTCAATCCCTTTCCTCCTTTCCTTGTAGGTCTTTATCAAAGTGTGTATGTATGTGTTTGTGTGTGTGTGTGTGTGTCCACGTGCATGTGCACACACAGATCTTTACATTTATTTGTCTGTCTTGCCCAGACTTAAATGAAGATCACAAGATTTGTTTATCATAAAAGATTTGAGATTCTGGAAGGTTGCTCCCAATGGTGAATGTGTAGCAAGTATAAAGGCAACATGGCCAGCCAGAAGGAGGTCAGAGTTTGGAGCTAAATGCCTGGGGACAAGGTTCAACTTTGCAATTGCAGACTTGTGACTCTGGGCAAGTCACTTAACCACTCTGAGCCTCAATTTCCTCCCTTCCAACTTTGGGGTGACAATTAGATTATTTGCCTCCTTTGCCTCATAGAATTACACATGTGAGGGGATCTGTCTGAAAGAAATTCAAACATTATGAAGCACTTTGTCAATATCAGGCATTATTGTATACAATGAATGTACCCTTAAAAATTTTCCTGGTTACTGGCAGTAAGTGCTGTAAGTGTGGATGAGATCTTCCTGGCTTAATGTCACTTGAAAGTTTACAATAACATATTTCAAACATGGTGGCAATGTAGCAGCTAGACATTCAAACATTTCTAAAAGCAATGGAAATTTACATTGTGTTGCAGGCTTATCATTTACATGGCAAGCAATTCAGTGTACAAATATTGAGAAAGAGAAAGCCAATCCCCAAAGAAAGACGGGTAAAACCTTTTGATTTATAGCAAGAAAGATATCAAAGTGAATTTTCCTGGGATATTTCTGGATAGCTTCTTTAATAGTATGTTTGGAAAGGATATACCATTAGAATCACTTTTCAGGATATAGTAATAAACTCTCAAAACGTTTTATTTAACCAGGAAGTAGCTCGGGTTAACTGGGAGGAAATGCAAACACATTTTATATGTAACAAAAGACTCTCTCGAACATCAGGTTTAAAATATGACAAATCTAAAAATGCATATCCAGGTCAGTACGGAAAAAATTAGTGAGATTCTTTTGCTATAAAAAAATGACTTTCTAGAAACTCAAATCGGGCTCGTATTAAAGAGAACAGGGATGGATTTATTCAGACAACGCAAGCCCAGGCAGTGTTTGGTGGGTAGTACAGACTGGGTTATTGATGAGTGGCTGGGAATTGGAATGTAGAATAATTAACATCTTGAGAAGTATAAAACCATAAACCAATTTTAGTCAAAGGTAGATTTCTTTTGTTTTGTTTTTCCTTCTTTCCTATTTCTCTCTTGTCAGCTGGGACACTCCCCCCCGCCCTTTACCCTTGAGACCCTTATGAATGAAATGAAAACAAATATTAAAATACTATGGAGGAACAACACGAGTGGCTTTGGAAATGTACCAGCTACAAGTGGTTGTATTCATTGGCTTGCTGGTCAAAACCTCCGCCAGCCGGTGCATGGAGGAAGCTGAGGAATGCTTTCTTGTGGACATCGGAGATCAAGGTTTTGGATCTTGAAAAGACAAGACTTGTGGAGTGGGGGAGGATGCGATGCATTTAAAAGCGGTGAATACATTGTAGGGCTGTCTTCAGCCACCAAGGAGAAAAAAATTAAGGTGGTGTTCCACAACTAAGGAGTGCAGATGAAAGATACATTATGGCCTGCTGGAGGCTCACGGGGCCCAGAGTGGCCACAGGACACTTTGCTGAAGTGCCCCAGGATGCCACCTCACCCACCCCGGAGTGCTCCAGCAGCAAGATGGCTCTTGAATATCAGAATCTTGCTTTTACCATTCCTTGAGAAATTTGTTTTTTTCCTCCTTAGTAGAAAGTCTTCAGCCTTGGGAGGTGAGCCCACGGTTAGGGGTTACTTAGCTCAAGCCTCAGAACGCACACACTGCGTCTTTAAGAAATAGTTTACTTGTGAATCAGTAAAGGTACCAGACAAAGCAGCCATTACTTATGCATTCCTGCCTACCCGGCAAGGTGAAAATAATAGAATAAACATCATATACTTCATTATGATATCGGTTTACACTTCCAGGGTACACAAAAAGAGGCCATTTCATCAAGCTAATTGCCTGAAAGTAAAAGAGAGAGAACTTTAGCTATTAGTCTATTATGGGGCTTTTTTCTTAATCACAAATAGGGGCCGTGTGTCCCTGGGGGGATGTGTATTCTAATTTACAATTGAACTACAGATCAGAGCAATCAATCTTGGGCAGCACTTTTACAGTGTAATTGCTACAACAATAACAAATACAAAAAAAAAAAAAAAAGAAGAAGCAGTAAAAATATTTGTTTCTCAATTCTTACAATTGAACTACAGATCAGTGCCATCAATCTTGGGCATTGCTTTTACAGTGTAATTGCTAAAAAAAAAACAAATACAAAAAAAAAAAAAAAAGAAGAAGATGAAGAAGATGATGAAGAAGAAGAAGAAGGCCTAGCTGAGCTCCAGCTTGAGGCGGAGATATTTCCAGGCACTAGTTCTGAGTGGGAGGGAGAGGAGAACCTCATCCGACATGAATATGCAATGAGGGCTCATTAGCGGCCTAGTGTTGCCATGACGAATGGCATTATCCCCGGCCTGGTGCTGCCTAAACATGAATTTTATAACGACCCATTTATCATGACTTGTCATGAGCTTCTGTACTGTACTTTCTTCCAGCTCACACACCTTTCCCTATTATGACGGTAAAAATCTTCCCCTTCTCTGTTATTGTTTCCTTTTGTATTGATTCCTGGCTCTTCGAAGCAAGCATTCAAATATAGCAACATGCTAATGAGTGATTTGTGACTTCAAAAAGTTGACGAGCGAAAACTCCATCAGTCATTCCGTTTTCCTCCTGGTCGCATAATTGAGAAAAAAGTTAGACTAAACTTTTAAAGAAATTTTCTTAATGTGGGAGCTTCCGTTTTACTGGCAAGTTCTGACAGGGCAGATACATTACACATTTTAAATTAACTACGTTTTCTTCCTCTCGTTAGTTTTATTTCCATTTTTTGTTTGTTTGTTTCTTTTGGTTTTTTGATCCTGTAGAAAAATTTCAATATCTTAAAAGTAGAATTCAAGGGGCGCCTGTGTGGCTTAGTCAGTTGAATGTACGACTTCGGCTCAAGTCATGATCTCGTGGTTCGTGGGTTCGAGCCCCGCGTCGGGCTCTGTGTTGACAGCTCAGAGCCTGGAGCCTGCTTCAGATTCTGTGTCTCCCTCTCTCTCTGCCCCTCCCCAACTCACACTCTGTCTCTCAAAAATAAATAAAAGTAAATAAAAATAAGAATAAAGTACAATTCAAAAGTTTAAAGATATTTCCCAAAGATATTGGAGCTATGACAAAAAGATTAAGGTTAAAATGTTTGAAAGATTTTTTAGTGCTTAGTGTTTTACAGCTGTGTTAATTGATTTCTCACTTAAGACACCCTCTTATATTGTGGGGAGGTTGGCATGTTTTTCCAGGACATACATTTTATGAATAGTAAAACCCCAAACCAACACGAAAGCACCATTCCTTGATAGACACCATGAGGTCTGTCTGAATATTCAGCAGTCACAAAACTGCCATATGCAAAGGCTGGAGTCTTCACCATTGGCCAAGAGGGTGTGTGAGAGCCTCAAAGTTAAGTCCAGCAATTGGTCAAGATTATGATTCCAGATTGGCTGAAGTGCCCTAATTGCAATACAGACCCAACCAGTGGGGTCTATGAATAATCTATTTAGTTACCCTGAAGAGAGTAGTACTAAAATGATTTCTCAGTTCGACTCGGAGAAGTTCAGGAAGGGCACAGGAACACAGGGGAGGAGAATCTGGCAGTATTTTGCACACCCGGGGGGTTATGGTCATTCCTGTCTCCAATTTGTAAATGGTAAACAGCTGGCCAGATCTTTGCTTTTTAAGTTTATTTATTTATTTTGAGAGAGAGAGAGAGAGAGAGAGAGAGAGAGCTTGTGCACAAGCAGGGGAGGGGCAAAGAGAAGGAGAGTCTGAATCCCAAGCAGGCTCTGTGCCATCAGTGCAGAGCCTGATCCTGATGCGGGGCTCAAAGTCACGAACCGTGGGTTCTGACCTGAGCTGAGATCAAGAGTTGGATGCTTAACTGACTGAGCTACCCAGGCCCCCTTAGTTGGCCAGATCTTTTTGAGTGTGGCTATCTCTCTTGTGCCCCTGGATTCCATAGTAACGGTAACAATATTTTTACATAATAATATTTAAACAGTAATACATAAAATTCAGGATAAAATATTTTAAGTATTGATAATTATGTATTTGCAAAACATTTTGTGGTTCCAGAGTTCTTTCATGAGATCCTCAGCTTAACTGGGGACAGTTCCCATTTTAAAGAAGTAAAAATGGAGTCCTGGAGCTTAAGTGACAAGCTCAGGGTCACACAGAACACGAGGGTGCTGAGGATCAACACCTTTATCTTTCTAGGTCAGAACTTCTCTCACCCAAAGCCCCCAGAGCAGAAATTGTTCCTATCATGTCATCTCTTATGGGACTTAGCAGTAAATGAGTGAGTTGGGGAAGGAGCCCATTGTAAAGATGGCCGCCACTTACACTTGAGAGCTGGTTATTCTCAACTACTTACTAGAATTGAAGTTAGCATGTGCATGTCAATGAAAATTCCAGCCATTTAAGCTGGATTATCTTTCATCATTAAAAAATGCAAATAGGAAATGGTTTTCAGTCTGAAGACTTGGGCACCATCTTGGCTGGTATTCTTGTGTTTTGAGTCTGCTAAGGGGGGGAAATATATATATATATATTTGAAGAAGATATCTTTGTGTTTTCCCTTATGAATGAATTAAACATGACTGTTAGAGAAAATTTGGTGGGGAAGGGACTCAAATATTGGCAAATGATATTAAAGAACATTGTGATTATAGCTGAGCGGATTAAGACTGTGTCTATGTGACACCAAACATCTGGATGAAAATGGAAAAAAAATTTGTAGAATCCTTGATTGTTTTCTTTACTTGACACCATACATCTGGAGCTTTAAAAACATCTGGGTTTTGAGTCTTATTTCCCAGGTTTTATCTGGTGTTTGGCCTCATGTACAGAAGGGTGGTAAAGAATTTAATATTATTATTGCTGAATTAAACAAAATTTTGTATTTAATTAATCTGCAAATATTAACTAATGATTCTATTTAATGTAACAATTAATGAATAAATTTTCAAAGCAGGCAAATAAATACAGTGAGAAAGATGTAATTAAGTGATGTAAGAATAAAACTTAGCGGAGGGGCATGTTTCAATACTGGTCATAGGTTACTGACAGCAATTTCCTTGGGCCAAAATCTTTTTAGGTCTTCAGACATTATTTTTTTTTCTTTCCCTCTCATGGAGTAGTCTCTCCCTGTGTTAGGAGGATCTGTTAATTTACAATGTGTTTTGACAATAGTAAAATTTCGTAAACACTTAATAACATATGAGATATATCCAGTAACAGACATTTTCTTTGCCAAGTCAATTATCTGGCCTGATAAAATCAGTGTAAACCCACTCTCCCCGCAGCCTCCTGGCATGCCCAAGGCTGAACCCCCAAGAGGAATGGAATGAAAACAGGTCCTTGCGGGCACCTGCATGGCTCAGTTGGTTAAGTGTCTGCCTCTTGATTTTGGCTTGGGTCATGATCTCACGGTGTGTGGGATGGAGCCCTGCTCAGGCTCTGTGCTGGCTGTGTGGAGGCTGCTTGAGATTCTCTCTTCCTTCTTCTCTTTCTCTGCCCCTCCCCCACTTGTGCTCGCTCGCTCCCTCTCTCTCAAAATAAAAAAATAAACTTAAAAAAAGCCAGAAAATATGTCTTCAAAGACTTGACTGCAATGAAAAGCACCTTAGGCGACTGACCTTTTTTGTGATCTCATCTAAAAAACGTTATGATTATTGAACATCTCTTCCGTAGCTTATTCTCAATCCAATCAGTTCTGATGAAAATAATATGCATGCTTTTTATATTCTCAAGTTTTCAAAATGATTAGTGCTTCCTTGAGATAGCCCATTAATTGGACACACAACCCAGATAAAAAGGCTGAAACCTGGGAGTATATGAAAAAACAGGGCTGTTGCAATTTAAGTGCCTTCAAAAGATCTAATTTGATTTTTAAAAGCAATTCTGCAGATGTGAAAATTAAAGGCCCACAAAAACAAGATATGGTTTAATGAATGTGTAGGTAGGAAACATTTAGAGGTTTCTGTGGACTTACTCTGAATTTTTATTTTTATATATTTTTATTAACTGTTAGGTTGGAAAGATTGAGCCTACCACACAATAGAAATTGCTGGATTTTGTGGGTTGCTATTTCTTCACTGAACCGCCCCCTTTTTCTTGCCCACCGTATTTCTGAAACAACTTGGTACTTCCGTGTGCCGATTTTCACTCCTAGTACCCATCAATCAGATTTCAAATTCTAATCAAGTGAAAGGGTCTCTCCATTTGGTTTGTCTTTGCTGGTTCATCCATGAGCCTGTGCCCCTCCCACCGTAAGCAAATTGTACCCTTATTCCCATCAAAAAGAAGAAGAGGAAAGAAAAGGGGGGAAAAACCCCCTTCTCCTGGCTCTAATGACATTTTCAGTCATTAATGAGTTAATAAAAATCTCAAAGTCATCTGGGGCTAGATACGGAGGAAGAAAGAGAAGTATTGTATGGCAATGGCAGGCTCCCTGGCTGCCCTTGGAGATGTCATGGGTCAGTCATGTTAAGAATGTGTGCGTCCAATCATCTGCTGATTTTTATCAGCAAGCTTCCAGCAGGAACTGACAAGGGCCAGTTTGGGAGTCACAATGAATAAACAATGACTTTTTGGATTGTTGGGGGCTGTGTAATAGAGTGAGGGGTTTATAGGTACTAAAACATGATGACATTAGCAATCAATATACCAATTACCGGACAAGTTATTGGAGGAGGCATTCCCCAGGTCTTCAGCCTTCCTATGCTTTGAAGAGGCCTGGAGCAGGGAGACTCCCCCGCTCAGAGGCAGCCAGGGAACCGAGACCCAAGGCCCTGATCTAAAAGGCAAGCCTTGCTTTTCAGGCTGAAGTAGTCCAGACCTGAGTGCTTTGAATTGCCTGGGGAATTTATTAACAACACAGATGCCTGGGTCTCCTTCCTAGAGCTCCCACCTCAGGGCTGCGGCTTGGTGCTGGTAACCTCTTGGATCTGGCGGGGTAAGGAGCTGCCGTTCTCAAAGCGGGCCCTCAGACCAGGAGCTTCAGCATCTCCTGAGAGCTAGTTGGAAATGCAGATTCTCCGGCCCCTCTCCAAGCTTACCAAAGCAGGACCTCTGGGTGCATGGCTGTGGCTCAGAGATGTGTGCTCCAGTACGCCTCTGGGGGAATCCTGAGGGACCTTACAGATTTGAGAATCGAAGATCCCCACCAGGACTTAGATCTCTGATGCTCCTCATGGTTCATTTATTACTCAAACCAGTTAAGTGTACAAAGAAATGATTTACTTAAAAAATTAAATGGAGGTAAATCTCAGCTTATCTCTATCATGATGTCACTCTCCTACGCTCGCGCAGGTTTTCTTGAATGATCTTGATGCATGAATGACTTTGATTCTAGAAAGGGAAGAGGAAACCTGGCTTTTGAAATTTACTATTTAAAAGAGAAAGGAGGGGCGCGGGGGTGGCTCAGTGGGTTAAGCACCTGACTTTGGCTCAGGTCATGATCTCATAGTTCATGTGTTATAGTCCTGTGTTGGGCTCTGTGCTGACAGCTCAGGGCCTGCAGCCTGCTTCGGATTCTGTGTCTCCCTCTCTCTCTGCCCCTCCCCCGCTCACCCTCTGTCTCTCAAAAATGAATAAATGTTAAGAAAATTAACAGAGGGGAAGTGACTTTGTGAATAATCCTCAAAGGCCAAAAATAATCCATAAGAAAAAAAATCCATGCATGTGGAACATTCACTTACAAATGGAACTAGTACTCATCTGGGCATTCAATGCCCACAGACTCTTGTGTTGATTAGTTAGATCTACTTAAAAAAAAAAAAACAAAAACACAGAACATACAACTGCCCCGGTTCAGAGAAGAACATGAACATGGCCCATGTTCATGACGAATCACAAGAAGAGGAACAGCAAGCTTTCTTGCAGTGAAATTAGGGATTTCTCTTATTATTTACTTTTATTTTTTTTTTTAGTTTATTTCTGAGAGAGAGAGCAGGGAGGGGCAGAGAGAGAGGGAAAGAATCCCAGGCAGGCTCTGTACCATTAGAGCAGAACCCAGTGTGGGACTCGAACATACAAACCATGAGATCATGACCTGAGCTGAAACCGAGAGTTGGACACTTAACCGGCTGAGCCGCTCAGATGCCCTTGGATTATTTCTCTTATCTTGGCCAAGAGTTTTATGGAAGGGGCAGCCCAGAGTTTGCTGAACTTTCAAAGGAGGTGGAGTAGTCTGCCAGATGTACAGTAGGTTTAAATATATTTCCCTGAGTATGTTTTGAAGAACAGTTCCAAGGTTCTAAACATTAATACAAAAAGAAGTCTGGGTCAAGTGAGAAACTCTAGGTCAAACTGAGTTAAACAGGAATGTTTGTAGCAAAGGCCTCTAACATTTACCGTGCACTGTAAGTCTCCAGGAGAGTGTTGCCCAATGGATTTGATCAACAAAACCCTTTCACGACAGATACTCTTAGAGAATTAGTGTTTCTAGGAGTAAACTTTAGGAAACATGGATTCCAATGTTTTAAGATGGGCAACACCTGTGAGCACAACGTAGTCATTCTCTGTCTTGTATAATAATGGACCTCTTTCTTTGTTATAATTTATTAAACCCTCTGTGTCTGGCGTCACCGTTAATTATGTGGTGGCTTGAAGCCAAAGAGAAGGTTCATGTAACCATCACCAAAGAGTTAAATAAGTTGTCCAGCTGTTGATGGTCAGGTTAAATTATCCCTGAATTTTTGGCATATCTCCCAGAACAGGTACTAATTTAAAAAAAAAAAAAAAGAGAGAGGAGAGAGAGAGAGAGAGAGAGAGAGAGAGAGAGAGAAAGCATGAGTGAGGGAGGGAGGGGCAGAGAGAGAGAGAGAGAAATCTGGATTTTACTAGTGAGATTACATTGTGTTTTCACAAATGAGGGATAATTCCATTGCTACTTCGTATATGTACCCAGAAACTCCCTATGGAAGCAGATGTGTACCTCACCTAATCCTGGAAAGTCCTTCCATTCCCCACTGACAGCCTGGCCCTGATAATGTCTACCTTCCTGGGTCCGAGATGGTAGTGGCTATGGGTTCACCTTGGTTTCCACACTGGCTATGCCTGAAGGTGGTGGGTGGCTGGGGAATGGGTACTATGGAGGTCCGCCCCGTAGAGCTCTTCAGTACATCTTTGGTTGTAAAACTTCTTCTCTTGAAGTTCCTGCCAGAGCTGTGTGTCAATGCCAAATGTTAATTCTTGCTGGGGACATCATGTCTTATAAATGTTATGAAAGAATATCATTTTTCCTGTAGAAGTGAAGGTACTTTTAAGGCCATGTTAAGAAAGGGATTAGTTTTCCAAGTAACATCTGCAGGTCACGTGCGGGCCTATAAATTACTTCTTTGCTAAAATCCCCACCCCCACCTCCCCCTCAATTGTTACACAAGACTTGGAAAGAATTCTCACATGGAAGAACGAATAGAACTTGACCAGCATTTGAAAGATGTGTAAAGATTAAAAATAAACAAACAAAACCCCTAAACATCAGACAACCCTACCACCCAGGCTAATATCTGTCGTCTTTTTTTAACACAGCCCCGCAAGTCTAGGCAAGGGTCGGAACTCATGAGGTTATGTCTCTGAATGAAAAATAATAGAGCAAATTCAGCTTTGGGAGGTCTCAAAGCCTTTATTTTCATCTCCTTTGTAAATATATCCCTGTTGACACCACATATGTTTCCCAGCTTCGGACACACCAGGTCTTTGCTGGAGCGGATTCACTCCATGCCCTGGCAGGAAAGAGGAGAGTTTCAGCATATTTAACTGAGGTTTACCTACCAACTCGTCTGGGTTGTGACGGAGCGGAATATTTCTCCCCTTTCCATTCTTTGAAATGGTTTGAATTAAAATAGCTTACTCAAGGTCACTGAAGGCATATGGTCTTGGTCAAAACTTTAAACAAAACATTAGTTTTTACAACCTTTTGTAATTTGGTCTTGTATACAACATGGTTCTATGCAGAGATTTTGTAATCTTTTCAGCGGTGACAGAAATATGAGAAGCAAATTTATAAGCCATTTAGTGAAGCATTTAATCAATTTCATGCATAGGAAATAACTCTGATTGCTTTGCTTTATCAATCTTTCTCTCCGGGAGAACTCCAGTCAACGCCATCTCCAGACACTGGCTGGGAGGTGGGGCAGTTGGGGGTGCGGAGAGCAGGGACGGGGTGGAGAGGGGTGGAGAGTATGCACAAACTTTTGGGTGCACTTGAAACATCAGGGACTTCTGAAGTCTGACTAACAGGGCTGCCAGCATCCCTGAGCCTTCTGGAGGCTGTTAATGTATTTCAGAAAGAAAGTGCGGGGTCTAATGTTTAGAAGAAGTTTTTCAAGGACTTTTACTGCAGAGTTACTCATTAAACACCCTTTCTCAGAGTGACTCTCACGTGCTCAGCATGGCAGACTGGGGCCAGCTTTAGGCTCAAAGAAATATTTGGTGGTTATTGCTTTCAAACACATGAAAACTAAAACAATTTACATTAAAGCTTCCTTCTGAATCAAGGAGTCAAAGCAACGTGCCCCAAATAACTGAAAACCCATCAAAGTGGTCTTTTACAAGCAGAGATAGCTTAGCATTTTTCAGGATATTTGAACAGTCTTTTGGGGTTCGTGTTCAGATTCTCTTCTGAATTGCTGAGAAGACTTATCCAGCTCTTGGCTGCATCATGGGTTAATATTTTCTCTTCTGTTATGTGCTTGAATCCCTCTTATAACACTTTACCCCAAACACCCATCAAGTTCTTAAGTGAAAAAAAAAATCCTAAGGGAGCAGAAGATGATTTTGCAGTAATCACTATCTGCCTAACTATGTTAAAGTTGCATTAGGTCTATGTTGTCCTCAAAGATTGGAACTCACATAAAGGTATTGTAGGCGTAGTTTCTAATTTAGAAAATAATTTGCTTCCACTTAGTTCTGAACCTGGAAAAATATTCCAGCAAATAAATTCCAATCGAGATTATTTAGTTCTGATTTTATTTATTTATTTATTTATTTATTTTTAAATATTTTTATTTATTTCTAGGAGAGAGAGAGAGAGACAGCGTGAGCAGGGGAGGGTCTGAGAGAGAGGGAGTCACAGACTGAAACAGGCTCCAGGCTCTGAGCTGGCAGTCAGCACAGAACCCGACGCGGGGCTCGAACCCAAGAACCGCGAGATCATGACCTAAGCAAAAGTCGGACGCTTAACCAACTAAGCCACCCACGTGCCCCGATTTAGTTCTGATTTTTAATCAGCTCCATGCATGGACATCATTTCAGGGAGATAGGGTTCCTTTTAAATGTGACGTACAGAGATGTCTCTGCATTGGCAATTCAGTGGCATGCTGTCTGATATTTATTTTGCTGTGTTATTTAAGCTGTGGGGACCACATGATTACATTGAACAGAGTTGCCTTGGTAATCCTGTAAGAAATTGGCCATTGGAGGCCATAATCCTGTATGAAAGGCCAGTGGAGGTTTGCATGTTTATCTATCATCCATCTATCTATCTATCTATCTATCTATCTATCTATCTATCTATCTATTTATCTCTTTCCATTGCTATTCAACCATTAACTCTTGGGTTAAACCAGTGCCTCACTGACTTTATTTCTTTTTAATTTTTAAAAAATTTATTTTGGGGGGGATGGGTAGAGAGAGAGAGGGAGAGAAAATCCCAAGCAGTCTCTGCACTGTTAGCATAGAGCCTGATTCAGGGCTCGATCCCACAAAGCATGCAATCATAACCTGAGCTGAAATCAAGAGTCGGACACTTAACAGATTAAGCCCCCCCAGTTTCCCCCTCACTGTCTTCAAAAAGGAAAAAAAAATAAGGGAATCATTTTAAAGGAAAAATGTCTTTGGCATAAGAGCAGATATTTGGTGGGAAAAAAAGCAATTCCTTTGGGCCAAAGGATTTAAAATTTTCAAATAAATTTTGAAACCCAAAGAAATTACCATACACTTATAGTCCTTATAAATATTAGAGGTTAGAGCATAAGGCTAAAGTTTACTCCCTGCCACTACCTCCAAATCTCAGTGATTTTCTCCAACTTTCTTGATATGACCTATGTTAGCAAAGGTTTACTTTTGTCTTTAAAGAGGCTCTAAAATATGTGTCACATCCAGCACCATCTCATTGTGCACTTGGTATTTTTACTCATCAGTGTCTTGGAGATTTGCACGTTGCGAGGAGAAACAGATATACATCATTCTTTCTAAATGCTTCAAGAATTTCCCATAGTATGGCTAAATTGGATTATTCAATGTAGCCATTGAAGTTGGGTTATTCCCATACAATGTACACATATGCTTCTACTGTGCTACACTCAATACCCTTGGACATACTTCCCTATGTACTCAAACATTTCTCATATGCTTCTATGCATCACACTGCTAACACCCATATGCTATGAGTATTTTTCTTGCATGGGTGCGTAACATGAAATTGCTGGGAATGTATATTTTATTTTCCAATAGCTACTGCCAAATTATCTAGCAATTTTAAATGAAAGTCCTACTAGAATCTCCAAATGCTACTCAATTCTACTCAAGCCGACATACCACTCAGTCACTTTCATTCTTTGTTAAAAACTATACCTTTCCTTCTCCAAGAAGAAGCAAAAGGCACCCCTCTAAAGTGCCTTCTCATTGAGTTGTCCTTGTTGGGCGGGGCAGCCAATCACCTGCCAAATATCTAGAAATTGGGCTTCTCAGGCCCACTGAGGTGGCCGGCTAGTCAGAGATTGTGCAGCATGAGTCAAAAAACCCAGACCAAACCAAACCCGTTATCAATCCTTTTCAAAGGGGTTCAGAAAGTCAATCACACATTTCTATTTCAATCATGACTTTGATGCCCAAATCAAACAATGATTTCAGATAGTTTCATTGCTAAGGCCTAGAGGTGTTTACCATTTGAGAAGAGAGCCTTGTGACAAAAATGGTGTTTGCTTAAGACTTACAGCCTGGGAAGGACATCGCAATGGAACAACTTGCCAAGAACAACTTTCCTTGTCCCCTTCACTCAGTGAATTTCTGTTCCTTTCTGCAGTACCTTATACCCATGTTCTCCTCTCCATATTCATTGCTGTCTTTTCAGACACTCCCCACCCCCACCAGCTTTGTAAACAATATAGTAGGTCTGTATTTACTCCAGCACACCCTCCTCTCTTCCATGCATTGAGCCCACTAAATCCATGAAACATAGATCTAGTTCAGATTAGCTCTTACTTACAATATTTTCTTATTATTCAGGCTCTTTGTCCTACCGTTTAAGGTCCTCCATGATTGGTCCCCCGATCAGTCTTTTAAAACATATTTTCTCCTCCTTTTTGTATCTTTGGCTTAGGAAAAGAGAATGGTCATGATTCCTTAAACCTTGCTCTTTCCCTGCTCTTCCCCTGCCCTGGAACACCTTTCCCTGAACTCCAGAGGAGACCTTGTCCTCAAAGTTGGGTTCTCGATGTGGCTTGTGCCATTTTCCTCATGTTCCACCAAAACTAGTGTCACCATTATCTGGGGGGGGGGGGGGGGGGACAACCACAGGCATTAGAACAAGGAAGGGAAAACAGAAATTGGATGTTGGATTAGTTCTAAGTGAAATGGCCGGACTGAGTATAATCTCAACAAACATTGGGCAGATTCTAAGTGATAGATAGCATAGATAGCAGTGTGTTTTCTTTCTTTCTTTCTTTCTTTCTTTCTTTCTTTCTTTCTTTCTTTCTTTCTTTCTTTCTTTCTTTCTTTCTTTCTTTCTTTCTTTCTTCCTTTCTTTCTTTCTTTCTTTCTTTCTTTCTTCCTTCCTTCCTTCCTTCCTTCCTTCCTTCCTTCCTTCCTTCCTTCCTTCCTTCCTTTCTTTTCTTTCTTTTTCTTTTTTTGAGAGAGTGCAGAGACCAACGCAGGGCCCCAAACCACAAACTGTGAGATCATGACCTGAGCTGAAATTATGAGTCGGACGGTCAATGGATTGAGCCCCCGAGGTGCCCCTATGTGTTTTCAATTCTACAGTCTATGGCAGAGAGTGAGAATGTAATTAAATTACAGCTGTATTAAAATGTTCGGCTACAGCAAGTTTCTATTCAGCTCTACACTAGTGCAAGCATATAATCAGGAAAAGGCCTCCTATGTAATGCAATGAAGCTCACCCAATGGATACGAATAACATGTTTAGTCTATATTATGGATAGTAGCAATTCATGGATGAAAATGATACTTTTGGGTCTCTTAGTAAAACATGTACTTTCAGTTGATTTTTAAGATAAAGAGAATTGATTTTATATCGTTTTCTTCATTCTTTTCTGCCTGTTCCCCCTTCTAATTAATGGTATATACACTTAGGAGTAGCCTAATGGAAGTTAGCAAAGTAAATCCTGGCCATGGACCAATTTTTTTCTTTTCTTTAAAGATAATTGTCAATCACTGGGACTGAGTCTCTAAAACCTCTAAAATTAGCTATGAACACTTATTTCTAATCATGGAAAACTTAGAAGCCAACCATATGTCTAAGAGTAGTAGACTGGTGACATACACATAGCAGATCAATATTGAAATTGCTATGAAGTCCGTAACAATATTGAAAACTCTTTTCGACATACCCTTAAGGAATATGAAATGACAAACCCAAGTGTAAACCTAACTCTAGATGCAGATGGCCCATGAACTTGTCAGGGTGGTAGAATTGCAAGTAGTTTTATTTCTTTAAAAATTTATTTCCTATAATGAAATAATGAGTGGATATCAAAATCCAAGCACTGTACTAGTTGCATTGCTCCCAGCTGAGAGCGCCCCCCCCCCCCCGGCTCCCTCCGAGGGCTGGAGGAAGAGAATTCCTTCCTCTGTTATCCCAGAATGGTGGTGGGAGGGCTTTCTCTTAAGTAGGGCAGAGTACACCTTGCCCTTACAAACAAGGAGAAACGGTACCAATTCTACTTAAGGAGACTGGTTTAAACAAACACTTGTAAGAGGAACCTGATGCTTCAGCACAAGGGTAGGATTCGTCATATCTTCTTCAGCTACTATAAACACACCCTTGTCTCCTGATCTTGATGGATTGACTATCTTGTGGGGAGGGGGGCAAAAAAAAACTAGCAGATGGGATTGCCAGAGTGCTTTACTAGTCTTTAAGGAACTGTAGAAAGTGGGAGATTTACTGGAAATTGAGAGATGTGCAAGTGGTGATTTACTTTCCAAAATATTTCACAGGTGACTTTGGGAAATGCTTGAAACACTCAATAGCCCATGAATTAGATGCAGAGTTTCAAAAGGATTTAGGAAAAAAATCTTAATTGGATGTTTGGTAATTTTTTATCAGAGGGTGATAGAAATCTAGAACATCAGGCTGGGAAGGAAGTTGGGGATAGAAGCAGAGATCACTTAGGTCCCGCATGGTTTCACTAAAAACACTCTATGTCAATATGACTTTTTTTTTTTTCTGATAAGGTGAATACATAGTAGGAGAGGGATATTCCAGAACAGTGCTCTTCATACTGTAATGTGTAGGGGCACCTGGGTGGCTCAGTTAGTTAAGCGCCTGACTTCAGCTCAGGTCATGACCTCAAAGTTCATGAATTCGAACCCTGCATTGGGCTGTGTTGACAACAGAGAGCCCTTTTTGGATATTTGTCCCCCTCTCCTTATGCCCCGCCCCCCCCCATGGCACTCTCTCTCTCCTCTCTCTCTCAAAACTAACTAACTAACTAACTAACTAACTAACTAACTAACTAACTTAAAATAACCTGTAATGTGTACAGAAAGTCACTTAGGGATCTTGGTAAAATTCATATTCTGATTCAGAATGTCTGATTGGGGTCTAAGATTCTTCATTCCTAAGGGGCTGCTGGTCCATGGACCATACTCTGAGTAGCAAGGCTCTAGACCATGGATTCCAAATATGGCTTGTGTAAAACCAGATTCCTATGCTGTATGTCCAAATTCGCTAATTCATTAAGCACAAGACTGCAATTTTTCAAGCCTCCTGGGTAACTCTAGTATATCATCTCATAAGAAACAACAGCTTTAGACATTGCATAACAAGTTACAATATCATTATAGTTTTGATTACAGCATATTAGGTATATTTGTAACTGGTTAGACTTTTACTCAGTCTTCAATGAAATTAATTACTTCTACCTCTGTACAATCTCTTTACCTTGTACGTACTTTTTATTGCATAATTCATCTTTTATTCTCTAATGATTTAGCTTCTCCTATGCATGCTCTCCTTCTTACCAACACACCCTTAATGGACTTTGCAGGCTGTTACCTCTCTTTGAACTGAGTTGAGCAATGACTTGTTCTGCGTCCCCGAGTTTCAGCCTCTTGTGTGGCCAATGGCCATGATAATACTTACTCTATCTACTTGGATGAGGACCATATTAGAAGAAACCTGAAAGAGTACCCAAAGCTTGATGATGGTATAAATAAAGCCTAAGTTATAATCTGTTCTCTGTCAAATCTGATGTGATCTCAGGCAGCCCTCTGATTCTCTCTCAGCAGTAGCGAGAAGATTTTAGAAAGTATGAAGTGCTAAATAAAGTGGTGAAATTTTTATTATTCGTGGCTGGAAAATATAACCGTTTTTCAAAATTGGCAAAATTAACACCCAAATTAATTGAACAGCATTGAATTAATATCATTAATTTTTCTTTGATTTCTCTCCATTAGCTACGTTTTCTGGTGACTGCCTATGAGAGGGTCCAATAGATAAGCATCATTTTTACCTGACACGTATGGTAAATTCCCCCTCCCTCCCATGATTCTAGCTGGGGACCATAGTTTTTGGCCCAAGTTGTCACCACGGTGTGTAGAGATTGATCTCTTTCATGTTGTGTAAGCCCACTGTGACAGCACGGCGCCACTGGCACCCTCCATTTGTGCCTCACCTAGAGTTCCCATTTTCAATCCTTCTTTGGCTTTGGCCAGAGAAGGAAGCCACTGACTATCTGTTAACTTTGCTTGCTGTCTCTAGGACCACCTCTGTCACTGGTCTGTGAAATCAGCATTCCCGTGACGATATCTTATTTATAACATTCTTTGCCTAAACATTAATGAATTTCAGAGAGAAGAAACACAACTAATTTTTTAAATTAAAAAAAGTTTCCTTTAGTGTGAGTCTGCCTAGTTGAAAACTTCTACTGAAGAGAGTCCAGCTACTACATGCAAGGATTAACGTCTCAAGGATCCAGAAAATGGTCAGTTGGAAATGGTAAAGGTGTGAAAGATAGGATGGGTTAAGAAGATGGACTCCAATGGCATGGGCTCTTATTCTAACTTTCTTGCTGGGTGATGGTACGTAAGTTAGCTTATCTCTCTGGTCCTTCTTGCTGGGTGATGTTAGGTAAGTTAGCTTGCCTCTCTGAGCTTCACTTTCTTCTCTGTATGGTGACGATTAGAGGAAGCAATCAATTCTTTTAGAATCTATACTGATAGGTGCAGAAATATTTGTTTTGTTCCCCAATGCACTCCAAGTACCCACAGAGGTTCCCTGCACATAGTAGGTGTTTGATGTTTACTAAATGAACTTCCAGAGTGACAGAAAATACATATGCCTTTTTCTAAGTTCCTTTTTCAACTTTCTTCACATTCTCTGAAAGTGATGCTTCATTGGAATATTCTTACTGTTCTCTAATATTCAAATGGCCCCAGTATTTTGTTTACCATGTCAGACAAAGACTAGTGGCATAGTTAAAGTCTAAACATTCCGTGGACTTTCACATCCTCCAAAATGTTTATTGACTTGAAAGAGAGTAGATGCAAATATTTGAAGCCTCAACCAAGTTTAGCCTTTTAAAAAAAAAAAATTTACTGTTTACAAAACAAGATATTTTATGGATGTAATTTATACATTGAATAGAAGAGGGCTATTCTCAATATTATCTTTATCTTCTAGACATAAATAACAAACAACTCCAGTAATCAAAATTTACTACAATTGTAATAGATTTTGGCAGAGTTTATGTATTGCATACACTGCTAACGTAATGCTGACTTCCAAGGATACAGGCCAGGATTTTTAGTTTGGCTTTGTTAAATGGGGGGGAAAAATCTACTACTGTATTTGTAGTTTTTACTACATTCAAGAGATTAATTTTCATAAATAAAATCATTTATACCGGCTTCTAATCAGAAAGTTGAAATTATCTGAGGCAATGGAACCACTAAAAACTTGTATACTATGAAAATATTTCAATAATTAATGCATGCTCCATCTAGAGTAATTGACAGGAGGTCATAAACGTAATGGGCCATCTGTGTTTGATTTGTGCACGAAAATCCTTAAAGGGATAGGCGGGTAATTCAAGCTTCTCTGGAAAGGAAGATTCGTTCTGACTCTTCCAAGTAGCAGAGCCATTTACTAGGGGGGTTTCTTTCTTCTTTCTTAAAGTCTTTTCCAGATTTCTGCCAGAGCTGTGCACTTCTCTTTGCTACTCATCTAATGCAAACATCTCCTTTAGAGTTTTGCTGTATATGTGGATCCATCCTCAACAATTATCCTTGGTTGTCCTGGCCTTGTCAATAGGAACGTGAAAGCCATACATCTGATTTAAAAAAAACAAAAGACAAAAAACAGAGGCTTACTCGGTTGCAATGACTTTACCATTGATTTCACTCAATCTGACCACTTCCAAAATTTATTTCGCTATTTTTCCTCTTCTTCCAGTTAATAAACCACCTTGCTTATATTGGTAAACAACACGTAACAAGGCCACTAGGAACCTTAGTAAGATTTTTGTAATTCATTCCTTTGGGAGTGGACCTGAATCACAACATTTCAAGGATGTAAAATGGGGGACATCAAAGGAGGTTCCAGAATTCTCGATCAAGGAAACCAGAGACTGTTGCCTAGAACGCTGTCCTGAGATCCAGACCCATAAATTCATCCAAGAACAGCCATTCAACTGGCATTTACTGAGCATTTATCATCTGCCTGATACTGTGCTGAGTAAGCAATGATTATGCTGAAAGACACGTTGTTTGGTTGGACTAAACCAACAAATGTTACATTCTTACACTCTAGCAAGTGCAACTTTTTCCTTAGGGATCTTAGAGACACCATAAACACCATGCTAGAAAATGAAATGTGCCATCTCCCCTAATTAACTCTCTCCCAAAAATCTGCTTCTCCTCTTGCATGCCCTAATTTGGGAAAATGTGCCACCATCTCCCTAGTTGTGCCAGGCAAAAACCCAGGACTATCCTAGGCTCTTCTCTTCATCTTTCCTTAAAGCAACTCACAAGTTCTGTCAGTGCTAATGACTTATCACTATTTGACTCTGCTTCCTTTTTTCCATCCCTAATGATAACACCCTTAATTAGGTTCTTTAAACATTTAAAAAAATATTTATTTATTTATTTATAGACAGAGAAAGAGCCAGCAGGGAAGGGGCAGAGAGAGAGAGGGTGGAGAGAATCCCAAGCAGGCTCTGTGCTGTCAGTGCAGGGCCTGATGCAGGGCTCGAACTCAAGGACCAAGAGATCATAAAGATATCAAGAGTCGGACGCTTAACCGATGGAGCCACCCAGGCCCCGCCCACCTTCATTCAGTTCTCTCTCTTCCTCCCTCTCTCTCTCTCTCTCTCTCACACACACACACACATACACACACACATAATATTGCAACAGCCTCTAGTAGTATTTTCTCACCAACCTATTTTTCATACTGTTGTCAGAATGATATTTTCAACATTACAATGCTAATATCATTATGTCATTTCCTTATAAAAGGTCCTTACTGGGGCTCCTGGGTAGCTCAGTCAGTAAAGTACCAACTTCAGCTCAGGGCATCATCTCACAGTTCGTGAGTTCGAGCCCAGTGACGGGCTCTGTGCCTAAAGCTCAGAGCCTGGAGCCTGCTTCCGATTCTGTGTCCCCTTCTCTATCTGCCCCTCCCCTGCTCTCTCTCTGTCTCAAAAATAAATAAACTTAAAAAAAATAGTTTATCTTAAAAGGTCCTTCCTGCAAGAGTACAACAATTGCCTTGCAGACAAAACCCAAACTTTTTAACATGGCAAAAAGAAGACTTTTGCAAATGTGGGCTGGGCCAGATTCTCCAGTGCCACCTCTTGCCGCATCTCCCGCTCTGTAGTCACGTCAGAGTGTGTCCCCTGACCACATGATGGTACTTCACTACCTTTGAATATGTAGTTCCCTCTCCCTGGAATCCTCATGTCTTCACCCATCAAACTCAACTCAGACAGTTGATGCCCTTTTCTTCCACACAGCTGCTCTTTCTTGGTGCTTACCTCAGTTATTAGTGGTTCCTTTTGGAATATTCTGGATTTGCCTCTCTGGTAGGTGGCATAGCAGAGATCTGTCTCCCTGTCTCACAAGGCCACATGGGGCCTGCATACGGGAGATGTATTGAATAGAAGGTATTGAAGGACATTCATCCTGTGCCCAGCTTTGAACTATGTCTGGTCTAACACATAACAGAGTTGAAAGCCCATCTCATGAGTATTTGTCTTTAAGTGGGACTGGCAGCAAGGCTGTCACTCTCTTCTTTCTCTCATCCTGTTATTTGTTCAAAACCAATTGTTAAATCACTCCCATCCTTCTCTTTCTCAAGCTAAGCTTTCTTCAATGCTTTTGGCTTTTGGTTACTTCTTAGTATTCAGCTATGTCTGTTCTTACAGCTCTTATGTACAAACACATGGCTCTTAATACTTTTAACCTGTACCCTTCACGTTTTCCAAAAACCTCTGAGAAAGATACAAGGAAAAAAAATCAATTTATTTTATTCTGGGTTTTGAAATGCAGGAGAATTTTTCAGTTCACTATGGTATTCTACATAATGCCAAATTGCCTAAATAAAAAAAAAAAAAAAACAACCCTCAAACCTAATTCTTTATGTTTCTCATGTTAGGAAGTTGGAGTATCTGAATGTTGAACTGAAATTTTTGTGTTTCAGATACACTTTTGGTTTTGAGTAGCCACGATCCCTCTCTTTCTCTCCTGTAGAAGTAAACACACCGCCTATCCTGATTTTTTTTCTTTTTAATTTTAGAGAGTGAGAGAGAGAAAGAGTATGAGCAGGGGAGAGGAGCAGACAGAGAGAGAGAGAGAGTAAATCTTAAGCAGGCTCCATGCTCAGTGTGGGCTCAATCCCACGACCTTGGCTGGGATCATGACCTAAGCCAAAATCAGGAGTCGGACACTGGGCCGATTGAGCCACCCAGGTGCCCCTATCCTTCTGATTTTAATCAGAAAATATAAATATAAAATATAAATCTAATAAAAAAATCTAAATTCAGCTCTTTACTGTTTCCTGAACATGTGTTCATTATCATTAATATACGAGTGCATGTTCAGAATGGTAAAGAAAAGGAGAACTTTAAAAACTGTTAATGAAGGTGGTTAACTATATATCGGAACAAAAGGGTGGTTTGTATGGTGTGACTCTAGTTACATCAGGAAGAAAATGCAGTAGGCGGGTAAGGAACCTGCATGTGTGATTATTTTCAACACGGCTAAGGGCACTCAGTGTCCTGTGCTGTGTAGGATGCTGCTTGAAAGGGGACACAGGAATGGGACATGGGTCAATCTTTGTTCCTCTTCCTGCACCACGCTTATGCTGGTGATTTTGCCTTCAACGTGTATGATTAGTTGTTCTTAATTTCATGCTGATGATCTGAAGAATTTAATGTATTTTTTCCATAGATTCAAACACCAAAAAGACCCAATAGTAAACAGCTACGAGCTTTGCCACCCAGACGTGCAGAGTTCAAAGCAAATAGCAGTGACAGGCCAGAGGCAACTTAGCCGTCTATCAAACGAATGCACAGCCCGATGAGACAGCAGATTAAAAGCTTAACTGGGCACAGTTTGGGCTGGTTGAGATAGGTGCGGCTGTGTTTTCCACCAGAATCTAGTTTCTTCTATTGTTTTTGATATTAGAAAGGCCATGTATACTTGTTACAGAGAAAACTTAGAATATATAAAGAGCAAAACTAAGAACACCCTTAAAATGAATTTTCCCTTTCATTACAAGTCAGCCGTTGTGATTCCATTGATATATAGCCTTTCAGTACATCAAATTGCACCCTGTTCTACATACACGGATCTATTTATTTGGTATCGTTTTTATGGCTTTAAACTACTCTGGTTTCTGGATTTACTAATGTGTATTTAAGCAATTCACTTTTATTAAACATTAGGTCATTTCTAACTTTTCTCTCTGTCAAGATACTGCTCTAAAATATGTGTGGTGAGACCTCTTCACTGGTATAATCGTCTCAAGAGGTTGATGTACTTGACTAAGAAACTATTGTTTGTCGAGAAGGCATATAGTATGCTACAAATCAGTTTGTGTATCTTTTTTAAAAAAACTTCAGACATATAGAAGACTGAGAATAAGGTATGAATACATCAAGTCAGCATGAGTTTTTAAATTTTTTTTAATGTTTATTTTTGAGAGAGAGAGACAGAGAACTGAGCCAGGAAAGGGCAGAGAGAGGGAGATATTATATGAGGCAGACTCCAGGCTCTGAGCTGTCAGCACAGAGCCCAATGGGGGGCTCGAACCCATGAACTATGAGATCATGACCTGAGCCAAAGTCATATGCTTAACCAACTGAGCCACCCAGGCATCCAGCTTGAGTCTTTATTTTAAAAAGTTGGATGATATGCCTTGTGAACAAACCAGTTCAATGTTTGAAAATGATGAATAAAAAAGGTTCGGGGGTGCCTGGCTGGCTCAACCAGAAGAGCTTATGAATCCTGATCTTGGGGTCATGAGTTCAAGCCCCATGTTAAGTGTAGAGACTACTTAAAATACATAAAAACTCGAAAACAAGTGTTTGGAAGGTGGGGGTGGATATTTTACAGCCATGCGGTTATAATAGGACAAAGAGTGGACTTTGGAGGCCAATGCACAGGTGTTTGAATCTCAGCTTTCTGACTGAGCTGGTCATGACTCCTTGAGCCTCAGACTGTGTGTAGGTAGAACACCTAATATTATACTTGGCAGGAGTTGGCATTCTTTTAAGTTAGTGGGAAGAAGTAGAACATGAAGACGGTAAATAGAAGATGGGGAGGAGGAGAGGACAACAGTGGGAAGGAAATACTAAAATGATTCTGTGTGCTTGAGAAATGGGGAGAGAATTTGGTATTGTTGCTGAGTGCAGTAATGCAACCAAACTCAATGATAATGATGATGATGATGATGATGATGGTGATGATGATGGTGGTGATGGTGATGATGATGATAGTGATGAAGATGATGGTGGTGATGGTGACAGCTAAAGTATAGCATTTACAATAATGACGACAGTACCAGCTCGTACTTCCATAGCACTTTTTATGCCAAACAGAGTCTGTAAGTACTTTAAATATATTCACCATTTATTCCTCACCACACCCTATCTGATCTAGCTCCTCTACCTGCTGTTAGGATTAAATAGGTTAATATATGTAACACACTATAAAATAGCGCTTTATGAATGTTTGTAAATAAAGTCCCCCTTTCACTGAGACACAGAGAAGTTAAATACTTTGTCTAAGGCCACATAGCTAGTCAATGGCAGGAGTGGGGTTAGAACCCGGCCATATGGCTGGAGCCTACACTGCCTCTAGGAGATCTCTGGCCAAGTGACAAGTTGCAGCTGCTCCTGCGTGGACTTCATTCCACCCATAAAATAAAAACAAAAGAAGTGTTTCCTTTCTTCACAAGAATGGCCCTTAATGCTGAAGTTTTCCCATCATGGGCACTCAGTGGTCCGCTGAGGGTAACATTACTACTGTGTCATTTCACCTCGTCTGACACACTCCATCCCTGTGGCCTTCTCTGGGGTGAACTGGGTAGGAAGGGCACTGTTTTGAGAGGTTTGGTATAACAATTATTTAGGGCAATGGAAACAAGGTACAGACCCAGCCTGTAGAAATGTCACCATTACTGGGAAATGATTGAAAAGTTCCTTAATCAATGGTTCCAGGACCAATGGGTTAAGACTGAGCTAAGGTCCTCTCTTTCTTGTCCTTTCCCCAGCTCCTCTCCCCTTTACCTTGTTTCTGCCCCTCAATTATTTACCACCTCATTACCCTGCCCCCACGGGAATGATAATATTAATAGCAATAATGCTGGGAGCTCGTAATGATAGAGTTCTGCCTATGTGCCAGGCTCATTCATGCATTATCTCATTTAATCCTCACAAGAGCCTTCTGAGGAAGGAGCTCTTTTTTTTTTTTTTTTTTTTTTTTTAATCTACTTTATATCTGAATAGACTGAGGTTCTGAGAAGCTATATGACTTGGCTGGTAAATGGATAGGGTGGAATTGGAGCTCATCTTTATCCTGCTTAAATCGGATGCTACACCTTCTCTTCTCATCACCCAATGCACCCAGAATCACCTCCACTGAATGTCCATTTTTCAAGTATTATCTGATCCTTAAAAGATAAATGGTAGGTGTACCTAGGCTTCCCTGAGTTAAATACTCTAGCAAGTCTATTTGCTTTCCATAACTTAAAATTTTTTCCATGACATTTTAATTCTACCATGGGCAAAAAAGCTGTGCTGGGTACTCTGGGGACACAAAGAATTATTTAAAGAGAAAGATAGCCTAATCTTTGTGAGATATATATACATAAAATTTTATAATGCAGAGGTGGCAGCCGTGGAAGTGTGAGGGTCAGCTACAAAAGTGTCGTTATAATATGGTATGAGTGGGGTGCCTGGGTGCTTACTTGGTTGGGTGTCCCACTTAGGCTTAGGTCATGATCTCATGGTTCCTGGGTTTGAGCCCCAAGTTTGGCTCTGTGCAGACAGCTCAAGCCTGGAACCTGCTTAGGATTCTGTGTCTCGTTCTCTCTGCCCCTCCTCTGCTTATGCTTGGTCTCTCTCTCCCTTAAAGTAAGTTAAAAAATTATAATATAGTACAAGTATATACTTACTACATGAGATATTCAAACAAACTTTGTATTCAGGCAAGAACTTATATCCTGAAATTATCTTTATTGTTTAAAAAATATTGTTTAAAAAATTCAGATTAGATTTTAGAAAACTCAAATCCAAAAGTAATAAAATAAAATAGGAATATAGAAGGAGGCAATTCATAAGATAAAACCTAAAACTAATGAAATAGAAAACAAACTTAAAAAGGGGTAAGTGGAATCAAAATTAGTTTCTTTGATAGATTGTTGAACTAGACACACCCCTGACAAGACTGATAAAGAGAAAGGAAGATAAATACAACGTTATGAAGGAATATAACCACAGAGATGAAGACAAGAAAACTTACTGGTAAACGTTATGTGCAATTCTGTAGAAATAAATTTGGAAATCTAGAGGTAGTGAAAAATTTCCTAGTAAAAATAAAAATTCTTAAAATAACTCTTTTAAGAAAAATGAAAGGACCAATTATTACAGAAGAGACTGGAAAGTAAAAGATCTGTCACTAAAAAAGGCACCAGAACTAGATGGTTTTACAAGTGAATCCATTACACTTTTTTTTGTTTGTTTTTCGTTTTTTTGTTTGTTTGTTTGTTTGAGAGAGAGAGAGAGAGAGAGAGAGAGAGAGAGAGAGAATGCACATGTGCAGGAAAGGCAGAGAGAGAGAGAGAGAGAGACAGAGAGGAAAGGACAGAATCTTAAGCAGGCTCAGTGTGGAGCCCAATGTAGGGTTCGATCTCATGACCATGAGATCGTGACCTGAGCCAAAATCAAGAATCAGACACTTAACCAACTGAACCACCCAGGCACCCCTCATTACAGTTTTAAAAATCAATTCCAGTGTTAGATAAAATCTATTCGACGAAAAAAGGAAAGCTACTAAAATAATTTTGTGAAGACAGATTCTTAGGACAGTATAGAATTTGAATCCCAATTTATATAAAAGATTATATACAGAATATTAGCAGATCAAATCTGTCAGTGTATCAAAAGCATATGACACCATTACCAGATAGAGTCTATTGCCAGAATATAAGAATGTATCTTATTTATTCCAATTTTACATAAATGGTGGGAAGATTTCCCATCATTTATAATGGATGTGATGGTGGCCAATGAATTCTTTCTTATTTTTTAATTTTTTATTTATTTTTTCCTTAATAGTTTGTTGTCAAGTTGGTTTCCATATAACACCCAGTGCTCATCCCAACAAGTGCCCTCCTCCATGCCCATCACCCCCCTTCCCCTCTCCCCCACCCTCCCTTAGCCCTCGGTTTGTTGTCAGCATTCAAGAGTCTCTCATGGTTTGCCTCCCTCCCTCTCCCCAACTATTTTTCCCCTTCTTCTCCCCCATGGTCCTCTGTTAAGTTCCTCCTAATCCACCTATACGTGCAAACATATGGTATCTGTCCTTCTCTGCCTGACTTATTTCGCTCAGCATAACACCCTCTAGTTCCATCCATGGTGGCCAATGAATTCTTAATGTGTAATTCTTAAACTCTGATTCTTGAATAGCTTGGAGATTGTAGGAGTGAGGTTGGGAAGGAAGGTGGACACTGGGGGGAGGGGGGGAAGAGGGAGTCATTTGGCACTAGGCAAATGCACTAATTATTTGTGCTGATTTATTTAATTTTTAGGCTATGCCTGTTGAAGGGAGGAGTGATAAATAAAAAATGAATCTCTAAGGAGTACCTACCATGCTCTAAACCCTTGGCTAGGTACTCTGCATACGATGTCATTTAATGGTTTAGTCAGGTCTGGGTTAATATGCAAACAGAGTGTATACATGCACCCCCACATCAACACAATACCTTCTAGAAATGTTCATTCATAATGGAACAAAAACACCATATCATTTTTTTTTTAATTTTTTTTTTAATGTTTTATTTATTTCTAGGAGAGAGAGAGACAGCGTGAGCAGGGGAGGGTCAGAGAGAGAGGGAGTCACAGACTGAAACAGGCTCCAGGCTCTGAGCTGGCAGTCAGCACAGAGCCTGACGCGGGGCCCGAACCCACGAACCTCGAGATCATGACCTAAGCGAAAGTTGGACGCCCAACCGACTAAGCCACCCAGACGCCCCACACCATATCATTTTTTAAAAAGTTAGTTCAGAGAAGGCTTATACATAGAACATTATTATTGAAACAGGGCACAAATAAACACTTCAGATAGTTTACTGACAGATACCATTCATGAAGCAAGAGAGAGAATAACTTTAACTGACATGTAAGTTCATAGATCCTGGCAATGCTTTAGAAGCACATTAAAATGGTTTTGCCGATGGTGACCCCCAGGGACACTGATACTCATGCTGCAAAGGTGCCTTGGCTCTCCTGGACCTTCTCAGGCTACCTTAACAGGGTAAGTGTCTGCTGGTTGTCTCCATCTCTGAATGGAGAATTTTAAACTCCCACAAGGCCAGGGCTAAAGCTCTCTTTTCTATCTAGCACGACTGTATCTGGAGACACTTGGGATCCTGGGGAGGCTGGTGGGCCCCAAGAGAGAGGAGGAAATCTCCGGGCAGGTTTCGTCAAGAGTCTGTCTCCCAATTGTCCCTTTGAGGATGCTTTCTGCTTCGTTTGTCTCTGGCATTGCCTGGGGGAGGATTTTGAGGTGTCTTTATTCTGTTTACTTTGAGAGAGGAGATTCTCTGCTACAGTTCTCTGCCCTGAAGACCTGGTGCCTCGCTGTGGGGAAGGGATTCCTTTCTCCCTTCTTCAGTGTGCAAGTGCAAGAGAGCAGAGCTCTGGCCAACGATATGGGTAAGAAAATTTAAACAAAGCAGACTAGGGACACCTCAGACACAAGACTTTGTAACTTATCCAGTTGGAACGATAGCTATTAGGTCAGTGACTGTACGTCTATCCTATAAACAGGGATTATAAAATTTAAACAGGGCTGTGCCTCACGACAATTATGTCAGCAGCCAATGACGATCGCGATGTGCCTGCCCTGTCTTTCTGCTTCATCACTTAAAATGACAGTATCCAGCTTTCCTCTCTGCATCTATCATAAAGACACATTGATTTCCTTTCTGGGCGAACACATATTTCTTTTCTCCTGCTAAAAAGATAAATCTGACAGATTTTAATCAAATGTCATTGTTCGCAACTACAGAAATGCGTTCCGTGCCACATATGAAAACAAAAATACACCCACAGCTGAAGAAGGAGGTTTGTGGCCAAGTTTATTTGAAGAACACACCTGTATTGAAACACATACACACGTGCACACATGCACACACACACACACACACGCACGCCTGGCAGTGAAACTGATGAGTTGGTTAATATTTTTCAAGATAGTATATCATTTGTAGTGACTTCAGTAAGTGTTGGTCTCCGTTAACATTCCACTGAAACTCTGCAGTCCGAATTCTCTGTTTAAACTCCAAGATGCTGGAATATTGGGCCTTGATCTTTAGAATGAAGTCTTTCCCAAGATGGAAGTTGTCTTTTAGATATTTGGGATATGACATAGAAAGATGGTGAATCTGCATGTCTCTTGCCCAACAGGCTTTCATCACTCTATTGGTGTTCCAGTATCTGGCTATGAAATCGGCTAACTACACGATGAAGTATTTGTATTGTTTCATAAAGTATTTCATATATATATGAAATTTGTTATTCTTTTCAGTGTATCTAAGGATAGCCAAGATGCCATCTATGTTTTTTCTCTTCTGTATTAGAGAGACATTTAAGCTGATTTTTTTCTTAATTTTTTTCATATAAAGAACTGTGGGAGAGACACTTAACATCAACAAAGCTTGATGTTTTCTACATATCATTCATTGACTGATTCACTCTTTCTCTGTATGGGTTGTATACAAACTGATTTTTAAATTTTATTGATGTTTATTCATTTTTGAGAGAGAGAGAGAGAGAGAGATGTATAGAGTGTGAGCAGGGGATGGGAGAGAGAGAGAGGGAGACACAGAATTTGAAGCAGGCTCCAGGCTCCAAGCTGTCAGCAAAAGCCCGACACAGGGCTTGAACCCATGATCCATGAGATCATGATGTGAGCCGAAGTTGGACACTTAACTGACTGAGCCACCCAGGTGCCCCAGTATACAAACTGAGTTTTGATGGTACTTAGCTAAAGACGTGAATCTTTGGCATATTTTCATTAGGATGGAGAGATTGGATGTCTCTTGTTCACACCTAGTGGCAATTTCCTGCCCAGATAGCTTGGAAGAATATATCTTATTTCAACTAATTTTCAGAGGTGAAAAAAAAGAATCCACATCATGAATGGAAGTGTACAGATACAATTTTAATTGACCATCGATTAATTTCTGCCTTACAGACTCCATCGTCTCAGTAAAGCTTTTGTCCTATCCTCATAATTTTGAATGTTATATTAAGATACGTGATTCAAGGGGTCCCTGGGTGGCTCAGTCGGCTAAGCGTCTGACTGCAGCTCAGGTCATGATCTCATGGTTCATGGGTTCGAGCCCCATATCGGGCTCTCTGCTGACAGCTAGGTCAGAGCCTGTAGCCTGCTTCAGATTCTGTATCTCTCTCTGACCCTCCCCTGCTCATGCTGTCTCTCTCTCTCTCAAAGATAAAAAACATTAATAAAAAAAATTAAAAAAAAGATGTGATTCAAGAATAATTGTATTTGGAAAGTAAAATATTAAAAAGGAAATTTATTTTAATTAATTTATTTTAATAATCCTACATAGTCACACACACACACGTGTGTATGTATATATGTATTGTATGTCACTGGGCAAAAAAATAGAGAACCCTATCTCTTTTAAATGTGAGCTTTAAAAACTTCCCTTAAGTGTGTTTCCACTATCATTGCTAAGTTTGTGAAAATTACAAGATGTTATTATTGATATGATAATGTGCCCTATACACGAATTGCCCACAGTGCATTATTGGGTTAACTTTGACAACCACTGTGGTTTAAAAATGAGCTCACAACTCTGATATTTGTCTGTGATGTGCCATATACATATGTGTGTGTGTGTATATATATATATATATATATATATATATACACATTTTTTTTTTTTCCTGAAAAGCATATGGTGATTTGGGAAAAAGGGAAGAGTGGCTAAATCAGAAGTTACCTTGCAAGAATAATATTAAAAGAGCTTGGCATTTAAATTGTAAGAGGAATAAATTAACTTCTTAAAGTAAAAAGTAAAAAAAGGAAGCCAGTAAAAGTGGGTGAACTCATTCAGTTGGAAATCATGGTGTTCCCGTTAAGCCTCAGCCAAGAAATTGGTGGTTAAAGACGTCCCAATTTTCATCTGATTGATACTGGTGTCATTTGAAAGTTTAATTCAAAATGAAAGGCCACCCTGACACAGGAAATATGTGATTTTTTTTCCCTGAGAGGATATTTGTGATGTCCCAAACCACAGCCACTAGAAGATATGAAGGCAAGCACAAAATATTACCTAGATCATGATTTATACATGCTGAACAGACAATAAACTCACCACCCTCCTTGCCCCTACAGAAAAAGCTACCTGCTAGCTATAGCTACAATGCAGTATTTCGAAGCACTATTTCTCAAAGTTTTTTCTTATTTACAAAAGAAGCAATTCATTTTGTAGGACATTTCAAACTGGCAAATGGCCAACAACAATTTTGACCAAAGCTGGGTGCAAAAGGTATTGCAAAACACAAAGCAGAAGACTATTTAGGAAAGATGAAAACAAAAGGGAAGATTATTCATCCTTCCATATGGCTTTTTAAAGCCATTCACAATTAGGTATCGTTTATGGTAGTTTCTATAAAATTTTTTCCATTGAGAAGGCAGAAGACTGAATAAGTTTTGTGAATGCATCACAAAAGAAAGTGAAGAAATTCAGAATGACAATGGAATTTAGCTGATTGTTTGAGGATCTGTGCGTGATAATGACACTGTTAAACTGGAGGATGGAGAATGTGAACTCATTTGTTTCTCCAGAAAAGGATTTTAAGAATTTAACCAAAAATTAAAGTCTCTAGAAAGATAGACAAACATGAGCATTAGCAGTCCTACCGCAATTATACATCTGATTGAAAAGGTACAGTATATCAGAAGTCTCAGAGTCAGTGTTTGTTTTCCTAGCTTGTGTGCACAGAAATATACCGACTTCAGGAGAGAGGAGAGGGGCACTTGCGTGGCCCAGTCAGTTAAGCATCTTGATTCTTGATTTGGGTTCAGGTCATGAGATCAAGTCCTGCATCAGGCTCTGCACTGACAGCATGGAGTTGGCTTGGGATTCTCTTTTTCTCTCTCTCTGCCTCTCCCCAACTCTCAAAATAAATAAATAAATAAATAAATAAATAAATAAATAAATAAATAAACAAACTTGAGAGAGAGAGAGAGAGGAGAGAGGAAAAAGTGTGGGGCTTTCTCAAGATGTATTTAGACAACTTCTTACATACACAATTTAGACCATATGCCATGCTACCGATTCATGTCCTTGGCCTCTTATAATTAAATTGTAATATCTAGCAACATTTGGGGGCTAAATCGGATTCTTGGTGCTTTCATACTTCATTCCCTAGCTGCCATGTGAAGACATGTTTACACAGTTCCCATCCAATTCCAAGGCATTTTATTTGTCAAATTAAATTTATTTGTCACAACTCTTCATACGCAGCCCCACTCCCCCAACCCACCACGATGTGGCAAATTCCAATCGTGTGCCTCCTTTTTTTTTTTTTTTTTAAGTAATCTCTACCTTCAACGTTGGACTCGCACTCATGACCCCAAGATCAAGAGTAGCATGCTCTACCGACTGAGCCAGCCAGGTGCCCTTCTCCAACCTTGTGTCTTAATGATGAAATTTTCATAACCTCTTTATTTGGGCCGAATTTCCATTTGTGTTGGAAATAATTCTTGGACCCCTTTCAAAATTCTCTCTAGCTCCTTAAAATTGGGTGGTCAAATCATGGCAAGACCATATGAACCTTGGACATGAAAAGACCATAGGTTGAGTCTCCCTGTGGCCAGATTAGGTGTTGGATCTCCGACCAGTCACTAACACTTCTTTAAAAAAATTTTTTTTTAAACGTTTACTTGTTTTTGAAAGACAGATACAGACAGAGCATGAGCAGGGGAGGGGCAGTGAGAGATGGAGACACAGAATCTGGAGCAGGTTCCAGGCTCTGAGCTGTCAGCACAGAGCCTGACGTGAGGCTTGAACCCACGAAGTGTGAGATCATGACCTGAGCAGAAGTTGGACGCTGAACCAATGGAGCCACCGAGGTGCCTCAACACTTTTAACTATAACTTTCCCATATGGAAAATGAGAATGACAGTTCCTACCTCATGGAAATTGCATGTGCTAATGTCGCTCATGGAAGACAGAAGCAGAAAGTGGGAGAGAGTTACTTGTGGGTTTGAGACGCCTCCCCATCATCTCCATCCTGTCATTTCTGCTCATTTTTATCAACCGTGCTGTAAACATGGACATTACACAGATTCTCGTGTCTGTTCCTTGGTTTTGCCTGACACTCCCTGATCATCTTGTTAGAGACCACTCTAAATGTGGAACCTCAGAACCTTAAGAAATTAAATAGTCTCTCAAACAGTGTGGCTTCCATGGAGGAAGTTGCTCTTGGTGTTCCATTTAGTAACGTACCATCCTGATGTGATAAACGACACCCAGAGGCTGAAAGTAGTGGATCCTGCCTCCAAAGGGCCCAGGCTTCCCCGGGATTAGTCACTTGGCTGCCTCCCTGTGCAGCTAGTAATTCAGAGATAATCATGTTACCAAGATGCCATTTAATCTGTATTTGGCATATCTCAAGTTTTCATCTTCATTAATAGAGCCATCAAAGTTTTCATGGGGCCTGACTGGTATTGGACGCACTAGTGAGTCACCCAGAGGGGGGGTTGCCATTCGCATGGAGAGACTCTGCTGGCCAGATGGCAGCTGTTAATCTGCTTGCATCAGGAGTGTGTGTGTGTGTGTGTGTGGAGTGGGGAGGGTAAGCTCTCCTGGCCCGTAGCCAGTGGGACTATCCCTCACCTCTGATTACACATCGCCGCTGGCCCAACCTAGGAAACCTGCTCCCTTGTGGCTGACTGGTCTTTCCACTCCCTGCTGGCTTGAAGGGGCCTGAGGGAGTGGGTGCTGGACAACAGGAAGACCCTGATGCCTCCAGCATAGGCCATTCAATCCAAAGATTCCTGTGGAAGGCAGCAGAGTACAGTGGAAGGGTGCTAACCCAGGAGTCAGAGAAACTTGGCTTTACATCCTGACTCTACCACTTAACTAGCGACGTGAAGTTACGCATATCACATAATCACTTTGAGCTTCCGATTCTCCCATTTACACATATGAACCTGAAGGTGTCACCCCGGTAGGTTTTCCATAAAGTAGTCAGAACAGGGGAGCCAGATGGAGATCCATCTTTAGCCCCATGATCTGACTGTCCCATGGCTGAATGTAGAGCCTGGGGAAGCTCTGATCAGGCCCCTGGGGTGGGGGCTGGACAAAGATGATCATTGCAGTGTTGTTTGTGATAATGAGGATGGTGGAATCTTAGGGGCTCATCGTGGAGAAGGGCAGATAATGGGGTGCCAAGGAGGCTTGACATGCAATACCATGCAATAGTGTGTAGCAGCATAGATGGATTGTAAAGACTGTGCTGGGAAAGAAAGAGAGAAGGAAAGAAAGAAGGAAGGAGGGAGGGAAGGAAGGAGGGAAGGAGAGAGGGAAGGAGGGCAAAGGAAGGAAAGAAAGAAACAAAGAAAGAAAGAAACAAAGAAAGAAAGAAAGGAAAGAAAGAAGGAAAGAAAGAAAGAAAGAAGAAAAGAAAGAAAGAGAGAAAGAAAGAAGGAAACAAAGAAAGAAAGAAGGAAGGAAAGAAAGAAAGAAAGGAAAGAAAGAAAGAAAGAAAGAAAGAAAGAAAGAAAGAAAGAAAAGAAAGAAAGAAAAAGAAAGGAAGAGAGAGAGAGATGGGGCGCCTGGGTGGCTCAGTCAAAGCGTCTGACTTCAGCTCAGGTCATGATCTCAGAGTTCATGGGTTTGAGCCTTGCACCGGGCTCTGTGCTGACAACTCAGGGCCTGGAGCCTGTCTTCGGATTCTGTGTCTCCCTCTCTCTCTGACCCTACCCTGCTCACACTGTCTCTCTCTGTAAAATACATTTTAAAAAAATTTAAAAAAAAGAAAGAAAGGAGAAAGGAAAGAGAGAGAAAGAAGAGAGAGATGAAAGAAAGAAAGAAAGAAAGAAAAAGAAAGAAGAGAGAGAAAGAAAGAGAAAGAAAGAAAAGAGAGATGGAGGGGGGAAGGGGGGGAGAAAGGAAGGAAGGAAGGAAGACAACAAAGTCTGTAGGCATCATTCGTATAAACTAACAAAAACATATCCACACGGAGTATGCGGAAGTATTAGGAAGACACATACAAATTCAAGGATATCATCAAATCTGATACTTGCTTTTATGGGCTGCACATGGTGGGGGAAGGGGATCCACAAACTTACAATGATAATGAGCTGGGGAGTATGACTTAATGTTCTGCTCCTGGGTCTACAATAAAAAGAAAAGGTGAAGGAAAGGTGACAGGAAGGGAGAAGATTTAATAAGAGTTGTGTTTTGGGGGGTTTCAGGGTCAGGGCGTGGGGACAGGCACCCGTCTGGCTGTGGGAAGCTCTCCCTTAGGGTCTCTTTCTCTCTCTGGTGAGGGTGGGAATCAGAAGGCTTAGAAAACACAGGACGGGAGAATGAAGCCGAATGGCCTGAGATACTCATTTGCTCTTATCTGCATTCTCAATCTCCACAGACCCTGAACTGCCTGAAGGCACTTCTCTAATTTTTCCAGAATTCTCATTACAGACTCAATTTTTGTGACTCGGTCACTGTAGAGTTTTAAGAAGGTGTGGTGCTCATTCTTGCTAAACCAGTTGAGAATTTCCTGGATCCCCAACTCTCAGCCCCTGCGTAGAAGTGTTCTGTGCTTCTAATCAATGAAACTTTTGTGTGCAATGGGGCCGAAGGATATTACTGTGTGAGAAAGAACCACAGGAAACCCCCATCGCTTCTCTAGAGTGAGAGGAAACAAAATTCTAAATGTGTAACGGGGCCCAGTCTGTAGTCTCTTTTTGTTAATTTATGAATTGGAAGATAAATGTGGATTTATTGGAATAGTATAATCACATGTCACTATGGTACAGATCATAATTATGACCAATATAATAAAGCAGAGAGAGAAACAATTTCCCTCCTGAATGGCATCATCCGTAGAAGCCTTGCCTTCTTCAAAGCTTTGTGTTTATTTCCTTTAAACATAATAAATAAGGCGGACATAAAATAAAGAATGGGATCTGGAAAGGAAGGCAGAGTGATCTGTAATCTACTTCCTGCCTTGGAAGCTAAACTGAGATAATATTAAAGATAAAAGCCAGCAAGAGACCTCCGGACTAAGAGGCACTACTTGTAGGTCACGCTTCCATATATTACCAATATCCCCTTCTATTCTTTCTCCTCTTTTCTCCCCTTCCTCCACGTCCCCCTTTCTCTGTTAGCCTTGACCCTCTGAAGGAGATGATTTGTTCAAGAATGGATATATGATCCAGGCTAAGCCAACTCAAGGCTTCCCTGGGACTTTGGGTGGTGACATAAAGAAAGCAGTGCCCTCCTATCTAGAATAGCGGTATGTAATCCAGCAACTGCTGGCGAAGAGCGCCTGGCTGAGAAGGGAGCCGATGCAGAGGACAGAGCAGAGCTGAACAGCAGCAAGGGTGAGATGGATGAGCCATCCTGCCCGAGTGCCTGCACTGAGCTGTGCTTGAAACCAGAATTCTTTAGACCCTTCGCTTAGGTCAACTGATCAATTCCTCTTTTAGCTTTAGCTGGCTGACTTTTCTGTCATTTGCAAACCAAAGATTTCTGAGCATCGTGCCAAGCAAGTCAGGTAAATACTGTCGCGCTGGGGAGCACGTGCTCATTTAGCAAACATTTAGTGTACGCTTATTTTATGCCAGAAAGGCCCTTTGCATAGCAAAATTACACAGCTTATTCGAATCATTTTTCGAATGACGAGAACATATCTTTGTGTTAGTTCAAGTTTGTGTGTGTGTGTGTGTACATGTATATGTATCCCTTTTTCTTCAATAACTACACAGTATTATGACCAATATGTCAGGTCACCTGGGCGACATAACATAATGGCATAATTCATAAATCCTTTGTCAACACTTTGATTTGCATGAGGGCATGGAGAACTACTTTGGTGTTCATAGCCTGATGAGCTATGTGACCTTGGGCAATTTGCTTAACTTCTCTGAGCTTTCCGTGTTTATCTGTAAAGTGGAGAGAATAAAAGTCTGTGTATCAACTGATTGTTGTTAGTAATAAACAAACAGAGTCGTGTAAAGTGCACAGCATAGTGGCTGGCACATGATAAAATCATTCAGGGGGCGCCTGGGTGGTTCAGTTGGCTAAGCACCTGACTCGATTTTGGCTCAGGTTATGATCTCATAGTTGTGAGATTGAGCCCCACATAGAGCTCGGGCTCTGAGCTGGGAGTGGAGTCTGTTTAAGGTTCTCTCTCTCTCTTCCTCTGTCCCCCTTGCACTCATTCTCTCACTCACACTCTGTCTCTCTCTGTCTCTCTCAAAAAGAAAAAATCATTCAGAAAATGATAGCCATTGTTAATATCATGATTACCATAGTCATCATCACCTTCATCATGCTGAAGGAAGCTATACCCGTAGTTAGAATAATTTACATGCATATGGTGCTTTAATGACCATTCACAAAGTACTTTCTCATCTGATTTGATACAGTGAGCCCACTGCCTCGCAGTATCCATTTCACATTTTGGCTTCTCACAAGTTGATAAGAGCAATTTTTTCAAAGGTTTCCATGATATTTGGCAAGATCCACTGAGTCTAGTAGCAAATATAAGGGACTGAGAAATGCACTCGTTTTGGTAAAAAGTAAAAAAAAAAAAATAAAGGAAAACATTTTTAGGACAAACGTGGCCTGGCACTAAATATCTTTAATCAAGGCTGGACGTTAAACTGCTTAGTAGAACTTTGGTTACAATTGTTAACACTTGTGAAGACCTAATCAGGGGAGACAAAGTGGTCCTTTGACAAGGCCTTTTGTTTTTCCTGAATAATACATCACTGATATCAAAGAGAAAAGTTTGAAGCAAACCCTTTTTTAAAGTTTTTGATCATTGTCATTTTAAAATAGTCTTAAAGTTGGACCTCCAGACAGACGATGTGTGTTTGTGTTACCAACCTAAGCAGATTGTTGAATTTGACCCATTTAAATACTTTCTTTGTGGAATGTTTTTCACAAAGCCATGTTTTTGAAATGCTAAAATATGGATCCATTGTAAGATCTTTTTTTTTTTTCCCCAGAGGAAAATACTTTAGAATTAACAACTGGGTGAAAATCCTTAGCTGTATTGTTTGAGGGAATATCACACTTTTGATATCACACAAATTTCTAGAATAAGACAAGGACTTGATTCACGAATTAAGCAAAATTTGCTAATAATCCTATTTTGCTTGTTTGTTTTTGTTTTGGATCAGGATGTTGTTTTATCTAATTCAGAGAAGACACAGCTTCTTTTTTTAAGTAAAATTTGTTTAACCTTTATTTATTTCTGAGAGAGAGAGAGAGACAGAGCATGAGCAAGGGAGGGGCAGAGAGAGAGGGAGACACAGAATCTGAAGCAGGCTCCAGGCTCTGAACTGTCAACACAGAGCCCAATGTGGGGCTTGAAATCACGAACCGCAAGATCATGACCTGAGCCGAAGTCAGTCGTTTAACCAACCAAGTCACCCAGACACCCTCACAGCTTCTTTATTAATTGCCAAGGTGACAGTGATGCTGTGGGAAGAAGTCATCACAAGTTTACAGGTATAAATTTTAATGATCTCTTGCCGAAAAATCCAAACACAAACCAACAGGCATGTAAGACAAAACTTTCTTGGGTATCTGGATTATTTCCTCTTGGTCAGAGCTTCTGCCAGAAACTAGAAGAAATTGTGAATTCAGAATTTTTCTCATCTTTTGAGGCCCAGATTCTCTGAGTAGTTTATCAAGAGCAATCACTTCTACATCCTTTGTTGCGCATCATGAGGTGAACGCCAAATTCTAGACTTAACACTCCTAACTAAGGACAACAATCATTAAATAAAGATGAACCATAATATTTAGGTTTTATGAATACTTGATGCCTTTTGAAAGACAAGGAGCGAGATTCTCCTAATGCTTGAGTCATGGCTTAGTAGTAAATTAGGCATCCACAGAAGCTATGTTAAGATATGCTGCAGAGGTTTTGGGTACTGTACAGAAGAGGTATGATAGCCTTGGTCTACAGTCTGTCCCAGAGAAAGGAGTCACAGGGACACGCTACCCCATTCAGCTTCACATTGTCAATGAGCATTGTGGGTAACTTACTGCCAACGATTCCCTCTGTGATTCTCAAATGTTACATTTAAACTTAGCAAATATTACTCCTATATCTCAGGTGGGTAATATATATGGTCAGCTTGCTATTCCAGACACAAAGAGAACCTGTGGGCGCCTGGGTGGCTCAGTCGGTTATGCGTCATACTCTTGATTTCGGCTCAGGTTGTGATCTCCCGGTCATGGGATCGAACCCAGCGCTGAACTCCTTGCTGAGCACGGAACCTGCTTGGGATTCTCTCTACCCCCCCCCCCAAATAAATAAATGAACATTAAAAAAAAAAAAAGCCCTCAAAGGGAACCTGGTTATTTGTAGGTCTCACGTAGCTGTGGGCACACATAAGGTCAAATTAGCCTTAATTAGCTCTTGAGAGCCTGTCTTGGGCACCACAGGACCCCCGGCACATGCCTGGTCCCTTCCCTTGCTCCATCTGGGCTCCACTGGGCCCGGCAGCTCCCCACGCAGCTCAGCATGGAGCGTCAGAGTCACTGTGAGGTCTGTGGTGCAGTGTGTGTGTGGGAGGTCCTTCTGTCTGTGTGCCACACTTTATCACTTCAGTCTGGAGGCAGTTTGGACCTGAGTCTCCCTGTGGCTTTCATCCAAATAGACCCTTCAGTCTCATCCTGCAGCATCTCTCTCAAGTGTCAGACTGAGTTTCCAGCACTGGGAATCCGCACCCTCCTCCACATACCTGGCTTTTCACATCTTCGTGGAGGTCTGTCCTCCAACATCTTTCTCTTTTAGTACTCATCCCCAACAACATTGACCATGAACTAGTCAAATAAATGGGATAACAAGACAGGGAGATTGTGGTCCCACAAGTCTCGCACACACTTTGCTACTGTTAGGGTATTTTATTTCTGATGGATCATTTTGGAAGATGGTCTGAGTACGGTGACAATTTGGGCTCCAAGGGTAAACAGACCCCCAGACATTTCATTAAAAAAAGCTTCTTTTGTGATTTTGTGGTCATGACTATATTAGACGCTAAAAATATTTGCTAGTAATAGATGGAGGTTCAGAAAGTGACTGGGAATTTAGACAGGTCAAAATAAGAAACTTGCCATGAAGGCTTGTCGGGCTGGATCAGATATCAAAGTGGCAAGAGTATTCGGCAATCTGCGACTTCTGCATGATATTTGCATAGAGAGAACTTTAAAAAGGTTGCATTTCTTTTCTCCTTTCATATTTACTTTGTGTTAAGGTTAGAGGATCTCACTGGCAATGTTGCTGATGCTATTTTTGTAAACTCCAGCTCTGTGTTTAAATGTAGCAGGATGGAAATTTCGAGCTACAGCAACAATAAATATATCTGACATCCTTGTAACTTTCAAGTTGTAGTTCGCCTGAGAGCCGTAAAGGCTGTTTTTTTTTTTTGTTTTTTTTTTTTGTTTTTTTTTTTTTTTCCTTGGACTCTGAAGTAAGAAAGAAACTTTTGTTTATAAATTTCCGAGATTTTTGTCTTTGCACTTACCACGAAGTCAAATGTAGATATAATCCACTTTAAGCACTTCTGGCAAAAAACCAAATATGCCTGTTTTTTTTTTTAATTTTTTTTAATGTTTTATTTATTTCTAGGAGAGAGAGAGACAGCATGAGCAGGGGAGGGTCAGAGAGAGAGGGAGTGACAGACTCTGAAACAGGCTCCAGGTTCTGAGCTGGCAGTCAGCACAGAGCCCGACGCCGGGCTTGAACCCACGAACCTCGAGATCATGACCTAAGCGAAAGTCGGACGCTTAACCGACTAAGCCACCCAGGCGCCCCCAAATATGCCTGTTTTTTGATAAGGGGGAAAGAATCCCAACTTTTTGGCAACACAAAGCCTTTACAGCAGGCTGCAGTGTATGGCTTCTGTCAGTTACGCTGTGATCCTGTGGACTTATGGACCCCTGACCCTGTACAGGAAGTAAGAGGCAGACCTGGGCCATCTTTCTGATCCATTTGAGTTATGTCTGATTCTAAATTGAGTTATATAGACTCAAACATAACAGGACCTGGTTTCTATATTCTTTATTCCTCCCGTCTCAAAATATAAAATTTCATATGCCGATTTTGGTGAAAGGATCTTAGGGTGTTTAAAATCAAAGATTATTTAACTGGCGCTCCAGTGGGGTCTATATTAGACTCCTTTGCAAAGATATTTGATAACAGAACAAATGTGTGCCTGGGCGTGCCTATTTTTGTTTTAACTCCCCATGCTTAGATGTGTAAACTAGACTATAAGTGCAAAAGGCAGGGTTGTGTGGTGGTGTTCATTTTGTTAGCCCCGTGGAAGGCTCTTGAGGAAAAAAAATATGCCAGTTTATGATCATATAGACTTTATATTCCTGAAGATGGCTTCTGTGACTTTTCTTACAACCATCTGGTGATCAAGAGTTAGATGCTCAACCAACTGAGCCTTACAATTGTTATTTCTTTTAAAAAAATTTTTTAACTTATATTTTGAGAGAGAAAGAGAGGGAGACAGAGAGAGAGTGAGGGAGGGGCAGAGAGAGAAGGAGAGAATCCCAAGCAGGCTGTCAGCGCAGAGCCCAACACTGGGCTCAAACTCACAAACCATGAGATCATGACCTGAGCCGAAATCAAGAGTTGGATGCTTAACCAGCTGAGCCTCCCAGGCATCCCACAGTCATTATTTCATAGACGATAAACTTGAGCTTCAGAGAGAACAATTCATGATTCCCTCTATGTCTTCTCTTCCACTTTTTTTGAGTCCAATAGTCTTTTACTCCACTTTTGAGTCCCTTTACAGTGAGTGGAAGGAGCATCACTAAGCAAGAGCGATGGGAAAGGGCTGCTGGGAAATGGTATGTCTGAATTCCTGCGTCAGGTTGGTGGCAGTTGATAGAAGCCTTCTTACAGACCACGGGACTCCTCCATCATTGCCAGCCCCTCCCCTCCTGACCCGGAAGGAGCATCAAACCACATGTGTAACAGCTGCCAGCAAACCTCAGCGTGGTTGGCAATGAGCTTTCCAAATGGATGTCAGCAGAAATACGTCTCTGGCCTGAAAGTGGTCTCCAGGATGCCAGAGGTGTGTTTTTCCTTAAGCTTCCAGGTCAGTCTTTGAGTCACTGGACCACCTTCACCTAGTTTTCATTTGGTCTGGCTCATTGTAGACTGAGTTACCTCTCAGATAGACAGGAGGTCATATTGCGAATGGTCAACAGCAACAAACAGGACGATTTGGCACATGCTACCTTGTATCTTTGGGTTACAAATATTTATAAAACAAAATGTTCTTATCTCTCAGAGTTCTAGCGAGAGACTTAACCTTTAACTAAGTCTTGCACGGAATTCTGGGTTGGACTGTGTAACAATTTGCCTTGTCCTGTGGCTGTGTGCTATGTGCTAATACATTTCCATCCAATTCAACAACTGGTTTAATGAGCACATATTACAATAACATGGCAGGCAGCTATGCTGATACTGGGGACAGGGTGGAAAGTGACACATACACGGTCCCTGGCTTCATGTAAGATATAAATCAGTGAGGAAAGATGAGAAGGAAGGACTGAAAGTTGGGTTCATGTGATGAAAGAACAGTCTCATGAAATGGGATTATCTTTTTCAGAGAGGTGAGCATGCTGGAATTTTCTGGTTGTTGCAGAGTTTAGATAGCCTGAACTTTTTTTGAATGTTTATTTATTTATTTTGAGAGAGAGAGAGAGAGAGAGAAAGAACAGGGAGGGATAGAGAGAGGGGGAGAGAGAGAATCCCAACCAGGCTCTGCAGTATCAGCACAGAGCCTGATGCAGAGGCTCAGTCTCGCAAACCTTGAACTGCAAGATCATGTCCTGAACCGAAATCAAGAGTCAGATGCTCAACCAACTGAACCACCCAGTCACCCCTAGATTGAACATTTTAAAAAAATTTTTTTATGGTTTTTAAAAATTTATTTCTGAGAGGGAGGGAGAGAGAGGAGTGTCAGAGAGAGAGGGAGACACAGAATCCGAAACAGGCTCCAGGCTCTGAGCTGTCAGCACAGAGCCCAATGCGGGGCTTGAATCCACGAACCGTGAGATCATGACCTGAGCCAAAGTTGGATGCTTAACTGACTGAGCCACCCAGGCACTCCTAGATTGAACTTTTTAATGCCCTCACAGGTAGGCTCTGGTCTTAGTAGCTCTAAAATCTTGTGAAAGTCTCATGACCTCTTTGGACCACAGTTTTGACATTTGTAAAGCATGGGGGTTAATGGGATGATTTTGTAGCCACACATATCGTTGTGAACATTGCACAATGTATAGAAATCTCAAATCCCTATGCTGTGCACCTGAAATGAAGGTAGCAATGTATGTTAACTATGCTTCAATAGAAACAAACAAATAAAAAAGGTGTTTTCAGTGAAATGTTGAAAGCTCTTCTTCTAACGTCAGAAACAAGACAAGGATGTCCACTCTCACCACTCCTATTTAACACAGTTCTAGAAGTCCTAGCCAGAGCAATTGGGGGGGGGGGGAGGAAGAAGAAAGGAGCGGGGAGGGAAAGGGAGTGGAGGGGAGAAGAGGGGAGGATAGAAGAGAAGAGATGAGGGGAGGAGAGGAGAGGAGGGGAGAGGACAGAAAAAAAGAAAGAGAAAGACCCAAATTGGAAAGAAAAAAAAATTGTGTCTGCTTTCAAATAATATGATCTTCTATGTTGACAACCCAATAGATTCTACCAAAAACCTCTTTAAAAAGAATCCAGTAAAGTTTCTGGGTACAAAATCAATATACAGACATCAGTTGTGTCTCTATACACTAACAATAAAATATCTGAAAAAGAAATGAAGGGGCTTCCTGGCTGGCTCAGCTAGTGAAGCATGCAGAGTTGTGAGTTCAAGCCCCATGTTGGTGGGTGTAGAGAGCTTCCTTAAAACCAAAAAAAAAAGAAAAAAAGAAAAGAAGAAAACAATTACATTTACAATGGCACCAAAACGAAAAACCAATAAAATACTCAAAGAGAAATGTAACCAAGGAGATGAAAGATCTCTACCTGGAAAACTATAAGATTTTGATAAAAAAATAATTGAAGAGGACAAATCCATGGAAGGATATCCCATGCTGCTGGATTGGAAGAATTAATATTTTTAACATGTCCAAACTATCCAAAGCCATCTATAGATTCAGTGCAATCCCTCAAAGTTCCGCTGGCATTTTTCTCAGAAATAGAAAAAAATCCTAAAAGTCAAATGGGACCACAAAACACCCCAAATAGACAATGCAATGTTGAGAAAGAAGAACAGAACTGGAGACCTCCTATGTCCTAATTTCAAACTGTCTTGCAAAGCTATTGTAATCAAAATAGTATGTCCTGCATAAAGACAGATGCATAGATCACTGGAAATAAATTGAGAGCCCAGAAATAAACCCATGCATATATAGTCAACAACTATATGACAAGCGAATCAAGAATACTCAACTGAGAAAGGGCTGTCTTTTCAATAGTGGTGTTGGGAAAAGTGGATAATTACATACAAAATAATAAAACTGGACCCCTATCTAACACCATTCATAAAAATTAACTCAAAATGGACTAAAGACTTAAACATAAGACCAGAAACTGTAGAATTCCCAGAAAAAACTGTAGGGGAAAAGCTCCTTGACATTGGTCTTGGCAATGAGTTTTGAATATGACTCCAGAAGCACAAACAACAAAAGCAAAAATAAATAAGCGGAACTATTTCAAACTAAAAGTCTTCTGCACAGCAAAAGAAACAATCAAAAGAATGAAAGGGCAACCTATGGAAAGGGAGAAAATACTTGGAAACCATATATCTGATAAGGAATAAATATCCAACATCCTTAAGAAACTCACAAAACTCAATAACGGAAGGCCAAGCAATCTGATCGAAAAGTGGACAAAAGACCTAAATAGACATTTTTCCAAAAAAGACATACAAGTGGCCAGAAGGTACATTGAAAGACACTAATCATCACTACTCATTAGGGAAATGGAAATCAAATCCATAATGATGTCACCTCACACCTGTTAGAATGGCTGTTACCAAACAGACAAGAGTGACATGATTGGGTTAAACATCATTGGTTAAGTGGGTTGGTTAAGCATCTGACTCGTGGTTTTGGTTCAGGTCATGATCTCGTTCATGGTCATGGGATTGAGCCCCATGAAGAGCACTGAGCTGAGCATAGAGCCTGCTTAAGATTCTCCCTTTCTCCCTCTGTCTACCCCTCCCAACTCACACTCATTCTCTCTCTAAAACAAAACAAAACACACACACACACACACACACACACACACACACAAAACCAAAAACAAAACTCCAAAATGACAAGAGATAAGTGCTGGTGAGGATGTGGAAGAAAAGGAACCCTTGTGCTTTATTGGTGGAAACATCAATTGGGCAGAACTACTACGGAAAACAGTTTGGACGTTCTTCCAGAAATTAAAAAGAAAATAGCCTACCCTATGATCCAAAATCCCACTTCTGGGTATATATCCAAAGGGAATGAAATCAGGATTTCCACGAGGTGCCTGTACTCCTGTGTTCTGTATAGTATCATTCATAGTAGCCCACACAGGGAAACAACCTAAGTATGGATGAATGGATAAAGACTTTGTGGTATGTATATATTTCTGGGAATCTAATGTACATATGTAGAAATAATATAGTGGTATAAATATTACTTAGCCCCCAAAAAGAAGGAAATCCTACCATTTTAGACAACATGGATGGGCCTTGAGGGCATTGTTTTGAGTGAAGTAAGTCCGATGAGAAAAACAAATATTGTGTGATCTCATTTATATGTAGAATCTAAAAAAGCTGAAAGAGTAGAGACAGAGAGTTAGAATGGTGGTTATCAGGAGTTGGGGGCTGGAAGAAATGGGGAGATGTTGGTCAAAGAATACAAACCTCCAATTATAAGATGAACACATTCTGAGGGTCTAATGTACAACATGGTGACTATAGTTAATAGTATTGTATTGTGTACTTGAGAGTTACTAAGAGTAGATATTAAATGTCCCCCTGATGCCCAACAAAAGAGCATTGGTAATTATGTGATGTGATGGGGAAATGCTAACTAACCCTACTGTGGTCATTGTTTTGCCACATATATATGCATATCAAATCATCACCTTGCACACCTTAAACATATACAATTCTATATGTCAGCTATATCTCAGTAAAGGAAGGGGTGTTGGAAGGCTGCTCAACCTGAAGTATTTTTGTTGAATTGTTGCAATAGTTAACATCAATCAAAGGCTGCATAAATGCCAGGTACTGGACAGGTGGCTTTTTTGACACTGTTACATTTTTAAAAAACTTTCTGAAAAATGTTTATTTATTTTGTGAGGGGGGAGGCACAGAGAGTGGGGGATACAGAGGATCTGAAGAAAGCTCCTTGTTGACAGCAGAGAGCCCGATACGGGGCTGGAGCTCGCAAACCCTGAGATCATGACCTGAGCTGAAGCTGGATGCTCAACCGGCTGAGCCACCCAGGAGCCCCCTGGCATTGTTACATTTGAAGAGTAATTTTTGTGCATCTGCTGTGTCACCCTGGCTACAAGCCACATCAAGAGGGGTGTGGTGTTACATAACCATCAAGGGAGCAGATGGCTTTGCCCAGATATGTTTCTGGATTTGAGATATTTGAGATCCTTTAGAGGGAACTTGCACCATACAGACAAGCATCTACGTGCTGTTTATATAATATTTGCATGTAAACTCTTTGTTCGTGGTGAAAAATGATCAGTTTGATACTTCCCATATTCTAAAAAAATCTCTCCAGACAAATACGCAGTTTTCAAGGCAAAAGAGAGTCTTTCCATCTGTTATAGCTATTTATTTGAAAGAGGATTCACATTTTAAATGCCCCATATCCACCCATCTCCATCAAGTATCTCCTTTTGCAAAGTTTTGGTCTTTAGGGAATTCCTTTGTGTCATTTTCCAATGCAGTTGAACTTAATTGCTGTGTGATTTATTAGGTGGACATGGTCTTCAACTACTTGTCTGGGATGAGAGTCCATCCCTTTCAGTAACGTGAGGGCAGGGAAATGAGCAATGCCCTCCTGGTAGGCTAGAAAGCATAAGGCAGGAGATAGAGGTGGAATATTCGATGTCCCACTAACGTGGTTCACTAACCATGGTGATGATGGTGTTCACAGTAAAATCACGATGATGGTGGAGGTGGTCGTGATAGCGGCCAACATGCATGGAGTGTCTCAGAAACACGGAGAATTGGTTTGCTTAACTATCTTTTTAATCCTAACAGCAACCAAATGAACTTGGTCCCAATGTATGCATGTATAGAGGATAAAACTGAACCTTAGCATTTGTGTCCACCTGTTCTTTTTTAACACTAAATTTTTTTTTAATGTTTATTTAATTTTGAGAGAGAGATAGGGCATGAGCAGGGGAGGGGCAGAGAGAGACACACACACAGAATCAGAAGCAGGCTCCAGGCTCTGAGCTAGCTGTCAGCACAGAGCCTGACGCAGGGCTCGAACCCACGAACCGTGAGATCATGACCTGAGCCGAAGTCGGATGTTTAACCGGTTGAGCCACCCAGGTGTCCCCTGTGTCTACTTGCTCTTGCTCACACTGTCAGTTACCAGACAAGCTGAGATTTAAACCGAGTTCAATCTAATTCCAGATCTTTGGTTCTTAGCTTCTAAATAGAACTCATTTGGGCCACCTGGGTGGCTTGGTCAGTTGAGCATTCAACTCTTGATTTTGGTTCAGGTCATTATCTTATGGTTTATGATTTCAAGTCCCAGGTCAGAGACTGCTTGGGATTCTCTATCTCCCTCTCTGTCTGCTCACTTCTATCCCCCACACTATCTCTCTTTCTTTCTCTTTTAAATAAATAAACATTAAAAAAAATCAGAACTCACTATTAAAAAAATAAATGGAACTCATTTAAGACCTTGGCATTACGATTCCTTTCTAAGAGATGGGGTGAGTCTGCTACCATATCTTTAATTCTATTATGATTTGAATGGAGCTATAATTTATTATTTAAACAGTATCAAACAATAAATAGAAAATTCTCTCAAAGTCAAACAATTGGGAAAAAAAAGTAAGGTTACATAAAAGTCACAAACATTTGGCAGGTGAGCATTCAGTCTGTGTGTGGGAAGGCAGTGTGATGCAGAGGAAGGAACTTGGGTTTGAAATTGGCCGGCTATGTGATCTCGGCCAGTCACTTACCTTCTCTGAACTCAGTTTATATCCCTATAAGATGGGGCTAAAATATACCCACTATGAAGGGATGCTGAAATCTTTGTAGATCATAAATTACAAATCTGTATAGTGCCTGGCAAAGAAAGTACATTACTGCTACTCAATAGAAGATCATTTTACTTTCCTGCTTACAAACCACCAGTTCCAATCAAGCTTTTGGGATAAAACTCTAACTCCTTAACTCAGCCTAAAGGCCCTTGACCCTTGCCGTGTAACCAGCTTCATCTTTAGACATTCTCCCTCTCATTGGGCTCAGATGGGCCGAGCATTCCTTTTCCACCCCAGGACCTTTGAATATGCTGTGTCCTTGGCTGAACATACTCTTGCATCTCTTTATTAACTCACTACTCCCTTGTGCTTTAGGTCTAAGCTCAATCATCACTTCCCCAGGGAAATCAGCCTGAACCCTAGAAAACATCAGTCCCCTTCTAATCTATCTCCAGTGCTCCTTCTTCTTTGGGGTACCCCTCACTATGGTAAGTAAGTACTTAATTCATCTGTCTTGTCACTAGGATGTGACCTCCAGGAGGGCAGGGGCTGCATTGCCCCATGTTCATGTTCAATCCCCAGTTCCTCACATGGGGCCTCATTCACAAGAGGTGCTTGACAAGCATTTGTTGAATAAATGAAAAGAAAATACGGGCGCCTGGGTGGCTCAGTCAGTTTAGTGACCGACTTTGGCTCAGGTCATAATCTCGCAGTTTGTGAGTTCGAGCCCCACATTGGGCTCTGTCCTGACAGCTCAGAGCCAGGAGCCTGCTTCCGATTCTGTGTCTCCCTCTTTCTCTGCCCCTTCTCCACTCATTCTCTCGCTCTCTAAAAAAGAAATAAACATTAAAAAAAGAATAAATCAGTGGATGAATAAGGATTATCTTATTTCCAAGATGCTCCTTGATGTTTTCTGATCCGTTTTTGTTAAAAGAAGACCATAGGGTGTAAGCCGTGGAAGCTTCTAACAAAGGCACAGGTTTTTGCCCAAAGTGGTGTCTTTTTCACTCTTGAGGAGAGCAAGACTTCCTTGGGGACCATTTGTTACCTGTGGCACACCAGGCACCTCATGTCCCAAATAAGCTACATTCGGTCTGACCAGAGCGATATACTGGACGAAAGAAACATACCACCCCTCTGAAATAGACGCTTTGTTTTATGATGGAGGTAGATGGGCTGGAGCCAGCAGGTGCGGGCTGGGCTGACATGGGTTCTGTGGAGAATCATTAGAGCCTCTTTAGAGATGCGGATTTACTCTGCGTTTAATCAGCCACAGGCAGAAGAAATGGCTTCATTTCAGCTCGACAAGAGCCAGATCACAAAAGGAAGATAGATGGCTAATACGGTTCATCACTACAAGCATATTGTCCTAATTTGAAGGAACAGCCTGGCACCCAGGCTAATCAAGTAGGAGAGTGCAATATGGCTAGCGAGGAGGGCAAGCTAGCTTAACTCTCAGCGTGCCCCTTAAGGAAAAGTGTTACATGTTTTCCTAATTAATATTTTAAGGGAAGTGGGAACTATAAAACACATCCCTCAGTCACTTAAGAAACTCCCTTGCTTGGAATTCAAGATGCTTAAGGAACGATTTTTCCCTTTCCTGAAATGTCTGAAGCTCTCTCCCTATCAAATAGCACTGCAGGTGCTCCTGAGGGGTCTCTGTCAGTTAAGCGTCCAACTCTTGGTTTGGGCTCAGGTCGTGATCTCAAGGTTCATGAGTTTGAGCCCCACGTCGGGCTCTGCGCTGACAGTGCAGAACCTGCTTGAGATTCTATCTCCCTTTCTCTCTGCCCCTCCCCTGCTCTCTTTCTCTCTCTCTCTCTCAAAATAAATAAGTAAAAGCTTATTAAAAAAAAAGTACTGCAGCCAATGAACGAGGTGCCTTAGGAAGGGCAATTTGCTGGCTGTGTGTAACACATGGTTATGTGTGCAATTCATCTGGAAATAGAGGCAAATAGAGACAGTGCTGTGTCTGTGCATGTGGATACCCTCTGGTCCCTTGTAGTCTGTTGTTACCATTCCCCTGCTTGCCTTTCGTACTCCAGAGCCCCTGCTGGGGAGGACGTACAGTGGTTATTCCATTTAGCTGAAGTTAGCATGTCGATTGCTTAAGAAATTCCAACGAAGGGATTTTTAAGCCTGTGTGGGAGGAATGACACAGATCTGAACTCTGTGTCCTTGCCAGACCCCTCGAATGTGAAGCAAAAGCAGATAACGAGAGTCACTGGGGTACTTTCAAACAAGTGGATGTTTTAGAATCATTTGGTGTGTGTCACATCCATGTTTTCATTCTATTCCCTGAGCCGGAGCACAGAGCTTTTACAGCCCTCCCCACCCCAATGACTATTTTCCAGATGTTCTAAAACAACATCAAGTGACCCAGTTTACCCTTGAGAGGTTTATAAAGGTGCATTTATGGAGCACCAGGCTGAGTGAGGCTGAGATGCTCGCTTGGCAGCTTAGTCCTAGATAATCTCCCATGAACGTGGTATCAAATCTTACTTTACCTAAGGCACACAGAGTATGGTTTTTAGAAAAAGATATGCTAAGTACTCCCAAAGTGAAGAAGAAACATAAGAAGCTTAGCAATGGATGTAGAAATATTATCATCAGCTATCGGGGTAATAGTAGCCAGTCATTCCTCACCTAAAGGCACAGATTTCGGCTTAGGCAGATCAAGACAGAGCAGTGGAAGTATGTGATCTAAGTGCATTTAAATATCAGTGAGATGAGGCGAAGGACCTTGTTAACAAAAAACCTGAACACATGTCATTTGCTTTCCATGCTGCACAGGATGAAAAGGAAATCACTACGGCAGAAATGAAAGGAGGCACATTGGGGTCTTGTAGGCCATATTGCCGGAACAAGAGGAGTCATCACTTATGGACGAGACGTTGTTTCATCCCTAGGACATGGGCAGCAGTTTCTAGAGCAGTCGGAACCCAGCTCTTTGCCTACATAGCAGAGGTGAGTCGTTTCTCAAGGAGAAACAATATGTTGTCTTCTATTCAGTCGTACGAAAGGAGCCACCAGCGGGCGTTGGGCCCCATGTCAAAAATCTGGTGAGAAGGTGGGATAGTTCTTCCCCAGCACATATGCTACGTGCGTGTAGATGGCATTCAGTGGGAATGGGTCCCTTCAACTCCCAAAGTAAGCAACACACCAAGGGCTTGATGTGGAAAGTGCTTAATGCTCTATAGGATGCCAATCACCTACTGGCTGGGAATGTAGAATGAACAACCTTTCTGGCCTGACTTCTTCTTCTTTTTTTTTTTTTTTTTTTTAGTTTATTTATTTTTGAGAGAGAGAGAGACAGAATGCAAGTAGGGGAGGGGCAGAGAGAGAGAGAGAGTGAGAGGGACATAGAATCCAAAGCAGGCTCAAGGCTCTGAGCTGTCAGCACAGAGCTGGACGCGGGGCTTGAACTCACAAGCCATGAGATTGTGACCTGAGCTGAAGTAGGACACTCAACTGACTGAGCCACCCAGGTGCCCTGGCCTGGCTTCTGTTATCACTGGTGCCAGACTCGACGCAGTCATCTTGCTGAGGTTCTTTACAGATGACAGGGAGAGTGAGCCTGTGTAGGAGGCTCCTACTCTCTGCAGATCTTGGAATGCCTGCTGTTCTGCACCAGTTCACACCTTAAGAGCCGAGACATGCCACCAACTAACAGATGATGGTCCTTTCGCCGAGTTCAGAAATGGATGCCCCTTCATCCAAGGAGAATCTGGGGAGCCCTGGCCAGCACTCAACATGCTTGTCTTGCACAAACTCTGGTAAAGAAGTATAATTCCAGCTTTCGTGTGGACGTAGATGCCCACTCGAGATAAGATAAACTACCCTTTGCTTTGGAAATGTGTAGTGTGGGACACCAAAGGCTGATCGTCTCAAGGGCATTGGCATTGCTGGTGCTTCTGGATTTCTGCGACGGATCTGCTCATAGTTAGAAACATCAGTTACATTACCCTTATCTTAACATCCTTAAGCATCAGTGTTGTTACTGGTCATCAAATTAGCTGCTTCCTCTGATTTCGAATCCACTGACAGTTTTGGGTGGTTTGAATTGAGTGGGGTGGACAAGGGGAAATTGGCGATTTCCTCTGCCTCTTACAGAGTTAATCTCCCATCCAGATACTGCTAAAACATCTCTTTCAACAGACGTCTTTCTTCCTAGTTTAGCAGCATTACTGTACAGAGCAAGTTTCGCCTTTACATTGCTCCAACTCAAAGTCCGAATGATAGATGATTTCCTGATCCTGAAGAAGACACTTAAACACTTAGGTTTCTTTCCACAGTTTATTCCAGTTTGAACAGGACAGTCTATTTCCCATTTTAGCTTGGAGAAAGGAGGTTATGTATGTGCAAACAAAATGTCTGGCATCTCTTCGAGGGTTGGGTGAATAGAAGGACCCAGAAAGTATGTTGCCAGCCAGAAATATTACTTTCTTATGTCCACTATTCGATACCTGGGCATTTCTCTCCTGTCTGCATACGTTTCCTCTGCTCTTTTTTTTTTTCTTTTCAGTGTTTAAATTTTTTTTTAACGTTAATTTATTTTTTAAGAGAGAAAGCATGATCGCGGAAGGGGCAGAGAGAGAGGGAGACAGAAGATCCAAAGCGGGCTCTGCACTAACAGCTGAAAGACTGATGTGGAGCTCAGACTCACAAACTATGAGATCATGACCTGAGCCACAGTTGGATGCTTAACCAACTGAGCCACCCAGGAGCCCCTCGTTTCCTCTGTTCTTAAAAGTGCTGTCTGGGTCTGTGGAGCGAACAAACTTTCTTACCATGGAGCTTCGGATATTTTCTTAGTCTCTTTACCCCGGTAGCCCAAATAAAGGACACTTCTAGTTTTAATCTTTGCATTGATTTCTTATGCATCAACCCCTTCGCTCCCCGACATCTCCACCCAGTGTGCCCACCGAGTAGCTATTTGGGCTGCTCACGCAGTCAAGCCCACCCAAATCTATTCCCACAAATGCTTTACTTTCGCCTAGTAAAACATTTGTTACAACGAACGTGTTCTGCCCTGTGAGCTACGTCTGAACTGCCAAACTGTCACTTTCCTGGCAATTATTCCCATGAGGAAACATTTGCAACCATCTTCAAAAAGGAGTCCTCCTTCCTTACTCCAACCAAAATACTGCAAAGTTAACACACGTGTTTCTAAAATCCTTTTTTCCTGGGGTGCCTGGATGGCTCAGTTGGTTAAGCGTCCGACTCTTGATTTGGGCTCAGGTCATGATCTCATGGCTTGTGAGTTCGAGCCCTGTGTCCGGCTCTGAGCTGACCACGCAGAGCCTGGTTGGGATTCATTCTCTCTCCCTCTCCCTCTCTGCCCCTCCCTTGCTCTTGTTCTCTCTGTCTCTCTCAAAAAAAATCAATAACCTTAAAAAAATCCTTTTTCCTTTGTAAAACTCATCTCTATTCTTCCTTCCTGATCATCAGGGAGAGGTATATATGCCCACACTCTCTTCCCAGGGGTAAAGCATTATATAATTCACTGCGTATACTTGGCCCACACAGACTCAAAGGGACTATAACGCATTTGAGTATAGGAGTGATTTTAACAATCTTGTGACAAGTCTTCCAACTGGCAGGTCTTTGGGTGAAGCTAAGAGCTACTCCTTCCATGGGTGCCTCTCAAGGAAGCAGCAAGAATGAGAAGCAAATGCTCTCACGTGCATAGCATGAACCGGGAGTCCAAGTGTCCAGAATCTTCCCCAGTAAGGAAACTTCCCAAAAGCTGAGCCACATTAAGTCTAAAGCAGAATCCCTGTCACTCAGAAAACTTCTACCAGCTTTCTTCTGCACTGCCTGAGCATAAGCGTCATCTGGGTAACATGTTATGGGAAAATTTATGCCTCATCACAAAGAAACAGCTGTGTCTTGCCACAGTCACTAACTTTTGAAAGATGTTAAAGGAAGGTATTCATTTCAAGCCGGTTGCTTCAGCTACAGCCTCCCCTTCATGTTTTAATATCATGGCGTCGCCTTCTGGTCCCCTAAGTGTTACCTGGTTTCTCTGTAGGAGTGGAGGAAACCAGGACCCGTAATTTATGGCTCCTATTAAGAGGGTTGGCTGGATGTGTGGACAATATGTCAATAATTATTTCTGGTGGGGCCTTAACAGCAGAGGAAGTGCCTCTGTAGAATGGCTTATTTTAACAGAAGACAGACATGCCTGACCTGGGCTTTATGACAGATGTCAAATATATCGAAGTGTGTTGTGAAGCAGATCGTCTTATTGGCAAAGAAATGAAAGACCACCAGGAAGATGGATGGGAAGCTTTCCTCAAGGGGTTTCCTGTCTCCTTGCCCAGGTATGGCCGTGAACTAGAAGAAAGGCCAACTGGCAGGCAAGAGGGGAGACTTCAGTGAGCAGTCTGAACTTGCGTCTGTTGGTGAGACTTGAGAACAAAAGTCCCCGATCCCTTAGAGTGATGTTGGGGGAGAGAGTTGTGGATGGGGGGGATAGGGTGGGCACTACAGAGATATGAAAGAGCGCCCCCCCCAAGAGCGAGCACCTTCTGACATGTGATGCCCCTAGGCGCCTCCCAGACCTGCTCAAAAGATCTTGTTTCTCCAGCCTTCTGTCTTGAGTTGAGTTCAACAAAGACATCTAGGGAGCCCACCATGTGCCAAGAGTTGTGCCCGGCATTAGGGATACGGCTAAGTACCACACGTTCCAATCAGAGACCCTCCACTTTCCTTCTTCTGAGTCCTTCTCCCTTGGGAAGAAATGGGATCTTAGGGTCCCTTACTAGCTTCTGGGTAGTAGGGCGTGAGTTGACTCACTGGGAAATAAGCCTCATAGGATTAAGAGGATTGAACACGACAGTGTCTTTGTGCTTGTCCCGAAGACTAGATATAGGAACTATGAAGTGAAAGCAATGGCCTTTCCACTATTTACCTTTTATCCATAAAGACTGTCTTTTCGGAAATTTATATCATCTGCCACCAAATTAACTCTATTAGATCACAAACTTCCTATATCCCTAAGCCCTGAGGTCCCTGAATTAAATATGATTATGAGGAAAATGTGCCCCTTGAGACGAATGAACGACAAAAAGGCCATCTTTCTTCCAGGTGGGTGTATCCAACCCCAGGTGCTGGACTTGGTGGCAGCTGGATCTCACTTCACACAGTGCTGGGCACAACGTGCATCCTCGGTAAGTGTTCTCAATTCGATTTATTGTAGCCATTGCTCTCCTAGAATGAAAGCCTTCTATTTTCAAAGACGTGATTTCAGTCATTGGCAAGATATAATGGATATATTATACATAAAATGTAAAAAAGCCACTCCAAGAGTATCCTTTTTTCTTCTTAAAATGTTTCTTCCTCAGAGTCTACTTAAAAAAAATTAATGTTTATTTAGTTTTGAGAGAGAGAGTGAGAGAGAGCAAGCATGAATAGGGGAGGGGCAGCGAGAGAGAGGGAGACACAGAATCCGAAGCAGGCTCCAGGCTCTGAGCTGTCAGCACAGAGCCCAATGCAGGGCTTGAACCCACAGACTGCGAGATCATGACTTGAGCTGAAGTCAGTTGCTTAACCAACTGAGCCACCTAGGCGCCCCCTCAGAGTCCATCTTGAGAAAGAATAGAATACAGTAAAACCGTGTTCTGTGAGTGTTCTGCAAGACGGGAAAACATTTCTAGTAAATTTAACTTGATAAACAAGCACTGTCTCGTAATACGAGTAGTACGTGATGCCGAATGTCATGTGACTGCAACTGAGCCAATGGCTCTTGAAATTTGCTTTGTCACATGAATGCTTTGGCTTCTGAGCATGTTTCCAGAATGAACTATGCCCACAAACCAAGATTTTACTTTATTTCATTCTTTCTGGGTTTGCTGGACATACACTGTTACAGGTGGTCTCTTGGTGACCATGAATGACAGGGGATTAGCAGTAGCATGCATTAGGGAAAAGCATGGATCTAGAGTAACAAGAATTATTAAGAAAGGGTATGAATGTCTTTACACCCATGGGATTCCCCACCGTGAGATAAGGGGGATGAAAAAGAGAAATTGAGAATGACTTGCAGGGAAAGTTAGTTGTGATATAGAGATATAGATATATAGAGATATAGGTTGGCTTAACTACTTTTCTTGGCACAAATTCTATAAGGATGGGTCGGATGCTAAAAGTAAAATCTGTAATAGACAGAAGGGCTACATAGACTTCTGTTTTGCATTTTTATCTTGTCCTGTTTTGTCATCTATTTTGTCCTGTAGCGACACAAGGAACAAGGCTAAGAAAGTAGACCTTCTTCATTGGGCATGTTTCCCCCTTCATCACCTGGGCTTTTGCCCACGACTATCTACAAACAAGAGATTCCGTCAGAGCAGAAGTGGGATCAGACTATTTTCATAAGTTTCAACCTCCAAGCCAGTCGCCAAGGGGGTTAAATGCTTTCTCTATGGAGCAGGAAAGGCAAGTCTCCCTTGAAGGAAAAAGCAAGATCGTTTCACGTGAAAGACAGGAACAGGGTAAGAACTGAACCCAAAAAGGAATCACTCTGTATATGAGACACTTGCCTTTCGTGAGGTACTAAGGACAGCTTTGTGGCTCCTAAGGACAGAGAGGAGTCACTGTAGAAGTCTATCTCTTAGTCAGGCTTGAAGTATCAAAGGAAAAATTATCTTTCTAGTTTGAATCTCGAAAATTTAGGACCCGTCAATGAAAGGAGGAGCAAATGGCTTTTCAACCACAAGAGAATTCTGCTGATTCATATTCTTTTCTTGTCTTTATTCTGATGCCCCCCCCCTGCTCTTTTTATTTCCCTCTGAATTTGTATTAAATTCGTTACATGCTCTTAAGGGAGAGGGGTCTAATTGAGGTGTAAGATGCGATGAATAAAAAAGAAAAATAGGGAGGGGGGTAGGAAGTCACTGTCGCTTCACTGAACTAGACTGTAGCTCATGTTAAGTGCCATTCCCTCTTTCAGAGAAAAAGATAGCCTTCTCCTCCAGGAAGCTCTGTGTCTCAAAGGCCTTTATTAACGTGATCTTTGGGAATAGTGTTTTAATTTTTTTCCATAATCATCATGCAAATTGATCATGATAATCTCTGGAAATGAAAAGGAGGGAACCAATGGCCTCATTAACTCCAACACTGGGAGCACGCACACTCCTACGAGCCGGGGCCACGATCCCCCCAGTGGCTCAGGTCTTCTATGTGTGTGACTTGGTCCAGTCCCCAATGCAGGCTGTGGCTTGTTCCCTGCCTCACTTGTTTAAATTGCTTCATGCATCTGACTCCATCACAAAATAATGGGACATCATTTGAAAGGTCCCAACCTTACGATAGAAACATTTATGTTCTGCGAGATTCCAACCAGAATTCTAACTCTCCTATGACAGAACCACGCCATCCATGCACGGGTTGTATCTGGACCTTATCTTAAAGACACTGTGGGCTCAAATTTCTAAACTTTGGACAATCAATTGAGCCAGCACCAAAATGTGTGGCTTCAGATGCATACTTCTGAGTGCTGTTCTGCTGAATTAAGAGGGCTTTTTCTTTTCTTTTTTTTTAAGAGTATATTTTAATTTTAATTTAACATGGAGAATGACAGAGACAAATAGATCTGTCCCTAGTACACTGAGTAACAGAGTTTTGAGCTGGTTATTAATTTCATGTAAGTGGATCCTCTTTTTATTTCTATAAACTGCAAAATCCAGGAAAAGCAGAATCAAATATGATATATGCTTATTGATTGCCCCGTATGTGCCGAGCAAGGTTAAATGGTTTCAAATGCCGACTCATCTGACAGATGAGGATAAGGCTGGGTGAAGAAGTGAAATAACATGTCCAGCTGGGAAGGGGCAGAGTCATTGACAGATCTGCCTCATCGTCTAAAAGGATTTGATGCAACTCTTTGGAAATCCACTTCCTCAGAGCCATGCAGAGCCAGATTGTTTCTCAGTGGATCGTGTCCTGCCAGTGAGCAGTAAGGAAGTTACCCTAACTCTTGGAGCCTTTGGGTACCATATACTTCTGGGCAAGGACGTGCATTCCATGGGCATCCAACACTGTGCCTTGTGCACACCGGTGCCTTCCACTGATTAGTGATATCTAGGGCTGAGCAGTATATCTCTTCCTCTTTTGGAGAAGGCTGTCCTCTCCTAGTGAGGTACAGATGCAGAGGTTGCTCAGGAGGTTGGGCGCATGGGGGAATAACCACACAGCTAGGTAGATGAGATGACCGAATCTAGCCACTTGAGTTAGAGCAGGGCCTTTGGTACCTCTCCTGTGGGAGATAAAATCCCTTTATCTCAGCTGTAACCCCTCCAGACTGAGTGTTCTTTCAAGTTGATTTGACTGGTCTTGAGAAATTTTATGACAAATATGCATTGACGCCTGCTATCTCTAAGGTATTGAATTAGAATACAGTGAAATATACCTGCAATCAACATTTGGTGAGTTTCTATGATATGTTAGATTCTCTGGAAGCAAATTTTAAAGGGCCTAAGAAAAGGTGAGCCTGTGAATGAATGCATGCAGTATTAGAACGAAGATTCATAGAGGAACAGCACGGAAGAATGACTTGAGCAGAGTGTTAAGAGAAGTGCTAACATTTGAGCTGGGTCTTGAAGTTGTTGGTAAGAGGTCTTTAGATGGAAAAATTGGAGGAAATACATTTTGTTTTGTAGGGGCTTCATGTTTAACTTGACAAAATGAGGGTGTGATTGCCTCAGGAATGGCCCTGAACGTAATTGGTTGAGGAAGGTGGTGAATAATGGAGATGAGCTGGCGCCACAGTGAATTTATGTGGTAAGATGGTATTTTCTCAAGCTATGCTTAGAACACTGGTTCCTTGATATGTTAATTGGCATTGTCTATGAAAACAGGGGGGTTTAAGGCCAAAAAAAATGTAGGGAACACTGGAGTAGGCTGTTGGTTGGGGTTCTTTCCTGCAGGACTTCTCAGGGCTTTTGATATATGATTCTGCCTTATACATTTCCAAGAGCTTGTCTTAAACCTATTTTTGTCTTTCCCTATTCGCATTGCTTTCAGGGTACCATGGATCTCACAGTGGCAAATACTTTTTTAAGGCAGGAGCAGCTGTCAGCAGTCTTCAAGAAATGAATGGCTTCTGTTTTAGAAACTTGGGGCACCCGGGAAGGTGACCTGTAACCAAGTCGTTAAAATCTTCTGGGCAAAAGAAAATAAGGGTCAGAATCAAGGCACTGAAGTTGTAAAGGAGGGAATGGAATTGAAAGGCAGTTAGCAGGTGGAATGGATACTCTGTGACCAAATGGGGGCGAATGAAGAAACGTACTTGAGGGTTACTCCCTGGGATCTAGTGGGTAAGCTCAGGCAATGAAGAGAGAGTTTGAGTAGAAGATGAAAAAGTCGATTCATTTTGGGATGGGATATAATTGTGGTTTCTCTAAGACCAACAGAGAGCATTTATGAACTCATTCAAGAGCTGGAGATATTAATCTGGAGCTGAAGATGTACACAGACATAATTTTATCTATGATGCTTTGGATGATTATTATCTAGCCATGTCTTTAGGGGTCACCGTAATTAACATTAAGTGTTGCTTGACCATAAATGTATAGAAATGCAGGTTGTAGAGGGCTGTGTTTAATAGAAACCCAACAACAAGCCATTAACTAGATTTACTAATAGGCACCTTGTCTAGGAACAGAGCATAGGGAAAAACAAGCAAGCAAACAAACAAACAAACAAACAAATATATAAATAAATATGTAAAGAAAAAAAAGAAAAAGAAAGACAATCTTTGTTCAAGGAGCTTATTATCTTTAGCCTTTAGAAGATATGACAAGTGGCCAGATTACCGTGTTAGGATCATGGACCTTGCACTTGGTATATAACCTTGGGCAAGTTAGATAATGTTTTATTTATTTATTTTTAATTTTTTAATGTTTTATTTTTTTCTGAGAGAGAGAGAGGGTCAGAGAGAGAGAGAGAAATACAGAATCTGAAGCAGGCTCCGGGATCTGAACTAACTGTCAGCACAGAGCCCAACACGGGGCTCGAACCCAGGAACTGTGAGATCATGACTGGAGACAAAGTCGGACGCTCAACCGACTGAGCCACCCAGGCGCCCCTAGATAATGTTTTAAAGCTTGGATTTGTTCACTTGTCAAATCATCTTTGTAGAATATGAGTATCTTCCTCATGAAAGAGTTGTGAGGATTAGCTACGGTTCAACAAAAATGGATTTCCTGTATTTTGATTGTATAAAATACATTTCTTTAGGAAATAATGTATGCATTGTGATCTATTTAATAAATTTTATTATTACTTTATTTGATTTCCAGTTAATGCCAAATAATAACCTGTCTATTTGAATTGCAAAAATCAAGCTGGTTTGAATTAAAGAAGTGTGAAAAATTCTTGGGTTGGCAAACTACATAACACTTCCATCAATTAAAAATAGGTAGAATGTGTTAGAAATAATGAAAAGTTCACACTTTAATTGAACTGGCTTTTTCATGAGCCTATATTTTTATGTGGCTTAATGAAACAAAAATTGAAATAGCGCCCATTATGAGATCTGTGTTAATTGTTATTATTTCCAGAAAGTTCACATGATCACAAAAAGTTTTGCTGCCACGCCAAGTTGAAATGCACATACAGTACCTGCCTTTCATTTTTCTCTGGGTTTATTTTTGGTAATAAAGACCAATATTCATTTTGGCAAACAGAGCATTCTCTAAATTGAAAACTTCCTTTAAACACGCTAGAAACTTTTGACACAAGATTGCCAAAATTGCAGGGTATTTTTCTCAGTCTGACAAAACTGTCTTTGTTCTTCCTGGCTCCATCAAAAGCAAGACTGTTTCTCTACTTACTGTTATTTCAGTACCATCATAATTTTAAATATCTTTGTGCTAGCAGGCACTGCCACATTAATTAACAATATAGTCTAATTATTTACCCTCGTTGGTTCATACAAACCCCTACAGTATAATCATTAGACTCCCTGAAGGGGTTTCACGGTATTTTGGAGTGAAATAGGAAGGTTTGTTCCTGACTTACACTGGCTCACATGTGTAATTAGGTCATCACCTCCAATTCACCGATAGGTCACTAGATCCAATATTGCTTATCTGGGCAATGTCCAAAGATAGGTGTTGATGCTGACTGACCCTGGTTGGGCAGCACACATAAATGAATGGGGCTTTTAATTTACCTCCTGGCATCTCGGAGAACATTCCCGGGGTTTCTGGAGACAAAGGGAAAACAGAGGGTGGCCAAATCGGTCATTCATTTTAAATTCTTTTTTTAAAGTTTTATTTATTTCTGAGAGAGAGAGAGAGTGTGAGCAGGGAAGGGTCAGAGAGAGAGTGAGACACAGAATCTGAAACAGTCTCCAGGCTCTGAGCTGTCAGCACAGAGCCCGACGTGGGGCTCGAACCCATGAACCAGGAGATCATGACAGGAGCGGAAGTCAGATACCTAACTGACTAAGCCTCCCACCCAGGCGCCCTTATCTGGCATTTTGTAATGAGGAAAGCGTTTTTTCCAGAAGGAGATGCAAAGCATCCATTGGTCTCCGCAGATATGTCTTATGCCACAAAACTTACTTTGTGGCATAAAATGCCCCGATGTTACCTGACCCCCACCCCTTAAACTTCGAATCAGTATCTAAGAGCCCTCCTCAATTTGAAACCTTGGATTGGCTGGTCAGAGCAAGAGGTGAACAGCTCAGGCAGTCACCAGAAGTTGTAAAAAGGGTTTGGTCAGGGGGCAACAGTAATAAGGATAAAATAATACTTGATTAATGACACTAAAACTCATTCCAACTCAGGATAGCTTGAACTGTCCGCTTGTTGAGAGTATGGGAGATGGGAAGAAAAATCTAGTTTGAGCTAAATCTGGAAGACTTGGAGTATCTCGAATGTTCTTCTGAAACATAGAAAACAAACGGTGTGGTTTAGCCTACATAAGCAACCCAATAAAGAAGGTTCCTCGGGAGGGTGAAGCGGGGCTGGGGCGGGGGTGGGGGCAGGTGCCTGCTGTGACTGTCTTGATTGAAACTCCCCCTGACATTTTGGTCAAGGAAAGGTAAGGATTCAGAAGAGAAATGGCGCTGTTTCATAATTCAACAAGTGTCAGCAGCCAGGAAGGGAAATCAAGACGGTTTTAAAGGTGTGTGGGCAGAAGATGGTAGATGATGCCTCCTGAGGGGCGATTGGTGGACAGGAAAAGGGCTAAAGCAATCAAGGATTGCGGTGTTTGGGTTTCTGCCTGCGGAGAAATGACAAATACAGTCCTTGCCAGTGGAGGCTCTGACTCACAGAAACATGAGAGGTCACGTGAGATACAAAGTCAAATACAAAGAGTTATATATACACTCGAGAGGTTTTATTTTATAACGTGTTAATCTGGATATTGGGGGGCTTGGTCTGGAAGCTGGTTGAATCCGCTGGAAGGTATTTCCAAACACAGCACATGTATTCTGGTCGGTCAGCTGTCCATCCATCTACTCACTTAACAGAATTTATGGAGCCCCTACTATGTGCTGGTCACCGAGATGGGTAAAAATAGATGTGCTTCTGACCTCGCAGGGCTGACGATCAAACGAAGGGTTCGGGAAGGGAAGGCACTGGGCTGTCCCATTGGGAATTTGGGCAAAGGCGGGAACAGTATGAGGCATGGAGGAGAGGCAGAAAGGCCCTTGTTGGCCAGGGGCAATATTTTATTTTGGATATTAAGAGAAATTAGGAGCTTTAATGAAGGGTTTTATTTTTTACTTATTTTTAATTTTTTAATGTTTATTTATTATTGACAAAGATAGAGCATGAGCAGGGGAGGGACAGAGAGAGGGGGAGACACAGAATCCAAAGCAGGCTCCAGGCTCCTAGCTGTCAGCACAGAACCTGACGCAGGGCTCGAACTCACAAAGTGTGAGATCATGACCTGAGCGGAAGTCAAATGCTTAACCGACTGAGCCACTCAGGCATCCCTAATGAAGGGTTTTAAAGTAATGATATGACCAGATTAGCTTCTACAGGTTCTCTGTCACCCTCCTGACAGCGTTCTCTAAATGCCCCATTTCTCTCCATCACCCATGGCCATGGGTTTTCGAACAATCTCTGGAAATGGATGAGGATATAAGGGGGCATTTGTGATAAGAAACTGGAGTAATGGAAATGGATCAAGAGATGATTTCCTTGAGTTTGGACCCTCATGACCTCACAACCGGACCACACAGTCGGTCTCTTTGATCGTCCTGGGTCCGACGTGCTCCTCTCCTGCTAGACCAGTCTTCCCAAACAATTGCTCCCTGTCTGGAAGCCTTATGCTACAATTACAGACCTCCCTAACAGAGCAGTGAGACCCTCCGTGGAATGGTCCCTGGCAGGCTCTCCCGAGCTGTTATCCATGATGTCGGCACAATAGGACTTCCCAAACTGATTCCACAGACCGCCAGTTCAATGGCATGTTACCTGGTGCTCTGTAGTAAAATGGGGAGGGGGCCCACCAAATAAATTGGTAAAACAAATCCAGCATTATAATTATATCCTGTCCTTGGGATTCACAATGCACTTAACCTCACTAAAGGCTCTGCTAAGTCCTGCAAAATTTTGTTTAACTTAGCATTTCCCAAGCACAGTGAACATCAAATCCCTTCCTGTGCATACCAAGCATGTTGAAGGTTTGGGAAACACTACTCTAGCTAAACTTCTCCCTTTTGCCAGGTTGGTCTATCGAACCCCAAATATGCCTTTTGAATTTCTCGTGGCATGGCTTTCCTTACGCCATTTCTCCTTCAGCCAAACTCTTCATTATCCTCTCTCTCCTTCTAAGCACTTCCAGCTCAAAGGTCACCTCCTTCCTGAAGCCCGCCGTGATGATCTCAGCTCAGACTGATATTGCTCTTTTGCTCACTTTAAAAGCACTTTTAGGCTGGGTTATTTGGTGTTTATTTACTGCCTCATAGTGTCCCCTTTTATGCTTCCCATGTTACTCTCTCCATCTTAACAGTTACAAAAGTAGCTCAGAAATCTCTCAGAAGGATTCGTGGTCTCCTTTCTACATCAAAAGGCACAATTATGAAAGCACACGAGTTTTGGAATAAAACAGCCATGCCAGTTGCGTTCCGGCTCACCAGCCGCCTGGCGGTAAGCAGGTTGCTCAGCCTCAGTTTGTCTGAGTTTTCTCACCTGTGAAACTCCTTGTTGTGAAGACTGAATGAGACCATGTACAGTATCTGACAGACTGTAAACAGTCAGTGCACATCAGCTATTCATAATCTAATCATCATCGTTGTCCTCATTTACTACGGCTATAAAAATAATTCTCCTCTATTTGTTCTATCAATACTCTGATATTCTGGCATCCGAAGAGGCCACCTCTCTCTTTGCGAAGGCAGAGGAAGGTACATCAAGTACACCCATTGCCTGGTCTGCTGCCCAGAGATGGAAGGCCCGTGGCTATAACAGCCAGGCTCCCTGGACTTTCTGGTCCATCCGGATTGTAATTAATAGTAAATCTTATCAGCAAACAAGGACATCCCCCAGTGCGTCTGATATCTGGTTCATTGCAAATGCTATGCATTGTGGGAGGAGGTGTTTGGTCCTCACCTGTGGCTGACTTGCCTGTCTGGTCTGCACGGCCCGGATGTTCAGGGCACCCACAGCTGTCAGTCAGTGGCTAGGCCAAATCAGCATTTTATTTGCTTTAGGTGTGGTGTCTCTTGAATCTCGGCATGTGATCATCTCTGATATGATAGTTTAGCAAAAGGAAATGTCAAGGGTCCTTTTATCTTTAACATAGTACATTTATGGGAATTAAGAAAAAGCAGCAATATCTAGGCATATGTATTTTTTCATTCCCCAAATGTTTATTGAGCACCTACTGTGTGCTGGGCACAGTTATAGGCGGCTGTGATACAACAGTAAACAAGAGACAGACATCGCTATTATAATGGGAGCTTAATGCTCGCAGGGGAAGGTAGAACACAAAGACGTTGGCAAAGGAATATATAATATGTCCAGGGATCTAAGTGCCACGCGATAAGAGATAATCCTAGTAGGGTGTGGAGATGGAGAGTTGGGGAAGTCAGGGAAGTCCTCTGTGTCAACATCTGAGCAAAGGGAGGAGGGGGATGTAGGAAGCACACAGGCTGAGGGAGTCTGAAAAGGAAAAGGCAAGAGAAGAAAGCTGAGATGAAGGGAAAGAGTGTCTTGATGGTGGGTAATGAAACACGCCAGGCTTTTTGGCCAAGTCAAGTGTGGATTTTATCTGCAAAGGGAAGCCACGGGTGGGTTTTAAAGGGGAGGCAATGCATCTGCATTTTAAAAAGGTCCTTCTGGCAGCATGCGGTAGGGAATGGGCTGAGGGGGGTCCAGTGAGTATGGAGAGATGGTCAGGGGCCACGACAATGGTTTGGGTAAGAGATGGGCTGCCAGGTTGGGCTAGCTGGGCTTTCTCAACCTCAGCACTACTGACATCTCGCACTGTGTAACCCTCACTGTGGGGGCTGTCCTGGGCACTGACGATGGTTAGCCCTCTCCCTGGGCTCCACGCACTGGAGGTCAGTAGCGTCCCCCCCGCCAAGTTGTGACAACTCCAGACTGATGCCCCCTGAGAGGTAGAATTGCCCCCTGTTGAGGGTCACCAGACTGTGCTGTTGACAGAGATCGTGGGAAAGATCTGAGAGACAGGAGGTGCAATCTGAGGGGTGGTGTGGACAGACGGATGATGAGGAAGAGCAGAAAAGGGGGGGATGCAGGACCCAGGCCTGGATGGATGCTGCTGCTGGCGCCAAGCTGGAGGAGGAGGCTCGCTGCGGAGGAGGCTCGCTTAGGTGGGTCCTGGAGACGCAGCGCAGGGGCAGCCCCTGAAACCCCACAGAGGAGACTTGAGCCGCAAGTTGAGTCTCCAGGCTCGCTGTGCACGAGAAAGAGCCGGGCAGGTTTTAAACTTGGTGGCTGATGACTGGGGCCGTGGAAGAAAGGCTGAACGAGGGCTAAGGGTGGAGCCACAAGAAACTGGAATAGCCAAGGCATAAAGGAGGGGCTAGGAAGAAGGATGGAAGACCCCCCTCCCCCCAGGCGCATGGGGTAACCTGTAAGCTGCATCAGAAATGGCCTGGTGATCAGGACAGGCATTCTGGGGTCCCAGCACACCTGCCTCTGCCTCCTGATTCTTCCACTTAGTCTTACGGGACCTTGGGTGCATTACTTAGTCTTTTTTTTTTTTTTTTTCTTTTTTTCTTTCTGAGAGAGACAGCATGAGCAGGGGAGGGTCAGAGAGAGAGGGAGACACAGAATCGGAAGCAGGCCAGGCTCAGAGCTGTCAGCACAGAGCCCGATGCGGGGCTCGAACCCACGAACCATGAGATCATGACGTAAGCCGAAGTCGGATGCTTAACCGACTGAGCCACCCAGGCGCCCCATTACTTGGTCTTTCTAAGCCTTGTGGTGTTGCTGGGAGAAACGAGATGCAGTGCTGTATTGAACATCTTGGACAGTGCCCGACGTATAACAGATACTCACTAAGTGAGAAGTAGAGAAAGAGGTATGGAGAGGCACATCGCTGTGGATGGCACGGACAGAAGGAGATAGTCTCTGAAGACGTTCACCTTGAAGCCCTTGGCAGTGCTCACCGGAGCCGCAGCATCTCAGCTAGCGAGCAGGAATAGGACCCGGAGCCGACATGCCCGCGGGTAATGTAATGAAAGGTGTGTTCCTTCCTTCAGGACAGGTGCTCAAATGATACAATTTAGAGGCTCAAATTCCAGAGCTTCATTGTTTGCTCTACATACAGGTTAGCCCAGCTCAGAACACCTGTGGGCTAAGTTCTTTTGATGCCCGAAAGCCTGTCTTTTATGAAGCTCTTTGGAAGCCGTCAAAATAAGCCCCAACGTCCATGTGTCGCTGAGCTATGCACGTGGACATAAAACAAGACGGCGTGAGGACTGGCCCAGCCGGCTCTGGGAAGAAGCAAGTGACTCCAGGGCTCCGGAAAATATGGTTAGGTGATTACTGTAACCAGAGTTAGATATAAAATAAAATGAAATATTTTATATATAGAGAAACTTGCCTACACACGCATAAAATTCCCTATTAGTTGTGCCGGAGGCTTAGCCACGTTGAATCGATAAAAAAAATGATTTAGGACGGGTGGTGCTTGTGCTTTCAGTCTTCCAGAAAGAAGTTAGAATTAATTTTAATATGTTGATGGTGCTTATTGATGATAATATTCATAATAAATATCCATTGGAAGAATTCTCTGGCACATCCAAGTGACAGAGAGGTCAGGAGTGTTAATGACCGTCACAACCACAAAATGCAATTCAGTCAATTACTTTAATTAAATCTGAAACTACTTTATGTCTTCTCATTTAGAGAGTAAACTGATAGTGAGGAGAAGGGCATCGTCTGTATCTGGTTCATTCTGGAGTCCAAAGATGTGGTCTCAGGTTGTGTTTTCACATTTTGTAGCTCTTAGATCCTGGTGGAACATTGAAGGTAATTATGGGTCTAACGAATCATGCTGCTGCTTCTATAACGGAAAAAGAGGTGGAGATTTTCTTTTGAATGCAGTTTTACAGAAGGAGAGCTTTCCCTTCACAGACGCTAATCCTGTATTTACAGACTGGGTTATATCGGCTAGAGCCAACATTCCAGGGTAAATGGTAGAAACGTCTACATTTCAGTGAATCCTTTTTAATTATATTGTTGGGGATCAGAAGAAAAGGAACACAGCTGTCTGAAGTTCTCACTGCCACACAGGTTCAAGGGCTTATAGCTCACTCAGTCGTTATGGCCATACAAAATGCTTTTTTAAAATTCTTTTTTTTTAAAAGTTAATTGTGGTGTCATTCAAAACTTTGGGTTCCTAATGCATTTATGTTGTTCAAACCTGGGAAATAGATAATTTTCTTTAAATTTTTTAATGTTTATTTATTTTTGAAAGAAAGAGAGAGAGGGAAAGAGAATGAGTTGGGGGTGGGGGGAGCGGGAGAGAGAGGGAGACACAGAATCTGAAGCAGGTTCCAGGCTCTGAGCTGTCAGCACAGGGGCTTGAGCGAACTCAGGGACCGGAAGGTCATAACCTGAGTGGAACTCAGACGCTTAACCAACTGAGCCACCCAAAGGGTGAGCATCTTAAAAAACAAGTCAGCCACTCAATTAACAGTTCATTCAGTCTTTCAGCAAATAGCTAGCTAGTGCTTACTCTGTGCCAAGTAGCTCTGTGGGCATTCAAATAGAGCTGTGAAGCACTTGGATAGAATCCTGCCCCCTCTCTCAAGGGGCTCACATTTTTTTAAATATTTATTTATTTTTGAGAGAGGAGAGACAGCGTGAATGGGGAAGAGCAGAGAGACAGGGAGACGCAGAATCCGAAGCAAGCTCCAGGCACTGAGCTGTCAGCACAGAGCCCGTTGTAGGGCTTGAACTCATCCTAAACTGTGAGATCATGACCTGAGCTGAAGTTGGATGCCCAACTGACTGAGACACCCAGGTGCCCCTCACGTTTTAGTCTGAAGGAAATGAGAACACAAACAAGTAAACTGTCCAGATAGTGGCAAAGACTATGAAAAAAGAAGGAAAAGGGGCACCTGGGTGGCTCAGTCAGTTGAGCTCAGGTCATGATCTCACGGTCCGTGGGTTCGATCCCCGCATCGGGCTCTGTGCAGACAGCTCAGAGCCTGGAGCCTGTTTCAGATTCTGTCTCTCTCTCAAAAATAAACATTAAAAATTAAAAAAAAAAAAGGAGGAAAAAAAGCAGGATGCTGGTAGGTGACCAACTTCTCCAGGCTCGCTCAGCCCTGCCTGGTTTTAGCGCAGACAGCCCCGCATCGTGCGAAGCCCCAGGTTCCAGGCAAACTGGGACTATTGGGCATCCTCAAAATGGGTCAGCGAGCGACTAAGAGCGAGTTTCTTTTGGATGGGTGGCCAGGGCAGGCCTCTCTGGAGAGGAGTCCCGTGGAGTGAGACAAGAATGATGCAAAACTGAAGTCTTCCCACATCTGTAGGACTGGCAGGAGAACACTCATCTCCTCCACATGGTCCTACTGGGGATTTGTTGCTTGGAGAATATGAGTCAACATGAAGGGGGTGTTTTCTGTGGGCCAGATGATGTAAATATTTTATCTCATTTCATTTACTAACTAAACCGTAGGCCTTCATATTCTCAGTTTACAAGTTGGATATAAGTGATGACTGTTATCCGAAGTCTTGAGGAGGGAGCGGGGATGAAACCTGGCGCAGCCTGAGTTCAAAGATCACACCTGTCAAGTGGAGTGAGGACTGAGCTTGAACCACCGAGTTTCCTTCCTTTGGGAAGGAAGATTTCACTTCCTGCTTGTCGCGGAGATGAAAACAGATCCTGTATTTCATGGAGCCCAGGCTCTTGCTGTACAGCCCCTTCACCCTCTGCCAAGCGGGATTGGCTTGGACGTTGTGCTTTATCTGCTCGAGATCTGACAGCTTCTGAGGTAAGCAAGGTCTCAAGGGTGCGATACCTATTAAAGAACTCAGGATTTGGGGGGAAATATGAAGGAGCAAAAAGGGGAGACTTGGAGTTTCTGCTAATATCACAGACAAGATAAGAGGCAAAGAATAGACACACACACACACACGCACACACATACACACACTTTTCTCTGACCTCGTGTTGCCTATGGACCGATGGGAGGCACGTATCTTTGTCATTATTTAGTTTCTGGCATATGTGTATTCCTTGTCTTTGCAGAATCGAATTTATGTATCACATCTTTAGATTTTCCATTGCAACTGACATAGGTACTTGCGTGCAATATGGAACCCATCAATATTTGCTGAAATTCAAATATTTGGAGGATTAGCATCGGTATCCTAATACATTTAAGATTATAATTTTAAGTAATTTTCTACAAGGGAAGTTTTGGTGACTCACTTCTGGGTTTGGCTAACAACTGTTTTGGACTTCAAGAAGGATAACATCCTTTGCCATAGTTACATTTTAACTCAACCCATGCCATGATCACAGAATTTGAAGATATACCTTTACTTAGATCGAAATACAAATATGTGAGAAATCAATTCTGGAAAGTAGATTGAGGACATAAAAAAAACTCACTCCTCCATAAAAGCAATAAGAATACTGGCAAAAATCACTAACAGCAACTTTTTCAGGGCTCTGGAAATTAACCAAAGGTTTACAGTAATCTGAAGGGTGTTTATTCAAGAAAGATGGCTGGATCCTGGTTAAGAACGGTGTGTTGTGGGTCTTCCCAGTTCTGCAGTAGCCTTGAAAACCAACAGCCTCACAAGTGTCGTAGCTACAAAAGCAAGTAGCCTGGCAGTCACTGTAACAGGAAAATGGTGTTGGAGCTCCCCGAAGGCCCCTTCCCTAGGAAACTCTCACCATTTGACCTATCTCACAGTTTGTCTTTATTTGACCCAACTCAGAACTCACTCTGTACAAATAGCCTTTTTTTCTAGGGTGTTTGTTAAAATCAATCAGTGGCATTGTTTAACGTGGCAGCTCTCGGAGTTGCTGATTGCATTTGGAGCCACCAAGAGACTAAGCAAAGCATTAACATGGAAAAACTAGGGGATGAGATGTCCATACAGGGTTTGGAAAAGCTCCAATGGGTTCTTGAAAATCTAGAAGCTCACATGCTAGTTCGGGGGTAGTACATGCCCAGGAATGACCTAACAAGGCTCCGATTTCTCACCTTCCGTAACATGGAATCTCTGTGTAAGCAGGAAGTGAAGGCTAATGTGGAGTTCTCAGCTACGTGGCCATGCACTCAAAGTACCTTTGCCTTGGCAAATGCTGGGAGACATATTGACTCAAATCATTTAAAGAAATCTCATCTAGCCATGAGCTGACCACTTAGGATCTAAATAGAGACTCCAGGGGCTACACATGACACAGACCATAACCCTCACAATTATTTCAAGAAAGTCACTAAACAAACAAGTAGCAACAGCTATAACAACTTCAGCAACAATAAACTCAGGTGGGGGTGGAGAGGGTATCTAATTTTGAAAAAAACTGTCCAGTTTTCTATTTTTTTAATTTTAGATTTTATTTTATTTTTGAGAGAGAGAGCACAAGCAGGGAGGGGCAGAGAGAGAGGGGGACAGAAGATCCAAAGTGGGCTCTGTGCTGACCGTAGTGAGCTGGATGTGGGGCTTGAACTCATGAGCTGTGAGATCATCACCTGAACTGAAGTCAGATGCTCAACCGACTGAGCCACCCAGGTGCCCCCCAAACTACCCAGTTTTCTAAAGAAATAGGAGACTATGGCCCATACCCAGGGGGAAAAATCAGTGAAAGAAACTGTTCCTAAAATAGACCAGATGTTGGAGTTGGTAGACAATGACTTTTAAAGAACGAAAGGAAATTATATCTAAATAATTAAAGGAAAGTATGGAAATGATATTTTACCAAGTAGAGAATATTAGTAAAGAGACAGAAATTACTTAAAAAAATAACTTAATGGAAATTCTGGACTTGAAAAGTACAAAAACCAAAATAAAAAATTTGCTAGAGTAAGTTAGGATGTTGATTTTAATACCACTAAGGCTAACCACTAAGAAAATAACAACAACAACAAAATAAGCAGCCAGGACATTAAAATAGTATTCTGCAAAATATCAGTAACACAAAAAAGGCAGTCATGGATAAATAGTGGAACTAAAAAAAGCAAAAGGTATAGAGAGAACAAAGAGCAAAATGGCAGCTATAAATCCTACCTGATCAGTGATCACCTAATGCAAATGGACTGACCACTTCAATCAAGAGTGCAGACTGGCAAAATAGGTTTGAAGAAGCCCATGATCCACCTATTTGCTGTCTACAAAAGAAACATACTTCAGAGCAAAGACACAAATAGGTTGAAAGTAAAAGGGTAGGAAAACGTATACCAGGTAAACAAAAGTGAGTAATCGAAAGTGAGTCTGGGTGGCTATCCAAATTCAGATGAAATAGACTTGAAGACAAAATCTGCTACCAGATTGAAAAAATGACATTTTACAAAAATAAAAGTATCAGTCCATCAGGAAGACTAAACAATGGTAGACTCCCCTCCCAATGCAGGGTCCCAAAATATGTTAAACCAAAAAAATGATGCAATTGAAGGGCAAATAGACAATTTAACAGCAGTAGTTGGAAATAAAACTATTTCTACTTGAAGATGACTAATCTTCTTTATCAAATCCCAAAGAATCCACTAAAAAACACTAGACCTAATAAGTGAGCTTTGCAAAATATAAGGTCAATATCCAAAAATCAATGGTGTCTCTATGCACTAGTAATGAATACTTTGAAAATGAAATTAAGAAAATTCCATTCTTAATAACAGCAAATAGGATAAGATATTTAGAAATAAATTTAAGAAAAGAAGTACATGACTTACTTGCTAAAAACCACCAAATCTCACTGAAAGACATTAAAGAAGATGTAAATAATTGAAAAGACATGCCATGTTCATGGATTGGAAGACAATGTAGTTCAAATAGCAACACTTCACCAGATGGTCTACAGATTCAACAAATTCCATTCAGAATCCCAGCTGCTTTTGTTTTTGTTTTTTTCTTACGTTCATTGACAAGGTGATCCTAAAATTTAAACAGAAATGCAAAGGACTCAGAATAGCCAAATGATCGTTAAAAAGAACAAAGTTGGAGCACTCACATTTCCCAGGTTGAAACTTAGTCTAAAGTACATTAATCAAGACTGTGGTTCTGGAATAAGGATAGACAATGAGACCCACGGAATAGAATTGAAAATCCAGAAATAGATACTAATGCATACATTTGCCTGACCATTGGTTTCCAACATGATTCAGTGGGAGAAGGAAGGCTCTTCTCAAAACCTGGTGTGAGCACAACGGGAAATACGTATGTAAGAATGAAGTTGGGGTGCCTGAGTGACTCAGTCGGTTAAGCGTCCGACTTTTGATTTCGACACTGGTCATGATCTCACGATCCATGAATTCAAGCCCCACATGAGGCTCTGTGCTGACAGCTCGGAGCCTGCTTGAGATTCTCTGTCTCCCTCTCTCTCTGCCCCTCCCCTGCTTACTCTCTAACTCTCTCTCTCTCAAAATAGAGTTGGACTCCTCCCCGACAACCAGATCCAAGTATTAACTGAAGATGGTTCATGGACCTAATGGTAAGAGATCAGACTACAAAACTGAATAAAACAATGGTTTCCTAGATATGACCCCCAAAACCAAAACCAAAAACAAAAGGAAAATGCAGGTAAGTTGGACTTTATTAAACTTTTTTTTTAAAAAAGCTTTTATGCTTCAAAAGTCGCCTTCAAGAAAGTGAAAACCCAACCTGCAGAATAGGAGAAAATGTTTTCAAATCCTGTATAAGGGCCTTCTATCTGGAATATACAAGGTATTCCTAGAAAGACTAAGAATCCAATTAAAAAGGGGCAGAGGGTTTCTCTAAAGAAGATATACAAATAGCCACTATTTGTATATTTGACCCACTAAAAGATGGTCAATATCATAGAAAAATACAAAACCACAGTGAAATTCTACTTCCCACTCGCTAGTGTAGCTAAAAGGCACAGAGGCAGACAATAGCGAGTGTCAGTGAGACGTTGTGACACTGAAATCCTCATGCATTGCTTGTAGAATCATGAAATGGTACTGCCACTTTGGGAGTCAGGTTGGCTGTTTCTCAACGTGTTAGACATAGAGTTATCATCAGACCACCATGCTTACAGGCATACTCAGGAGAACTGAAAACACATGTCCATGCAAAAAGTCCTTCAGGAAAATTCTGAGCAGCATTAATCATAAGAGCCAAAAAGTGAAAGCACCCCAGATAACCACCAGTGGAGGAGTGGATCAACAGAATGTGGTATATCTATACAATGGAATATTACCACAAAAAGGAACAAAGTGTTAATACATTGCATAGATGGACAGACAGACAGCATAGACAGATATATCATGTTAAAGGAAAGAAGCCAGACACAAAACACCACTTAGTGTATGATTCCACTTACGTGGAATATCCAAACTGGGTGAGTGTGTGAAGGCAGAAGTTGGACTACTGTCTGATAGAGGTGGATAGAGGGGGGGCTGGAGAGGTGATGAAAACATTCTGAAATAGATCGTGGTGACGATCGTGCAACTCTGAATATACTGAAACCTGCAGAACTGTACACTTTAAAAGGACATATCTTATGGTATGTGAATTCTATCTCAGTAATACTGTCACACAAAATACTAATATGCTTTCTAAAATTAACTTCTGTAAGAAAAGAACTAAATGTCTTGTGAGGAAAATTTCGGTAAGACAAAAGAACTGTGACAGGGATTCAGAATTGTCTTCTCATATCCAATTCCCTCCCGTCTCTCTTAGTTGTGGTCATAAAGCCATTTAACTGGACTATGTTTGCAAGTAAGTGTGGCCATTTGACTAACTTCTGGCCTATAGTCTAAGAATGAAATGTTTTTCAAAACTGCTCTGCTGTGTCCTTAAAAGGAAGTAGCCCTCTACTTCATCCTTCCCATCTTAGGCAGGCTGAAAAGTGGGCATAAGAGCAGAGAGACATCTTGGAATGGCCATCAAGAGAACACCCTAGGGCATGACAGAAAAAAAATGGAAGGTAGCTGGGTTCCTGGACCATCCTGAGGGATAGAACCTTCTGAACCACTCTGATGTGGGAGAGAAGTAAACTCTACCACATACTGGCCTTTGTTATTTTGGGCACTTTAAAAAAAAATTATTTTTGAGTGACCTCTACACCCAAGATGGGGCTCGAACTCACAACCTCAAGATCAAGAGTTGAACTCACTACCCTCAAGATCAAGAGTTGAATGCTCTTCCAATTGAGCCAGCCAGAAGCCCCAAATCTTCATTTATTTTTTAAGTATTCTCTACACCCATTGTGGGACTAACTCAAGACTCCAATATCAAACTCAAGAGTCACATGCTCTACCAAATGAGCCAGCCAGACACCCCTATTCTGGACACTTTTAAAGCAGTCAAGCGATTCTAATTTATATAATAACTCTTTGGGGTGAGATCATGGTAATTTCTGTTAAAGACTGTTCTTCTTTCTGTAGATCTATGTTCAAATGGTTTCAAGTAAATAACTCTGAGGGTACAGGATAAACAAGGCACTGTCATTTTCATCTGAGAGTCCAAAATATAGTGGAAGAATTTGTGCATAAAAAGCTAATGGGAAGCGCAAAACAGATATAAAAGCAGAGATTCAAATAGAGTTTTGTGGAACTATACATGAAATTGTCACTGGAGGAAGATGGAGAGAGCTGAGTGGGTATGAGTTGGAAAACCTATTGGCAAGTGGCTGAAGGTAACATAATTTTTAAAAATTTCGTTTCATATTTTTTTCTTTTAAAATTTTTTAAAATGTTTATTTATTTTTGGGAGTGAGAGTTAGAGTGTGAGTGCAGTAGGGGCAGAGAGAGAGGGACACAGAGAATCTGAAGTAGGATCCAGGCTCCTAGCTGTCAGCACAGAGCCTGATATGGGGCTTAAACCGACAAACCATGAGATCATGACCTGAGCTGAAGTTAATGCTTAACTGACCGAGCCACGCAGGCACCCCTCATATGCTCTTATATAATATGGTCTTTTATCTTAATTATTAGAGTTGTTACTGTTTTCAAGAACTTTTTAAAAAAATGTTTGTTTATTTTGAGAGCTAGAGAGAGAGAGAGAGAATGAGAATCTCAAGCAGGCTCCACATTGTCACATTGTCAGTGCAGAGCCCGATGTGGGGCTTGATCTCACAACCATGAGATCATGACCTGAGCCAAAACTGAGTAAAACACTTAACTAACTGAGCCACCCAGGTGCCCTCCAAGACCTTTTAATTTTGAAAGACAGTTAGAGCTGCAGAAGAAATTCAGAGATAGTCCAGAGAATTCCTACATACCCTTTACTCAGCCTGCCCTAATGTTAACCTTTTCCATTATCCTAATCCTGATACTAATCCTGATACTAAGAAGGTAGCTGTGTGTGTATATATAAAATAAAGTATAACACCACTAACTAAACTCCAGACTTTATCAGATTTCACATTTTTCCTCATATATATAATTTTTATTTATTATTTATTTATTCATTTATTTATTATTTATTTATGTTTATTTATTCTACTCAGCATCCAATCCAACATCAAAATCACACTTGGTCCTTAACTTGGAATTCTCCTTTGCCGGATTTAGATAACGGGCTATCCACAGAGTATAGGTCCTCTCCCTCTGAAATCAAGAGCACTGCTCTGGGCACCGTGGCATGCTGGTCGAGGCCCAGATCAGTCAGTAATGAAACCCTAGGCCTGTCACGTGGATGCTTGTGGAGATCAGACATGAAAGCACTCAGAAAATTATAGACTGACTATCCAGCAAGATCACGTATTCGTTCATCAATCATCCAGAAAACATTTCCTGAGTGCCCGCCATATCTTGGGCCCTGCATTTGACACAGAAATCGGAGGACCCATGATTCTCCTTCACCGCTTGCTGGAGCTTCCGGTCTTGTGAGGCTGATCATCAAGTATTTATTGAATGCCTACCAGGGGTTCTAGAATGCTGATTGTTAACCTTCCCTTTGGGGGGGGGGGCGTATGAATATTCCATTACGGGCCTGAAAGAGTTAATGTGTTGCAAACACCTCCCTCCCAGCTGGGAGCCTCTTCCCTTGGCGAGGGCTGCAGATATACCAGACTCCAAGCGTGTATTTTCTTTTCCTCTCTGTGTATGTCTCTGTTTTCTGTATAGTGTCCTAAACTCAGCGGTATCTACCGAGTTCCCTGACAACGCTATAAATTTCATTAGGAAGATGAAACCTTATGGGGCAATTAACTCCAAAAGTGGTACAAAGCAATAGCGAGGAGATACTGGCCCGTGGTACTTAGCACTTAGCTCTGAAATGGAGATAAGGCCTATCAAGTCGGGGCTGTGTTTAATGTTCGCTGCCGCTTCCACGCCACAGCTACAACCTAGCGGTCACCGCGTTAACACTCCCCAATATCTATTACAATTAGTTTTTGATTAAGAGGCCTAACACGGCTTTGGAAACCTTTTATGTTGTGTTAAATGGCCAGTGATGGAGTGACATGTGCAGACACCCCCAGTAACAAAGCATCTTGTAAAAGGTTTCAAGTGAACTATTTTATCATCCTAATGGAAACCAGATGACTGTAACTCTCCCCCCCTTAATTTTCAACTATTTACTGAAGAGTCCTTGTTTGGAATTACTTAAAGATTTATTCTTAAATGACTACCTCATGCATTAAGAATTGCTACTAACAGAGCCATTTGGAATTTGGGAAAGCTTTTAAAAGATGACTGGGGCAATTTTCACAGGAAATTTATTTTATTTTGTTTTTTCTTTTGATTTCTGAAGGAGAAAACACCTTTGCCTTTTTTTTTTTAAAGTATTGACTTATTATTTTAATTGCTGGTTAGGAGCCATTTTCTGTGGAGTTAAGCTTTCCCTGCTGGGGTTTTTAGTCAATAGTCTAAGTTTATTTGTTAAGAGAGATGGCAGGGGTATTTTGTCAGGAAAGAAAAAATAAAGATTTAATTTAAGATTAAATTCTGCGTGAACGCCAAATACACATTATTTTGGAAATGTATATGAGATGAAAGAAAGTAGAATAATTTTAAAAGTCTTATGAACTATAAACATACTTGTAAATTTAATAAAAATAGTATATCAATAGGCACAACGTGTGGATGTGAAATATACTAGCTTTTTTCAAGATTGTCTTTTTTTACAGTCTTCATGGCCTTGGCCACATATGCCCCTTTGAACCTCAGTTTTGTCATTTATGGTCTGGGGTTGGACTAGATGAGCACTGAGTTTTCATTTGCCTCTGGAAGTCACTGGTTCTGTGATATCAGATGTGCCAGGGACTATTAGCTCCTGGAAGAGAAGGCCCTCATCACGGGAAGGCAGTGTGGTGTGTCAGGTTCAAGGAGGATTGCCAACTGTGTATCCTATGGTGTGGTACTCAACTCACTGAGACTCAGGTTTTCCCCACGTAAAATAAGGACGACGTTCTCTACAATCAATGAGTAAAATCGGCTATATAGAGTGCTGGGTAAATGGTAGCCTCTCAATAATTTCCATCTTCCTTTTTTTCTTCCTGTTCTGTCTTGTTGCATATTGCCTAGTACAGTCTGAGTGAATGAAATGACCTCGTTTGTCATGTGCATCATTCTAGGAGAAGTATTTAGTGAGCACTTGTGAAGTGCTGGGTGTCCTACTGAGTGAGCCCGAGAATCCCGAGATTAGAGGCAGAGTCCTTGCTTATAAGCAGTTGGGGCCATAGACAGTAGGTGGAGAATTTTAATCGAGTCAGAATGAGATGAGTGGAGGAGAGTTGACCAACTGCTCCAGATTGCAGTTGGGGCTCTATCATTCGTAGGGGGGTTCTTTTTGCACACGGTCTCATACATCAGTTCAGGTCGTCTCCTCAACCAGCCCCTGAGCCTCCTAGCAGGACAGACATTATCACCTCCATTTTACAGATGAGGGAACTGAAGAACTGAGTTTTCGGATCCTTTATTACTGCGATTAATAAGATTCAGAAGATCCTTTAAAATAAAACTTGCTGCCCTACATGGCATTGCAGCGAACACATGTAGAGATGTAGAATAAGAAAGAAAGCTGTAGCAGATTTATTTAGTAACATTGCACTTATCAGGGCCTTTGTTCAAAGTGTTGTTGCTCTAGGGTCCCTTCATTCCATTCATCTATACATTCATTCAACATTCGTGTGCTGCTTTCCACACACAAGGCCAAGTGGTAGAGGTTCAAAGGCTGAACTTAGTAGCCCTTGACTCTCATGAGTTCATGGTCTAGTGGGGAGACACAGACACTCATGATTCCCTGTGATTGTAGCACAGAGGTGAACGCTAAGACAGTGGGCAGAGTTTTGCTCCAGGGAGCACAGAGGAGGAGCATCTGGACAGAGAGAGGGGAGGTGAGGATTTCTGGAGAAGACACTTGGATTTAGCAGAGTTTTCTGGGACAAATAAGGAATTGCCTGCATCAAAAGTAAGGGTGGTATGGACAAGGCTTTAGGCTAAGAGAGGTGAGGAGAGATGAGAAAACATGGCGCATGGGGTCAACTGTCAACGGTGAGGAGAAACCACCGTGGGGATAGGGCAGTGGTGAAGCAAGGAGGGACCAGACCGTGACGCCATTAGACCAACACCCGTGTCCTTCCGCCATCTCTTCAGGAACAAGAGCTTATACAGCCTCTGTAGTTTCTATGAAAGTCTAACTCACATTTAAGGAGTAAACACGCCCTGCACCTTATTTTCTTGCCACTTCTTCTCAAACCTATCTCGTTTGCAGCTTTTGGCAAGTCTGGTTTTATAGCCAACCTTAGCAGTTGGTTAGAGGCTGTTATTAGTATAACCAACCTTAAATAATTTGATTTTCAGGTTGGCTACGTCACAATATCTCCTGTGGGCTTGATGGCCAAACTACACATTTATTTAAAAATTGGTTTCTTCACGTTATATTTGAAAGCAGTGCTACTCAGTCATCTGTAAACCATTAGGCTCCGTGTATAAAAGTATCTCATTTGACTTTTATTCACAGAGTTCTGAGAATAAGGTTTAGGTCCTGACAGATATTCCGGTTTTCTATTAAGTCTATTGTCTTATTTTATTAGTTTTCTTTTTAAAGAATATTTTTATAGAGAACAATGTGTTTGAAGGAGAAGAGAGACTATAATAAATTTTAGAGAAACACTCAGGCACTCTTCTCAGTAAATTTTCAGAGATTTGTGCTTATTTACTTATCCTAAATTTAGATAAAGGACTTATTTAATTTTTTTAAAACTTTTTTTCATGTTTGTTTATTTTGAGAGAGACAGAGAGAGAGACAGAGAGAGGGAAAGAACGCACAAGCAGGGAAGGGCAGAGAGAGAGACAGGGAAAGAGAATCCCAAGCAGGCTCCGTACTGTCAGTGCAGAGCCAAATGGGGGGGCTCAAACCCAAGAACCACAAAGTCTTATCTGAGCTGAAATCAAGAGCTGGATGCTAAATGACAGAGCCACCCAGGTGACCCAAATTTAGACAAAGTATTTAAACTAGGCTAGTGGGCTAGCTTAGTAGATGGGTATTGTTTGGGCGAAGGAAGGTTTCAAAGAATTGTCAACATTTCAAAGTCTAGAAATCTAGAAATTTCACATGAGATCTGGTTTCCTTGAAAAAAAGTGTGATGTCATGGACTCATAGGTTGACACTCTGTGAGGCTAAGGCACATTTGTTCCCTGTCCCCTATGGTCCTGGGGGGCCATCTCACTCATCAGGCCTCCCTGCCTCCCCCCTTCCTCCCCACCCCCAAACTTTTGGCGTCATGACCATAGCTCTGGCTTGGAATTTCCCAACTGAAAAAAAAAATGAAACGTATATCCACACCAAAAATGACACACGGATGTTTACAGCAGCTTTGTTTATAAATGCTGAAACCTGGAAGAAACCCAGTTGTCCTTTATTAGGTGAATAGTGAACTCATGGTGGGTCCATACAATGGAATGCTATTCAGCACTGACAGTGGCGATCAAGCCCTGAGAAGACAAGGAGGGACCTTAAATGCATATGACTAAGTGAGAGAAGCCAATCCGGAAGGCTCCGTGCTGCATGATTCCAACTATAGGACATTCTGGAATGGGCAAAACCCTGGAGGGAGTCAGAAGATCAGTGATCACCAGGCATTGGGGATTGGAGGGATGAATGAATGAATGAACACAGGGGATCTGTAGGGTCGTGAAAACGCTCTATATGATACTGTAATGATGGATACATGTCATCACATATTTGTCCAAACCCATAGAATGTGCAACACCGAGAGCGAACCCAAAGGCAAACTATAAACCCTGGGTGATAACGATGTGTCCGTGTAGATTCAGCAGCCGTAGCAAATGTGCCACTCTGTGGGGGATGCTGAAGTGGGGCAGGCTGTGTGTTGGGGCAAGAGATATAGGGAAATCTCTTTACCGTCCTCTCAACCTTTCTGTGAACCTTTAAAAAATAGGGCTAAATGCCAATCAGCACATGCAAAGCTTAACCCTTTCAGCTCAGAAGTGTTAAGAGAGCACACAGGCATAAGAGCGGAGAGGGCTGAAACTTTGAGAGACCTTACAGATTAGTGAAAACATACACTTCTTGATCAGTTTTATATACTGCCATGGAAGGGACACAAGGGGACAGTCAGCGATGGGCTGAGTATAACTTTTCAGATAAATGGTCACCCGGAAGTTTTCTCCATGATTCCGCTCCTTATCATAACCAGCTCAGAACTGGTTTTGGGGTATGAATATGAGAAATGTGACCACGGACCAGTAATTTTTCACTCTCTAGCAACCCGAAATCACCATTGGGTTTTTCTCATTCTGGGGCTGGGTGGGGGAGCTGGTGTTTCTTGGCACTTGCTTTCCTAAGCTTGGTTGAAAGTGCTAAGTTTTTCCTGGTGTTAATTATTAATGTGACCTGTTTATGTACCAGTTATCCGGCTAACCATTAATATCTGTTTACTCATTGATGACCTTTGCAATTTCGTACCTCTCTCTTGGCTGTAAATGTCAACCTTTTTTTTTTTTTTTCTTCCCATGTGTGCAATGTTCCTTCATATTTACTGGTTACCTCCAGCAGCTCCTTCACAGAAGAAAATAGGAGGCAACATAAATGTAATCTTTACATATATGAAAGAAAAGACAAGCACTTTTGTTTTAAGAGGATTAAGACACAGGGGCGCCTGGGTGGCTCAGTTACCTGTTTGACTTCGGCTCAGGTCACGATCTCATGGTTCATGGGTTCGAGTCCTAAGCCAGGCTCTGTGCTGACAGCGCGGAGCCTGGAGCCTGCTTGGGATTCTGTGTCTCCCTCTCACTCTGCCCCTCCCCTGCTCAAGCTCTGTGTCTCTTTATCGCTCAAAACTAGATTTAAAAAAAGAGAGAATTAAGACACAGTTCTTTCTTTTTTGCATATGCAAAGATCCCTGGCCTGGGGTGAGGGTGAGTGAGGGTGGGGCAGAAACTGACAAGAAAAAAAAAAGTTCTTTTGCATCCGTGCCTCAGCAGAGAGAAAACCAAGGAAGGGACTCTGAACCAGTCCTGGGGAATGGAACCCAATTTTCTTTCTTTCTTTCTTCCCCCCCCCCAAATGTCAGTATAAGCACTTGCACATTCCAGCAAGCCTGCAGGATTTATCTCTAGTCCCCCAATCAGTCTACATTAGCCCTAAAACTAGGGAGACATTACCATTCTGCTCACTTGTAAATGGCTAAAGTTGAGATTAAGCAATGCGCCTGGATTAGGGCTGCAAGGGGGACCTTAATTTTACCCGTCAGTGGAGCCTGTGTATATTTGACTCGTCTTAATTGCATTTACCTAATTTAAACAGACAATAGCAGCCCAAGAAAAAATTTTTTTACCCCAAATAATAAGAAAAGGAAGAAGAGCTATTTCTTTCTTTCTTTCTTTTTTTTTTAAATGTTTTTATTTATTTCTAAGAGAGAGAGAGAGAGAGAGAGACAGCGTGAGCAGGGGAAGGTCAGAGAGAGAGGGAATCACAGACTCTGAAACAGGCTCCAGGCTCCGAGCTGGCAGTCAGCACAGAGCCCAACGCGGGGTTCGAACCCATGAACTGCGAGATCATGACCCAAGCGAAAGTCGGACACTTAACCGACTAAGCCACCTAGGCGCCCCTCAGTTTTTTTTCTCATCTGTTCTTTGGGAATGGGAATGTCCTCTCCGGTTATCATGAATGGTTTAATAAACATGAAGCACGTAGCATAGTAACAGGCAGTAGTAACTGTAGGTTGTTCCCATTAGAAACGTTCTAGTTTCACTGAGGACAGAAGGGCAGGAAGCCTTCATCAGGACTCTGGAGGATGTGCCCAGAGCCAGTTCAGGGAGACCAGGTGGCCTGATAAGATCTCCAGCTAAGATGAAATTAGACACGCATGCCAGTGGCTTCATCTAGGTCATCTAGGATGAAGAAAGCACTCATATGTTTCCTGAACAAGAATATGATTAGGACTCCAGGATGTGCTTATGATTTCATCTCCCTTCTTCCTCCCACATCTATTCGATGACCAAGGTTTAAAGGAAGGATTCAGACAATGGCACGGTTCATGCTGGCACAGGTAACAAGTGTCACCCTTTGTTGACTGCCTGCCCTTCTGTGCTTAGTGCTCATTCACTCAGTGCCCTCGGGTGAGTCATCCCACCTTTCCTGACCTTTGTTCCTTTCCTGATCTGTACACCAACGGCGTTTGAGTGTGCTCGCTAAGATTCCCTATTGTTGTCTCACCTTTGTGGCCATCACAGTGGCCTTTGTCTCTGTGGGTGAGCCTCAGAATTGGTTGAAATGAACTGCATCTACTTGGGAAACAAGGTGGAGTCAACCAGGTGTGAAATGGGCAGAAGGCAATGTAAGAGCCCATCATGAGCTGCCATGTTGGCCCAAACAGTAGGTGCTAAGAGAGGAGCTCAAAGAAGTGGTGGTAGAACCAGGGCAATGCTGTGGGGGCCCCAACGGGGGCTCTGAACTCCTCATGATCCCTAACAGTAGTACTGCCCCCCACTCCCCATATGGGCTTGATTTGGAAAGTCAGCTTGTTCTCCATCTTGTACAAAGTGCCCTACAAATGCAAGGCCCAGCCTCTCCCAGGTGGAGCCTAGAGGTCACCTCCTCATCCAAAATCTGGACTGAGTTGGGTTCAATTAGCTTTTTTTTTTTTTTNCCTTCCTTCCTTCCTTCCTTCCTTCCTTCCTTCCTTCCTTCCTTCCTTCCTCCCTCCCTCCCTCCCTCCCTCCCTCCCTCCCTTCCTTCCTTTCTTCTTTTTTTTTTTGCTTTGCTCCATTAACATACCAGCACAGGGAAGGCCCCATTGAAATATTATCTTTGCATAACAATACAATTTTAAAGTCTCACAGCGCTTCTTTATTGAAATGTTTTAAAATATTAATATCATCCCGGCCATAAATAACCATTATGGCATTCATAGAGATTAAAGTTTTGAGATATGCCCTAGGTGTACATTCACATTTTCTCGTTCACTGAGTTCTAACTTCAGTAAAATTAGTTTTTTTAGATACAGCCCTGAACACGTGCTGTGACTGTCACTTCGTGTTGAATTTATCATATAGAATTTAAGGCGGAGGACTGGGGAGCAATCTGTCACAAACGATTGTATTTGTAATCTTTGAGGGTTGGGATGGGGGCTGGGGAGAAGATAAGCATTCTAGAATGCTGCTCTTTAGCGCGGGGACCATTCATTCGGCTCCAGCCGCTGTGGCAGTGAGGGGATTTGCGTGGACTGTGTAATGCGTTTTCTTCAAGCCCGTCTCCCTGTCGGATGGCTATGCTGTACTTCATGCACATAAATGCCTCTCAGGTTTTCTTGGCTAAATGATAACTCAGCTTGTCTTTCCCAGTGAGTTTGGTAATAAATAGATATATGGGCTAGACGTGGGGTGTTCTGACTTAGTTAGATCCTCTAGTGTCCTAGAATAGACAGGTGGACTCAATCATTGCGCTAGCACAAAACACAGACTTCCAAGGAAACACGGGGACCACAGGTTTATGCTAAATTTGCAATGACGTGTACTGAAAAGCCATTCACGGTCAAGGTTAGCAGTGCAAATTTATGTTATTCCCATGCATCGAGGCAGGGGGTGGGGTGGGGGGAGTGGAACATGGTCCAAAGCACATCATTCTCCTTGAAGATGGAATGTCTCTTGGGGGGTTTTGAAATCATAGGTAAGTAGAGCGATCGAGTTCATTCTCGATCTCTCATTGATGTGTACGTTTTGCGCTGGGAACCGAGCAGAGCGTTTTCCCAAGACTGCTCTTCGAGGCTGTTTATTTTCCCTCTGATGTGCAGAGCAGGCATTTCTTCGCGACCTCTGGATTTTGGAAGCCAACAACTCTTAATAGCTTACAGATCTCTATCTGGGTATCAAAATCGGAGGCTTTGAACTTCGCCAGGCGGAATCCCACATTTACATTTCCTCTTTATGTCACATGGTCCGCAGGCTTAATTGACACATGGAAAATTTCCTTTGCACATCTTATTCAAGGCAACGCTGGAAGTTTGGGTTTATGGAATGTGCCGGCAGCTCTGAGCTGTCTTGGCTTCTCCACTGGTGGCTTGGTCCGTGGCCCAGGATGATGCAAGGGCTGTGAAGCTCAAAACTCAAGTTAACTGCTGGAGCAGTATCAGAAGGGTGCTTGGACCCCAGGAGCCTTTCAGGGGGTGGATGGGGAGTGGGGAGGCTCCTAGCTCACTTCCCACCATGAAGCAGAGGTTACTGGTGCTTGTAAAGACCCAGGGGCCATTAACTTCTGCAGGGGCCATGGCCCTGGGCCCCCATGGGGATCCTGGGATTATCCTATGTATAGCACTTACCACATCGCACTGAAGGGTCCCCTCCTATGTCTCTTTTCCAGTTAGATCCCGGATGGCTTGAGGGCCAGGACTGCTCAGCACCCAGCACAGTATCTGACACACAAAGGTGCTCAACATCTGGGAAGCCAGAACACATGGGTAGGCTGTAGACTGAACAGGACCAGCCAGCGGAATGGTAATAATAAATAACAATAATTGTCTACTTATTGCCCAGTTCCTCATTGATGAGGACTGCTGAGCTAGGTGATTTCTTTGCCTTGACTTTACAGGTGAGAGGCAGATTCTGCGTGGTTAAATATCGTACAAGGAAGGAGTAAGTTAGGAAGCAGGGTAACTGGAGGGGAAGAAGGGGATTCCAGATGCCCTTGACTTGACTCTATATTCTGCCCACAGGAGCCGCTGCTTGGCCTCAAAAAGGACAATATTTCCACCATCAAAATACAGTTCAGCAAGAGCCACAAAGCCAGTGATGTTAAAAATGAAGCGGGTCCGCTGTCCCAGGCCTCTCCTTGGGGCCCTTCCCATGGCACTCAGATTATCTCCTATTTTTCAGGTTCAATGTTGTTATTTTTTGGTGTATGTGGCATATCGGTCTTCATGTTTTTGCAATATGTTGGGGGGCCTTTTTTTTTTTTTTTTTGGTGTCGGCCTCTTTTAATATTTCTACCTGAATTAGACTCCTGGCTTCATGCTATCTAGCTGTGTGATTTTGGATACATTGCTTGACCTCTCTGTGCATCAGTCAGTTCCCTCATCTGTGTCTTGGGGAGCAACAGTTCTGATACTTACAAAGATCCCAGAACAGTCTGAGAAGGGCCGCAGATGTCAGGTACTGTGATGTACACTTTCACTCTTGTTACTGCCTCCTCTGCTTGCCGCTGGCCTGGGCTGCACGAGCTTCCTTCCTTTTCTTTTCTTTTCTTCTCTTCTCTTTTCTTTTCTTTCCTTTTCTTTCCTTTTCTTCTTTTCTCTCCTCTCCTCCCCTCCCCTCCCCTCCCCTTCTTTTCTTCTCTTCTCTTTTCTTCCTTCCTTCCTTCCTTCCTTCCTTCCTTCCTTCCTTCCTTCCCTCCTTCCTCTCTCTCTCTCCCTTCCTTCTTTCCTTCCTTCCTTCCTTCCTCTTTCTCTCTCTCTTTCTGTTTTGTTTGCTTTTTTAATGTTTATTTATTTTTGAGAGAGAGAGAGAGCAATCAGGGGAGGGGCAGAGAGAGAGGGGAACAGAGGATCTGAAGTGGGCTCTGTGCTGTCAGCAGAGGGCTGGATGTGGGGCTTGAACTCACGGACATCAAAGTCATGGCCTGAGCCCAAGTTGGATGCTTAACTGACAGAGCCACCCAGGTGCCCCATGAGCTTCCTACTTCTGTGGCTCTGCTGCCCATGGGCACATTGAGTGCAGGGAGCAGTTGGTGGAATGTTGCTGAGCCCGTTGGCCTGTTGCTAGTATCTGGTTATTGAGACATGACTTAAAGCCACTCTCTCTGTGGTCCAGCTGCTTCCCCGGGGGGTGGCCACAGATAGGGGCCCAGGTCTTGCTGGGAACCTGGTCTTCTGGTCTTCTCCCCTTCTCATCTCCCCCTCCCCCCTCCCCTTTCCCCCCAACACATTCAAAGTTCCCGATCTTTCCCTCTCTTCCTCCAGGCTGGCGAGACCTCCTGCCAGAGTGCTTGGCTCTGGGGAAACAAAAGCCAGGTGTCTTAGCTTTGTCCTCTCAACAGGAGCCTCCCCTGAGGCAGGGGCCCAGAAAGGCCTGGTTTCCTTTGCGGAGCAGAGAGCCGGCAAACGCCAAGATAGAAACACAAATTAATAGATCAGTAAATTATCCTGCAGTGCTGACATACTCTCTAATCAGGACAGTGAAAACACGAGGAGGGTGCCAGAAAAGAATCTGGGGGAGGGGAGGACCTTTGGGAGGCTTCAAAGTCTTAACTCTTCCCCTGAGATTCCATGGAGTGTGTGGGGGGCAGTGCCCGCTTCCAGGGTAGTGACAGGCAGAGAGGCGAGGCAGAAAGAAATGGAGAATCAAAGGGAAGATGAAGAAGAAGAAGGCAGGGCAGAAAGGCAGGCAATGAAGACTAATCAAGAGGCAAGGGTTACCGAGAGCTCACCTGTGGCCTCTGACTATAGCATCAGCACCACTGCCACCTACCTTACTGGCTGTGCTCGCTATTATCCCCATTTGAAAGATGAGAAAACTGAGGAAATAAAGCCTAGTGGATATTCTCCATTTCCCACATCTAGTAAGTGATGAGGCTGGGCTTTCAGCCAGGCAAACTGACGCTCACTTAACCCCTCTCCAATCGGGCTTCCCCCATTGACAAACCGTGTTCTGATAAAACAATGGTGCCGGAAGTTAATTTCATCTCAGCTGGGGAATTTGGTGGTCATATGTGGAGACGGAGCACCTAACCTGTTAGACCAAGAAGAAATTGAGACTGTAAAAGAAAATGGGGCTCTATTCCCAAGACTTCAATATGAAAAAAAATTCCAAAGCCAAGGAATAAAGCAATCACATCCTACAACCAATGAAGAGGTTTTGTAAACATGGCCTCATTGGTCCTACCCAACCCTGTCAGATAGATCGGACCCGAGTAGTACTATAGATACTATAGATATTAGATAGTATCACTTTTATACATGTGGAAACAGGCTGAGGAATTGAATAAGAGGCAGAATTCAAGACTGAACACAGATCTATTGGCTTGCAATTCAATGTTGACAGGATGGTGGGCACTATCTCTCAAGGTGGGACATAGCCCCACACTCAGGGACTGGCCAGAGAAGGGGTGGAATAGAATATCCGTTGACCCTGTGCAGGCTGCTGGGCTCACTCTGGAGAAATGGACGTTCAGGGTCAGATGGTGGGGATGGTATTGTGGAAGGGAATGGGGAGTTTTAGGAGGTCTCCATTTCAAGCTTTAGATTCAACAGAAGAGGAGAGAGAGTGGAGATTCAGGATATGACATAAATGTCACGGAGGAGAGCAAGAACAGCAAAAACGGTTGCAAAACCATGAGACAAACAGGAGGCACCGAAAAGTGGCTTCTCTGCATAAAATGTTTGGCGTGCAGCTTGGAGAAGAAACAGAAGGGAAAACAAACTAGGTAGTGCAAAAGGAAGGAAGCAGAGAAGAAAGTGGTCATGTGGACGATTTAAAAGGTGTTCTCAGAAGCTAGAAACGGTGCCTGGAATTTGTATGAAACAGATTTTCATGTAAAGGGAATTATCAAGTGTGGGGTCAGGAGAGGAAACACCTGTGTAAAGAAGGGTGTGGGAGAATCAGAGCCACACCTAGACCAGAAGATTCTGGCAGACCGATGGACATCATTATGATAACAGAAAATAGTATCACCAAGTTTCAGCCAAAATACAAGAAAAAAAGGCATGGAATGGGAAAAGGAAGGGCCAAAAAAACCCAAAAAACAAAACAAAACAAAAAAACCACACACACAACCCAAACCCCCCAATACCCCACAATAAAACCCAATGTTCTTTCTTTTCAGAAGTTGCTAGAATCATAATAGAAATGTTTCAGCCTTAACTATTAGGCCAACATTTCCTGAATGTGTCTATAATAGTCCCTCTTCTTTTAAATTTTATTTTTAAAGATCCTCTTTAATGTCTTGTGGAACTATTGTTTTATTGGTAGTATTTTTTAATGTTTTTTTTTTTAATGTTTATTTATTTTTGAGAGAGAGAGAGACAGAGAGACAGAGCAAGAGCAGGGGAGGGGCAGAGAGAGAGAGAGGGAGACACAGAATCCGAAGCAGGTTCCAGGCTCTGAGCTGTCAGCAAAGAGCCCGACTTAGGGCTCAAACTCACGAAAGGTGAGATCAAGACCAGAGCTGAAGTCAGATGCTTAACCGACGAACCACCCAGGCGCCCTTATTTATTTATTTTGAGAGAGGAAGAGACAGAATCCCATACAGGCTGTGTGCTGTCAGAGATCGATCTCATGAACACTGAGATCATGACCTGAGCCAAAATCGAGAGTTGGACACTCAACCAACTGAGCCACCCAGGCCCCTCTCTTTTAGTAGTATTAACATAGGCCTCTTCTGCCCATAAATTCACGCTCCTAAATTATAGTCTGTTTTGAGTTTTCAATGGTGGCTAATAATTCTTCCCATTTTTGCTGCTTTCAGGGTGCCCGTGTATGTGTGACATCTGGTTAGGAATGAGCTGGAAATCCAGGCTTGTTAGCAGTTTTCTGATGTATATGTATCACAGGATTGTGGGCGTTGGGTTTAGGGACTCTTCCGGGACCACATACACGATCCTGGTGCCCTGAGGCTCCCACAGCTATTTTGACTAACCTCGGATTTTTCTTGCTTGCTTCCTCGGTTCTTAGCTTCCATTCAGAAAGCAGAATTTTCCAGCTAATTGACCTCTAAATAGTTGAAGCATGCTTGTGTTATTGCTACTAATATTGGCATTGCATAAAAGCAACAGAATCAGCCTGCAGATTACACACTGCAGAGGTCCTTTAAAGAAACAGTTAATCCAGAGATTAGGCTGCATATTTTGAGGACTTTTTAACATTTCGATCACGCACACGTGCTCATCTGATACTTCTAACAGTGGCAAGCATATTGTTTGTCGGATGATAGTGAACCGTAGTGTGAGAAATGCATGCCAACCTACTGGCGAGGTGCAAAAGGCCAGGAATCCGGCCACGATCAAACACATTCTTCTTTCTACAACTCCACGAAGCAAGAGCGCAAGCCCACTTGTGGAATTTATAGTGTTTTCCACAAGTGAGTGTGATGGAGGCATCACATGGGGGAGGTTTCTGCACCTTTCATTTGAGGCATCTTTTTGTAATAAACTACAGACGCAGAATTTAAACAATGCAGAAGTTAAGGTTGGCCTCTTGCCGTGAGGTGAGCTTCTGCCATTGAATACACCCCCATCACTAACCCCAACAGTGTTACCCCAAATGCTTCTTTGGGTGAAACTGACATGGACACTTGAATCCAAACAGTTGTGTGGAAGGGCAATACACGTTAACATTAAAAGGACTTCCAGGGGAGGGGAAATAATAGTGTTACTCAGTGGTACACTTAGAGTACTTTGTTCATACCAGGCATTACTTTTATCCCTCCCCCGCCTCAGTACTTTATCATGAACATTTTCTTTTGAAGAAGGCAATTTACTATGAAAGGGTTTTAACCATGGAAGCTAAAGGAAGTTGACAGTGAATACCCACATACCCACCACCTAGTTTCCACAAGGAACATTTTATGCATGTTCCTCTGTCCCGTATCTTGTCTTCTGTCCTTTCTTTTATCCGATCATGCAATCGCGTTGATGTTTTCACGTTGATTTGGGGACACATTTCAACAGAAGTTACAGGTGTTGACACCCTTCCCCCAACCAGCATGCAGATCATTAAGTAGAGTTCAATATTCGTCGACAATGTTTTGCGGGGGGGGGGGGGGGGCAGATACAGTGTCAGGTACAAATTGTAAGCCCATCTTTAGATCTTTTTGTTTTTTGTGGCAAATGTGGACAGCGATGTAACCCAAATGACTGTCAAAATCTGGAATATTTCCATGGTCCCAGAGAGTTTCTTTACGCCCATCACAACCAATCTCTTGTCTTATTCTCCCATAGACAACCCTTGTTCCCATGTTCATTTGTGTTTTTGTCCCACTATATTAGTTTTGCCTGCTTTAACATTTCCTGTACACATCATCATATCATAAGAACTCTTTAGGTATGGTTTTTGCACACAGCATAAAGATTTGGAGATTCATCCTTGCCACTAGGTGTCTGGCTAGTGCATTCCTTTTTCTTGGTGAGTACTATTCCATTGTGTGATTATAGCACTGGGTGCTACTTTAAGAAGGATAAAATACATAGAACCAAAGAAATTCCAGGGAAAAGCTTTCAAGATAATGAGAGGTTGGAGGAGGGAAGGGGATTTGAAATAGTCACCACAGGAAAAAAAGCACATTTAAGAACGGATTTGAGAACTACCTTCAAATATCTAACATAGGGGCCAGCAAATGTTTTTGGTAATGGGTCAGATAGTAAATATTTTATGCTTTGCGGGGCCATAGAGTTCTTTGTTGCAAGTACTATTTTTTTTTTATCATTTATTTTTGAGAGAGCAAGCACACACACATGCATGCAGGTGGGAGAGGGGCAGGGAGAGAGAGACAGAGGATCCAAAGCAGGTTCCGCGCTGTGTGTGAAGAGCCCGATGTGGGGCTTGAACTCACAAACCATGAGATCACGACCTGAGCTGAAATCAAGAGTCAGCAGCTTAACCAACTGAGCCACCCAGGTGCCCCTGTTTTTTTGCTGCAACTACTAAATTCTGACCTTGCAATAGAGTGAAAGCAGCCACAGACAATGTGTAAATGAAGAAGTGTGGTTGGGTTCCAATAAAACTTTATTTGTGGATATTGGCATTTGAATTTCATGTATTTTCATGTGTCACGAAATATTTTCCTTTCGATTTTCTTCAACCATATGAGTATTTGAAATCCATGCTGAGCTCATGACCCATTCAAAATCAGGCCATAGTTTGCCAACCCCTGATCTAAAGGACTGTCAAACTGAAGAAGGAATAATTATTACTCTGTTTAAGGCTAGTGGGCAATACGAAGATTGAAAGAGGCAGATTTGGCTCAGAGAACTAAAGATCTTTCTATTAAGTAGTGTTGAAATATACTCCATGTCCTCACCCTGCCTCTCTCCCTTGTCCCCACTGGTGCCATACGGCTAGAGGGACAGGATCCAGAACTCGTCTTTTCTTTCAATTCCCCAGCTCCTGCCTGTCCAGCTGTGTGACCTCGTGCAAGTTATTTAACCCCTGTCTGTTTCCACTGCTTCCTATATAACATTGGAGCCATTATAAAGATTCAGGATTCAGTACGTTAGTATATAAAACGTCCTAAGAACAGTGCGGATTTACAGTCAGTACTCAATGTACTTAGTACAGTGTCTGGCACATGGTATGTGTGAAATAAGTGCCATTATCATAATAATGCTCATCATTATATTGTTGTTATTGCTATTACCACTGAGAGGCTGGATAGGCATGTATGAGAATTTTGTTAAAGGTTTTCCTCCTTTTCACAGTAGGCTGAAATAATAGATGCTTAGATGCTTTCCAGTTCTAACAATCAGTGTTCTCTTCAATTTAGTGCCTGAGGCCTCAGCCCTGCGACTCAACCGCTGTTGAAATCCGAGAAGAAACAGCACAATATTAGCTAGCCTACACAATAAGGGAAAAGAACGTCTTGTTTCTACTTGATCTTTCCTGATCTTGGATCTAAGGTGTACCTCTCAGGTACCTTATTAACCATAAAGACTTATGTGGGTGATGATGGGTAGTAATGTGACTTTAATTTTTTCTCTGTCAGAGACACTGAAAGGAGAGATCTTTGCTTTGTGATGGGAAATGAGTTACACCAAAAGCATTCAGCAAGGGCATGATTCTTCCCATGAGCTGTACTCACCTATTAGGCAATGCTGAAGAACTGGACAGCTGTGGGGGTGATGTGAGGTCGGGTCTGGGTATCGTGGGATGTTGTGGGACTGGGCCCTGAGTCGCCATGATTGCTGCTGCCTGTCAGGAGGAGACCAATAAAGGTAGAGTTAGAGACGGCACACCTCTATTGGCACCTCCTCATCTCCCGGTTATAACTCTTGACCTACATTGTTGTTGTTGTTTACTTGGTCTCTGACATTTGTGTTTCTGAGCCTGTTTATCTTTACTGGTATCTGATTACCTCTCTTTGTTTTTCTCCATTACTGGCTGGAATGACGGTCGCCACGTCTAGGAGTGGTAAGCATGATACGTGGTCACAAAGGAGCATCAGAAGAGACCTGGGGGACCACTTAGGGCACCATATTCATTTTCTAGAAGAGAAAACCAAGGCTCAGATAAGACAGAAGCTCACGAGACCCTCATGGCTTCCAGTCCAGTGCTCTTTCCGTTATACTATGTTGATTTTTGTCGATAAGCATGAACTGGTACGGAGATGTGATTGGGGGCCTGAGCCCCATATTTATGCCTGAAATGCAAAATTTTGGCACTATTTCCACTTAAGGATATGTTATCGTTGGAATGATAGTCTCTATTATGTTGAACATTCACAGGTGACACTAATAAATATCAAATATTAAAGCTTAATCCATTTTTTAAGCTTTGTTTGGGGATGTCTTTATTCTTACATATATTGGAATCTCAAAATGTGACATTGATCTCAACCTCTTGTAACTCCAAAAGCCTGGTGGGAAAGAAGGGAGGTGCTGACCACAGCAATTTCCAAGCAGTTAAGGTGGAAGTGAAATGTAGAGTTTTCTGGTGAGTGAGGCTCCTTTGACAACAAGAAGAATGGGGATAATCCCCCTTACCTCTCCTCCTTCCACATCACTTAATAAAAACCTTCAATCATCTCTTGTGTTTTTTGAAGCCTAGAAGAATTTGGACTGACTCTTACTACTTTCCACCTTGACCACCAAAATAGTCCACAGCACTGGAAGTCCCAAGGTCAAACAAAAACAATGTCCTAAGAGTTATTTACTTTAGGAGTAAAGATCATTGCCTCATAACTGACTTTCGGAACTTGTTTGATTTAGCAACTATGACTTTGAATGCAAATGAATTCTCCTTTTTATAGTATCATGGAGAATGACCCATTGACATGAACTACATTGATGAGGGACCCCAGTTCCCTTTTAAAAACATAGCATATCTATAAAATTGGAAAGCCATCTTACCCCTTTGTATAAGATACCTATGCTAATGCCTTATTCATTTAAGGAAAAAGTCCTTTATGAGGAGAATAAAGAATTCTGCCACCAAACAAGTGGAAGAGATAGAATTTGTTTATCACAGTGGAGGCTTCAAGATCACACGTCTCCATTAGAGGTATTCAGTGCCGGGTCACTGAAGGGTCTGCAAAAGACAGCCAATTAGACGTCTGTTTTTCCTTTCAAAGTCCTGTCTGTGTCCCTCACTCTCTTCAAAACCCCCTTAAGTAGACATATGTATCTCGAGGTCAAAGTTAAAAAAAAGCAAGAAAAGGGAAAGACACAGAATACTGAAAGTTTTCTTTTATTGTCCCAGAGTCACGTGCATTTTAAATACCCATCATTATCAACAGAAAAATGAAGCCAAGTGTCTGATAAGGAGATGTGCTACACAGCTGAACAATCTTCCGCGCTGTCAAGACGTCAGACTCAGGCAGCAAAAACAACTGAATGAAATCATTGAATTCCCACCGTGGAAGAGAGATGGCTTCGAAGTTGGAGCAAAAGTATTTGTGTCGGGTGGGGAGAATCCAGAGTTTCTGGTATTTACTGCACGGTGGGGGTGGGGGGGTGGGGGTGGAACAACAACTGGCCTATCTTTTAGAGCAGGAATGCATGGTTAAATCGGCCCTGCTTGTCCTTAGCAACCTGAACTCAGAGGCCACATTTTTTCCTCTCTAAGAAGCAAGTGGGAACTTGAAAAGTATGTAGCATGTCGTGAAAAGGGAGCAGTGAACTTTGCTCAGGTCTGCAGCCAGCACTGAAATCTGAACCTTCAGAGGTTTGGGGGCTGGTGGATTCCCTGCCCCCTTCCTTTGAAATCCCTGGATAACCAGCGCCTTTATGAAATACCTTGGTCTGGAGGCAGAGGAGTCCCCACTCCTAAAAGAAAATTTCCTCTAAGTACTTCTGATGGCATTAAAAAGGCAGGATTAACAATAGCAAAAGCCAAACGTGAAATCCAACTTTCTGATGACCGTACTTCACCTTGCGTTTATAGCTGGGGGAACATGCAGAAAGGTGTCTTTTGGGCATTCATTTGGAAACTGGCTTTCAAAATTTTTAAAGATTCCCCATGGCGAGATGATCACCGGTTGGAAAGATTTCCCTTGTATTAGCCAGGGAGAAAAAGATCTTGAAAAGCCCCTGCATTCATACTGCTTCCAGTATGAATCTGTTCACAACAGCGAGTTACTTGGTAACTTGAGCCATGTTCGTTCCTGAAATTCTTTCACATAATTGAAGATTAATTTGATTCCCTAGATTGTTGAGGGTTGTTGACAGTGGGGGGCTGGGGTGGGTGGAAATAGATTATTCAAATCACAAAGAGGTAGGTGTGCCCAAAGTGACTGTTCCATTACTGCTCAGAAGTGTTTGCCTTCCTCAGTATTCATCAGATTCTGCAGGATCGCACAGCTGGGAGCAAGAAGAAGGCCCTGCCAAGGGTCGATGAGCAGGTGAACCTCAGGGAAACTGAAATATTTTGTCGAGAGAATTCTGCATCTTAACAGCCCCTCCAGAATCCATTACGGCCGAAACAAGCCAGCTGAAGGGCCCCGGCTTTCTCAAGTGTCTAATGTAAACAATATGAAAGTCAATAGTGGGGGACATTCCAAGATAGTATTAACACGATTGATTTATTGATGGTTGCTCAATGGGAGGTTATCTTTTGTTAATTGACTCAGTAAATAAACTCAACTCATCAGAGGCAAGGGATGGGGGAAAGTAGCTGGAGGAGGAAAAGTTAAGGCACCTGCACCACAATGTTTTTCAACTTCCAGCCTGCCTTGGTAAATTCCAAATACCACTCCCGCTGCCAACCTTAAACACGGTTTTGCAGAGTTAATTCTGCCCGGGACTCAGCCTCCATCCCGCCGTGAGGAAAAGACTCAAAACTCTCGTATTCTTGTCAACGCTTGCTTCAAAAAGACTCAACACCTAGTCATACTAGATGTTAAAGAACTAGAGATAGAAGGAGAGAGAGAGAGAGAGAGAGAGAGAGGGAGAGAGAGAGAATCCACCATCTCAACTTCTTTTCAAATCTAGAAACACTTTGAAGATGCACCTACCATGTGCGTGACACTCGTAACCTCTGGCTAGTGAATGGTTGAACCCTGGGAAAAACATGTCTTTTGCTGTTGACAGTCATTGTGCAGCCTTCTCAGTAAAGGATACTATAATTTGGTGGCCCTGCCTGGGAGACAAGACAGCAAAAAACCCACCTCCCACATGCGCCCTGTAACTTCTAGGCATTTCCCAGTGTTGCACCAACTGAAGTGAGATCCTGTAATCTCCTGAATGGATGTGTGACGTTTTAAACTTGCTTGGGTGGATTCTTTTTGGGACTTTTAAACTTCCATCAAAAATGGTTTAAAACTGAAAAAAGGCTCACTGTTCATTCCTTCCCATCTTCTAGAGCGTTTTAGAGACAACAACTTCCCTTTTCAAGATGGCATTCCCTCTGTTTCTTTAAGGCCCTCTTCCCTTCCTTCCTTCCTTCCTCTCCTTTCTTTCTTTCCTTCCTTCCTTCCTTTCTCTTCCTTTCTTTCTTTCCTTCCTTCCTTCTTTCTCTCTCTCTCTCCTTCCTTCTTCCTTCCTTCCTCCCTCTCTCCCTCTCTCTCTCTTTCTCTCTTTCTTTCTTTCCTTCTTTCCTTCTTTCCTTCTTTCCTTCTTTCCTTCTTTCCTTCTTTCCTTCTTTCCTTCTTTCCTTCTTTCTTTCTTTCTTTCTTTCTTTCTTTCTTTCTTTCTTTCTTTCTTTCTTTCTTTCTTTCTTTCTTTCTTTCTTTCTTTCTTTCTTTCTTTCTTTCTTTCTTTCCTTCCTTCCTTCCTTCTTTCCTTCCTTCCTTCCTTCTTTCTTTCTTTCTTTCTTTCTTTCTTTCTTTCTTTCTTTCTTTCTTTCTTTCTTTCTTTCTTTCTTTCTTTCCTTCCTTCCTTCCTTCCTTCCTTCCTTCCTTCCTTCCTTCCTCTCTTCTTTTCCCTTCCCTTCCCTCTCCCTCCCTCTCTCCATCCCTCTCTCCCTCCCTTTCTTCTTTCCCTTCTTCCTTCCTTCCTTAATCCTCCCTTTCTTTCTTTTTTAATATGGGCATTACTCCAACCCCTGACTTATCCCTTTCTCTGTCCATGCCAGGTCTCCCAAATACCCCAGCTACTGGCTATGCTGTCTGCAGGGGAGTCCAGAATATGAGTCAGGAACATGTTACTTTCTGTACCAGCCTCGTGACCACCTCTACTTGTGAACCTGCCCCAGCTGCCCCTTCAAAGCATCTTCATGGCTTCTTTATTTTTGCACACCACCCCCCCCAACCTCCCATTATCTTTGGCCCTAAAATTCAGAATCCACCTTATTTTTCCATTTTCCTTATCTGTCCCATCCAGTAGGTTCTCAAGTCTTATATAGATCCTGCTTTCTAAAATTTATATGTTATGAACTTAACTAATTTAACCCTTTGGACTGGAATAAATTGATCCAAGGATTGGCACGTGGTTAAGTATTCAATTCATGTCTGTTGAATGAAGGAGTGAATGAGTGCATAGCTTTGCCTGCTACTGTATTTTTTTTTCATGATAATCATCTTTGATCATATTATATCAGGGCTCAGAAACTATCAGTAACTACTTATCTCCCGAATTAAGAGTAAGCTCTTCTTTTCCAGTCACCCACAACTGACTTTTTTCCTGATTTCATCTTCTACCAAGCTCCAAAATATCCTATGTTGGATCCAAAATATTACTGTTTCCCCTAAAGTCTTTGCCTCTCTCTGCCTCCATCTTCTAGTTCACCTGCATTTTCTTCAACTAGAATGTTCAGCCATCTTTTCAAGTTCAAGTCGAGTTGCCAGGACCTTAAGGTCCAACCCCAAAGCCACCCCCTTCCATGGAGCTATTTTTAATTCCATATGCCTCTCTCTCAACCAAGCTGGATGTGCTCTCTCCCTCTTGATTCTACTCATTCTGTATTATAGATGTCTCTATACCTGATATATTCTTTCCTGATGGAAATAACCACTTAGGAGACAACAGCTAAACCTTACTTCAGCCCCGCCCCCACCATGTGTCTGGGTTCCAACCCTCCTAAATAGTAAGTGCACGCAGAGTACTCTTTGAATGACATTGATTATTATTTCTTTCTCATTGTTGTAAGATTTTTTTTCTTTCTCTTTTGATTGCATGTTGTTCACCATTGGGTGTATGTGTGTGTAATTCCCCCATTTATTAACCCAGTTGACTCCTCTAGTCTTGAAATACACATTTGTTAACCAAGACTTTAAAACTATCTTCAGGGGGAACGAAGTTACAGAAGAGAAACTCCTCTGCTATGGACCTGTACAGTTTGCTTGGGGTTTACCCAACTTTATGCCCTTTCTCTGCGCCTTTTAACGTCAGGGAATTTGTTACACTAAAGTTCTACTTTGTAGGGAGCTGCTTGCAATTTGAGATGCAAACTCCAACATTGTGGGCTACTTTTTAGAAGCCTGTGGTCATTTGGGGGAACAAAGGCTCTGCTGTTTCCTCTTCTCAATAACAATTAAGACATCAGATTAATAGAATCTTTAAATTCTTCAATGATGCTTGCAGAATAGTTTGTGTTTGCCTTAACACAAAGGCATACTTTCCAAGCCATAAAGGTCATCCAAGACATAGGAGAGAGCCGGCCTATGAATTGGGTGCACTGGTAGACTTTGGAGAATGGCATGTGTCCCTTGCAGTGTCTTCTGGCTTTGGAGCTAGTTGGCATGGGAGTGCTCTGTGATCTACTCCAGAGAGGCATTCCTTGAGCAAGGAATCCACTGTGTTGAAGGGGCCTGCCTTTAGGAGAAGCAGAGGAAGTGGGGAGAGGGAGGGGGAGGCTTCTCCGTTAGCATCCAGGGTTCACTTAATGAGTGTAAGATTGTCGCTAATGGGATTTAACCGCAATACCTATCCCTAACCTTGGCACCAAAAAGGTAGTCTACATGCTCCTTTTTTCAATACCTTCGGCCTGGTAACTATGCAGAAGTCTGTTCTCCCAATTTTTTAAGTGGTAATCCTAGAATTATCTTGGCTCAGAAATAAATGAATAACTCGTGTACAGGACTCAAATTTCCCTACAGGGGTTGTAACCGAAACAAGGATTAAGTACCAGTACACAAAACGTCTTGAGCAGTGGACAACGTGTCAATTGCTAAACATTCTATCACAGGAGGCCTTCGGTCTTTCTTTTTTATAAAGCTTGGGATCAAGTTTGGGTAGGGAGTAAAAAGCAAGGCAATTTAGCTCCTTTAAAGGCTTGCTAGTTGGGAAGGACGGAGCTATATTTAGCTCGGTGACGGTCTCCCCAGGAAGTTAAAACCACCAGGCAATTAAATGGTAAATGGTGCTGTGTGTATGTGTGTGTGTGTGTGTGTGTGTCAGGGCATTTGCAGGAGGAAGGCAGGCTGGGAAGATGATACTTTAGGTCTTGAAAACAATACGTTCAGAGAAAAAATGTATAAGAGTTGCACAGTATGCAGATAAACAGGCCGATGCTTGACCACCTATTGTACGTGGTGAACCTTTATTCTGATGAGGTGCAGACAGGGCCTGCGTGATTTGAAATTAGCTGATCTCTTACATCCCAGGTCCCCTCCCTCCAAGTTGCGGATAATATTTATTGATTATCTATTCTATACCAAAGACAATGCTTTACTTCTTTCATGTTCATTGAGTTTTGATAACTTTGCTCTGAGAAACGGGTAATGGGTGGGTTTGGCCCCAGATCATGTAGCTGGTAAGTGGTTAAATAGATCTGAATCCAGTTCTCTCTTTGATTCTGCTTTTAGGTGCTTCTATGTCCTTCCTCTTATACTATTCTCTGCTGCACTAGCATTTCATGGCTTTAAATTCATATATAAAGGTAGGAAAGCACTTTGACCTTTTCAGAGGAAGGCATGAAACACACACACAGACACACACACACACACACACCATCTATGTCTAAGTCTATGTTTTAAGTGGACTGGCATCCTTAAAAAAAGGAGTAATGAGGGACTCTCATTTGCAATTTAATTTACACTCAGATATCCTGGAATTATAACTTGTACTCCTTTGTTTAAAAAACAAAACAAAACAACTCTTTCCTTTGTTTTATTCATAGTGATCCTTAGACAGCGTGCCACATTCTTGTTCATATATAGGGGATCACAGTGGTGGGACAAAGGTTAACGAGATAGGAACACACCAGAAAAAGAAATTGAAGGATAAAATCAAGGGGCATAGAACCAGCTCTCAAGGCTGGTTTTTCTCCATTTTGTATGGTAAACTGAAGGCCTCTTCAGATTCGCATCTTTGAATTGTAACCCTGGGTCAATCAGGTAGATGACGGTGAATAATTCCAAATGAAAACTTGGTTTACAGGAGGGTAAAAGATTTGACTTAATCTAAACAGAATTCTTCTAAGAGTATTTGAATGTAAGATGATTTTCCTTTATTATTATTATTATTTTAATTTTAAAAAATATTTATTTTGAGGGGAGGGCAGAGAGAGAGAGAGAGAGAGAGAGAGTTCCAAGTAGGCTCTGTGCTGTCACTGCAGAGCCTGACTGGGGGCTCGATCTCATGACCTTGTGATCATGACCCAAGCCGAGATCAAGAGTTGGATGTTTAACCAACTGAGCCACCCAGGAGGTCCAGTTTTCCTTTTCTATAGCCATTCTCTTACTTAAAAGGTAAGAATCAAGGATCGGATCTTTTAGAAGATTAACATTGTTCCATAAACAAACAGAATACAAATAAGAAGTATATTTCCTTGGATGACATAGTTGTTACTTTAATGCCTTATATAAGAGGGAGTTTGATAATTTTTTGGCAAATCAAATGTAGAAATAAACATTCAGCTACTGAGGCCCTGTCAAAATTTCTCCCCAAGCAGGGGTGTCTGGATGGCTCAGTCAGTTACATATTAGACTCTTGATTTTAGCTCCTGTCTTGATCCCATGATTGTAGAATTGAGCCCTGCATTGGGCTCGTCACTGGACATGGAGCCTGACTAAGATTCTCTCTCTCTCTCCCCCCTTCCCTCTGCCTCCCTCTCCTGCTTGTGCTCTTTCTCTCTCTTTAAACATAAATAAAATGAAAAAGAAATTAAAGAAAATAAAAATTTTCTGTCCAAGTAGACAAAGGAATGCTTTCAATCTTATGTGACATCTTTGAGCCCAGTTGGATAAGATCATCTCACAGGATCTGTTCAGTTGTCATATTCCATGGCCAGATGGCCTTCCTTTTTGGGGCTCATTCCTTGAGGGATGAGGATGAAGTGGTCAAGCTACCGGAAATCAGCTGTTGAGCCCAGATGTAGTTTTAGATATAAAACACAATCTTCCCTCCTTCCAGACCAAAGGGAAAGAGCTCTTAGATCTGCTCAAGTTTGAAGCAGAAGAAGAAGAGAAAGAATACCAAGTATTAAAAATAGTGGTGTATAGAAATATATAGACTTATTACGGAGACCCGAGAAGCAATTCTCAGGAGGATGGTCCTGCAGCTACTTACCTGGGATTATTTAATTACAGGCAATTCATGATTACCTTTGAAGGAGAGAAATAGAGTGGAGAGCTCAAACAGTAGATGTGGTAAAATCACATCAATTGACTTGGGGATATTCCAGATGATTCTTCCCCCAGAAATTTGCCTTCCTAATTATGTTTTGCTTAGCCCAATATTAAAAATTAGTTGGTTTCCCCAGGGTACTTCTGAGGATAAACTGCCGTGGGAGTTGGCTGAAGAGCGTGCCCATTGGAATATGGAAGATGAAACATTTTCTGGCACTTATGTAGAAAAAAAAATCCCAAAGTTATTTTCATCTTAAAGAAAAGCATAATTTTAAGCATCTTCTCAGCCTTCACATACTGCCTGGAATTCTATAAACATTTATAATAATTACAGAAATGAGGTTATTTTTTATTTAGGTGTGTGTGTTTTTACCTTGAGAATGTTGTGTCCTCACTCCCATCCTTCTTTGAAGGTATAGCAAATAACCACATCTCAGACTCAAACACTGTGCCCCGGACACAAAATGATCAGAAATGTTTGCCAGGGCACCAGGGTGGCTCAGTTGGTTAAGCATCGGACTCTTAATTTTGGCTCAGGTCATGATCTCACCATTCTCCAGATTAAGCCATGTGTTGGGCTCTGCACTGACAGCTCAGAGCTTGTTTGGGATTCTCTCTCCATCTCTCTCTGTCCCTATTCCACTCATGCTCATCTCTCTCAAAATAAATAAATTAATTAATTAAAAAAAAAGACTCTCTGCCCCTCTGCTGCTCACGTTCTTTCTCAAATAAATAAATACATACGTAAGTAAGTAAGTAAGTAAATGTTTGTGGAATAAATAAATGCTCCTGCTTAGGAAGGGCCTCATTCTGTAGCATTGAAGCAATAGATTAAACAAGATTGAAATGTTACAGGTAAGGGTGTTTGGGAATTCTAGATCTTTTGGCTACATAGTTGTTGTCATAGCGCTTCTGAACTGAGCTCCCTACCCCTTTCCTTGCTTTCTCTTAAATTGAAATTATTTCATATTCTAATACTACTTAGGTAATGAAACGTGAAAGAAGGCACACTCCCTTCAGTTTATGACTCTGAAACAACTAAACCTGTAACAAATTTACAGATTGCATTCAAGCAAAATGACAAACACAACATTCAAATTAACAACATTGATTTAATATGATGGATGACGGTTTGTTAACATTAAATCCCCACTCATGGCATTAATATTGTGCTGACTGGCATGCAGAAGATGTTTTGATTTTAGCCTGCCTATATTTCCATGTGGCATACAAGATGATTCTTCTACCACTTTTCTCTAATTAAACTACTGCAAAGTTATGGTCCTCACAGAATTTGACCTTCACTTGACATAAATATACAATTTACTTACCAGTGGAGCTAGGTTTTAAGGGCCTGAATAATATACAAATTTGAGGGCATTCTTTAATAAAAATATAGTGAGGGGCGCTTGGGTGGTTCAGTTGGTTAAGTGTCTGATTTTGGCTCTGGTCATGATCTCATGGTTTGTGGGTTCAAGCCCTGTGTCGGGCTCAGTGCTGACAGCTCAGAGCCTGGAGCCTGCTTCAGATTCTAGGTCTCCCTCTCTATCTGCCCCTCCCCTGCTTAGACTCCATCTCTCTCTCTCTCTCAAAAATAAATAAACATTTTAAAAAAACTTAATAAAAACAGAGTGAAAACAAAATTACCAGCATTCTTCCCAGGGCCTTGGAAGTGATCTATGTATACGAGGAATCCTAAAGCTCAAGCTTCATTATCTTCATGCTAAATCCATCTGTCTTCATGTATCAAGTCCTTTCCTGTTGTTTTTTCCATTGTTGCCAATAAAGCAGTAGGATCTGGCAACAATCAGAAGTGACATTAAAATTTGTTTTTTAATTTTAAGATCAACTTTATTTTTATTTTTTAATGTTTATTTATTTTTGAGAGAGAAAGACAGAGGGAGAGAAAGAGTACGAACAGGAGACGGGCAGAGAGAGGGGGAGACACAGAATCCGAAGCAGCTCCAGGCTCTGAGCTGTCAGCACAGAGTCGACGCAGGACTTGAACTCATGGACCGTGAGATCATGACCTGAGCTGAAGTTGGATGCTCAACTGACTGAGTCACTCAAGTGCCCCTACTTTGTTTTTATTAAAAAAAATTGTTTATTTATTTTGAGAGAGATAGACAGACAAAGAGCGAGCGAGCACATACGGGCAGGGGAGGGACAGACAGAGAGGAAGAGAATCCCAAGCAGGCTGCGTGCTGTCAGCACAGAGTCAGAGTCTGATCGGGGATCGATCTTACCAACCATGAGATCATGACCTGAGCTGAAATCAAGAGTCAGATGCTTAATGGCCTGAACCACCCAGGCGTCCCAGGAGATCAACTTTAAGTGGCACAATTGCACTTACAAGATTATGTTCAAAATAAAAACAGAATTAAACATTTTCATTGATAACACAGAGGTGGTTGAGAAATATCTATTAAATTCTTTCTCCTGATCAAGTCTTTGGAGTAGGGGTACCAGGACATGGTCTTAGGTTCTTGCTTTACTTTGATATGTTGAATTTACAATGATCAAAGTTTGGGGTGAAAGTAGAGAGATTAGCAGTAGCTTCTAATAGCCTTTCTTAACCTGCCTGATTCTCAGAGCTTACACTTTGGGCACAGCCACTGTGAGCTCATAGCCCCCTAGATTCCATATCTTGTCTGGCTCCTGGCCTGATGTTGAAGTTGGGAAGATCTGGGGGCAAGTAGGGCCAAAGAAAACCTCAGGCAAGTATTTCTAAGGGTGCCAGATGGACAAACAGAATCCAAATGTCAAGATCTGTCTCAGGCACAGTGTCTCAGAGTCTAATGGTTGGGATCAAGTGCGTTGGGAGGCAGAACTTGAGGTACTGGCAGTCAGCCAGCAAAGGGGGCACGAAAGGGCCGCAGAGGCAGTGGAAACCAGGGTCAGGAAGACTTTGGAGCTAAGACAGTAGTTGGCATGATGGGCAGGTATGAATTTCACAATCAAGCAAGTCTTTTTCTTTGGGGCCTAGGTCTTTCTACCCTTTTATTTTCCTGGTAGGACTCATGTCTACAGGACTTGGGCTCATCAACCCTGAGTGTGAAACCACAGATGAGGACAGGAAATGGCTGCGGCTCGTTCTTACTGGGGAGATTCTGGAATTATTTTTACTAGAGCTGATTGGAGAATAAGATGTAATAGCCAATACCTGCCTTCCCTGCTCAGGCTTTCTTCCTTCTAAGACCTGAGAGTCTTCTCAGCTATGCCGCGGTGCCAGTATCCAGGATGTATATTCCGATACAAGCTTAGTTCGAAGCAAATGTTTATCTTGGAAAAATTTGAGACTTTTCATCAAAGACCCTAACTTTCTAGCTCCTTACCTTATGGGGTTACAGTGAAGTTCAAGTGTGATTTGTAGAAACTCACCTTGTATTAGCTTATTGTAATCCCATTTCTTTCCAATGGAGATGTTGGTTTTTATCTCACCTGATAATTGTTTTCAGATGGAATTACATCACCTGATATCTACTTAAAAACTTGACATATCAATTGACATGTAACATGTGTCAGTTTCAATTTGATATTTGGACATATGGCAAAATGATCTCCAGGATGATTCCCATTAACATCGATCAGTGTGCAGTCACAAAATATTTTTTTCTTGTGATGACAAATCCTTTTTCTGTTTCCTTTCTTCTAAACTGTTTTTGTTTCTTTTCTATTTCTGGTGAAAAATGATTCCATTGGAAATTTTGTATCAGAAAAAAATATTTTTAGAGAAGGGAGGGTTTCTCAGATTTAAAAGGGATTTTTTTTTTTAACTCAGAGCTGTTTGAACTCTTAAATAAACCTCTTTATCTAATCAGTTCGGCCTTTCATACAATATGTTCAACTGATACTTGGGTAGAATATACGTTTCCAGTCACATGAGGTCTTATCAGTTATAATACAGAAAAAGAATTAGCCACTCTCTTATTGAAAGAGGATACCCGTGGGCTCATTCATTTTTCTTGAAATATTTGGGGAGGGGGGTCCGAAAGCTTATGAAGTAAACAGGTTGTTTTGTTCAGGGAACCTTCTCTGAAAGAGTTAGCAGGGTTCATCTGATGACATTAACTTTGCTGGTAATTTCCATGATGTCAAGGACATGCCAGAGACTGAAGAGGGATTAAACCTACTCGCAGAGTCAAAGCATTACAGTAAATTGACTTGGCAGCCTGCCCCTCAGGTTGGCACACTTTACCACCTTAATCACCCACAACACAGTTCTGTGGTGTTAGCTTGGCTACTTTCTCAGAGGCCAGAAGCCCTGAAGCAGGCATGATGCGAGGTATAAGACACCATGAAGGTGTTGTGGGTAGGAATTCAGGGGGACACGTTCAAGACCACCTTGCCATCAAGAGCCGCCCAAGGATGAAAACATTAAGGAAAACCTTTCTTGTTCTGTGTATCCCCCCTCCCCTCCCCCAGAAGACTGCAAAAAATGAACTTAGTTTCTGTTTACCTTCCTTTTGCCTACACCCAAGTTTCTCAGATATGGCTTTCTCTTCAAACCTTCTTAATCCCTCGTGTGATTATCAACTCTTCTGTGAACGGGGTCAGGTTGGCCCAGGCACTTCACTGAATAAAGATGAGTTTATATTTTCAAAAGGAAACAGCTGGATGGCAAAGAGCAGGGCGGGAGGCAGCTCTCATTTCATTAGCAAGGGGAAGTTCGAGGGCCCGGAGAGAACTGGGCGGGCAGCCATGGCGGGGAGAAGAAAAGGAAACACATGATCATAAAGAACTAATCATGAAAAATGGAAAGTGACGATGGGCCAAGAACAACAAGCAATAAATAGATTTGGAAGGAGGGGGAAAGTCAGAGAGGGACGGACTGCAGTGCTCAGCGAAGGGGCAATGAGAGCTTCTGTGTTTCATTTGCAGAAAAGTATAATAATTCTGAAAATCTTTATGGAAGACATTTTAAGAGCACTTTTCAGACCAACGTTTTATTTCTGTTGTGTCATTTCAGAGTCTATTTCAGAGCCCGGGGAAAACACAAAGTAAAACCAGAGGGAGAAAGTTAATATACGATGTGCCGGACGGACGGTTTGTTTCTTAATTTTTAATTTTTGTCTGATGGTAGGGGAAGGAAGCAATTAGTTTGGCCATGTGAGGGCAAAGGCCACACCCCAAGCGGTAAATCAGGAGTTTTTCTAAGAGTAACTCATGCACGTTCTAGGCTTGGTTAGAAGCACCGGATGTATCTTTACCTGTATGGCAGTCACCTAATGCCTATTTATATTTAATGATGGAGTGATACTCACAGGTAGGCTTCTAAATACTTTCAGATGAAATTAGCATGAATTTAAGGAGGACCTAAGAAGAAAACCAGATCCCGGTCTGTCCTTCATCTTGAAATCTGTTCAACATGATAAAATATACAAACATGGCCAACAGTTCAGGCAACCCTACAGAGAAGGCATTTAAATTTCTTTTTTCCTTTTTTGAAGTTTTCCATCAATTACAGATGACACCTTACCAATGACATGGTGCTGGTCTTTTATTTGGAGCGCGCTTATTAGGTTTTTTTTTTTCTTTTTAAATTAGTTTTTAATAGCGGCATTTGTTTAAGGAGGAGAAAATGCTTGATGTTGAGTTCTGGAATGTACATTAATCTTGTTAATGACACCACTGTTCATGGTTGGCAAAACAGGACTTTTGAATCAACCTGGCTTTTTTTTTTTTTCTTTTGGTGGTAGCTATACTTGAGAAGTAAGGCCAGGGAGGTAGAGATACATGAAAAGTGATGAAGACAAGATACAGGATTTCCTATGATTTTACATTATCTTAATTAGGAAGCATGTTGGCAGCAAATGCTAACATGTGTTAGGATGTTTAGTTGTAGCCAAATAAATGTTTTCTATTATAACTCTGAATCCCATGCCTAGTCGGAACCCATGCTGTTCTGATCATGGCTCACAAAATCCCTTTACAAGTCACCTCAAGGGCCAATTTTTTATTGGCTCATGGGACAAAACTACTTTTCACCACATGTTTTCCTGAAGAGTCATCTTCAACTCAGGGTGAAAGTCAAAGATTGACGTGTGATGACCTCTATTCTTGGAAGTGCTTTGCTTGGTGGTAATGAGTGGTCCTTAATAAGTCAAGTCAGTTTGACCCCAGAGTCAGAACTGGGTGTCAAGGAGCCAAAGCAGAATTCTTTCAGTGATGTGAATGTTTGTCTTGGTGGAAGAGGAGGTAAGGGAAGAAGACAGGAAGTCTAGCAAAAAAAGGTAGCGAGTTAAGATAGCTACGTTAGGGAAACATTTTCCCATGTACATTTCCCATGAAATGTTCATTAAAACTATTATAAGTTTCACTAAAAGCATTGTTTACAGCAATAGAAACTTGACAAAAATCTCTGTGTCCATCACAAGGGAATGGATAAATATACTCTGGGATGGAGTACTCTAGAACAGTTAAAAGGGATGAGTTAAGACTATTTGTAACAATGAGGCCATCTCTCAACAACATGTTAGGGGAAAAGAATCATGTTTCAGAATATTCAATGCATCATGATGGCATTTGCATGAAAAAACCCAATGAAACAATGTTATATTTTGGCCTGGGCTCATATAAACATATGTAAGAATATCCCATAAATTCTGGAAGGATATGTATCTAGAGTAATTCTACCTCACAGGAGCTAGGGAAGGAAATGAGATTGCTTGGGTCAATGAGAATCTTTTTTCTTTAATTGTAGTTTTTGTTTATTTTTGAGAGAGAGAGAGAGACAGAGAGACAGAGCATGAGCAGAGGAGTGGCAGAGAGAGAGAGGGAGACACAGGATCCGAAGCAGGCTCCAGGCTCTGAGCTGTCAGCACAGAGCCGAATGCGAGGCTGGCACTCACAAACCATGAAATCATGACCTGAGCTGGAGATGGACACTCAACCGACTGAGCCACCCAGGCACTCCGTAATCATAGATATTTAAAAAAAATAAAATATTCATGTTCTATCCCTCAAGTTAAAAAGGGATTGAAAAAGGAAAGAGGCAAATGACTATGAAGCTGTTTCCTAAAATTCAGTATCAATGCATTTTACCTACACTTGAATCTGACCCTGCACGCTGACTGGACAACCTCTGTCATGCTTTGAGAGGTAATTGGTACATAGATTATTCTATTTGGGTCTTAGAAATCTTTTTTTTTTTTCTGGGCCTGAGAAAATTTACACCCACTCATACACATAGATGAAATGACATAGGAGCTCTATGGTTCCTGTCTCTTGGTTGGAAACATCTCCCACTTTTTAATGTCAATGGAATGAATTAATGAAACCCACGTTCTAAAGCAATCTTGGACTATTCACTCAGTACGCTATGAACGCATGCCTACAACTATTCCGCTCTTTCTCAGGGTGGTGCCTTTACACACTCTAGTCACTTTCTCTGGAACCTTCTTCCTCCAGTATTGGCATGGCCTCTTTCTTTACCTCATTCAAGTTTCTTATATTTTTCTCCACTCTCAAAGCTTTCTGTTTGGTCTCTCCATCTTTCCTTCTCCTCTCTTTGTAATTAATCACTTACTTTTGTTCACTAATTTGTTTTCTCTCTCCTCCTCTAGAATGTACATTTTGAGGCAGGAGGGAGTTTAGTTTTCCCTGCCATGCCTCAGTGCCTGGGACAGTGTCAGGAACACAGAAGGAATGTGGCAGTAACTACTTGCTCACTGAATTAACAGAGCCATAGTGGGGTTTTTGTTAACTTGTTATATACATCCCTATGTAACATTTTCAAAGCCTTGGGCATTATTAAATCATTTCTCTGCATTTGATATTTAAAACTCCTGCTATTCTTAATAAGAATCAGCCATATGCCAAAACCGCCCTTTCTTTTCCCTCACAAACAATCGCCCAGAGGATATGGGTTAAAAAAAATAACAAAAGAAAGTGAGAATGTACACAAAATTGCATTCATTTAATGAAAGAGGATTTTTCCCCTCTATTCTTAAATGGAGATCTTTAACCAATATATCAGAGCCTTCATAAACCATGAAATGAAATGACTGACTATCTAAACTCATCTTGAGAAGACAAACTGTCATCTCCAAAGCAGTAAAATCTCCATAAAACTGTGTAAACTAATTACTGGGTTAAGTAAAATCACTGGAATATATCAGGACCTTCAGATGTCTCCAGGGCAGACAAAATGCAGTAATTCTCAAGAAGTCGCTCTGGAAAGATACTGTAATGGGCAGGATGAACTCAGTGTAATAGTCTCACTTAGTTTTGGTTTTGAGACTTAGAAAGAGACTATTGGTGACAGATCATATGTGCCTAAGAGATGCCTGTTAATGTAGCATGGTACAAGCTGGCCTTTTGAGGCCCATGGGTCATGGGCTCCGTGGAACTTGAATGGTATGACACAGCCATTTCTTCTCCTCAGATGCTGATGGATAAATACCTTAAATTTATTGCAATGTTTCCTTTCGCCTCCTTATCCAAGGAAGTAGAAAGTTTTTTGTATATGGTGCTTTTGAGTTTAGGTCATTACATGCCTTCATGTATACTATGTTTTTGTGTGTGGGTTACAGTTAAGGCAGGAGCAAAATCCATCAGAAGTCTCAAAAGAACACATACAAAATGAAAGACCTCATGTTCCTTTGAATTAGTAAAAAGCTCTATTTTAAGAAGGCAAGTTGATAATCCAGGATAAATCACTAGGATTGGATTAACTCATTGGAATATTGAATGTTTATTGTATTAGGTAATTTTATATAAATTGGTATTTACATATACAACATATATGTTGTATAAATATGTAATTTATTCACATGCATATTTATTTATTTACTTAGTTATTTAGTTATTTTTAATATTTTATTTATTTCTGAGAGAGAGAGAGAGAGACAGCATGAGCAGGGGAGGGTCAGAGAGAGAGAGAGGGAGACACAGAATCTGAAACAGCCTCGAGGCTCTGAGGTGGCTGTCAGCACAGAGCCCGACGCGGGGCTCGAACCCACAAACCGTGAGATCATGACCTGAGACGAAGTTGGATGCCTAACCGACTGAGTCACCAGGCGCCGCCCCCCCATTCACATATTTAAATTGGTGACATTGTTTGACCAAACCCCATACTAATCTTACACTCAAAACAGAAGATCATGGGTCTGGATTATAATTTTTTATGTATGTGTTTTTCTCATACTCCTTGAAGATAAGGAAGGACCCTGACCTTATTTGCTATTTCCTAAAATCCAGAATTGTGGATTAAATGAATAATGCTTAACAGAAGCTTATCTGTGACTCCCCTTCACATACTCTTTCCCTATAGGTATGAATCAAAGATAGAAAGTTGATCAGGATACTGTTGATTCTCATAAATATAGTTTCACTAGACACAAAGGTTGGCTTCTTCCCACTCTGTCATGGCGATTTCTACCTTAGCTGAAGGTGGTGATTCATGAAAGAAAAGTGGGAGGAACGAGATCTCTTAAAAGTGATGAGTATCAGACCACAAGGTCAGAAGATGGCAAAGGAGGAGTAAAACTGAGAAGACACGTTAACATGTACCCAAATGGCTTGCACACTAGAAGCTGAATACCCTCCCCCGCTCCAATTAGAGCGGAGGGCAATCTTTGTGCAGGTTGGGTTCTTTCCTCTGTGTCCCTTTGGAATTGATAATGAGGTTCAAGAGAGAGGTGTAGCCCCCACTAAGCATGTCACCCCTATTTAGCACCTTTTCCAGGATGGCAGCCACTATTGTTTTATTATGTCCCCGATCAGCTGTCACTATTCATAAAGTAATCACTGCCATTAACACGTCACGCCTCAAGCCATCTGCTGCAACACGGCACATACTGGGCTGTTGGTTGCAAGCTAAGCAGGTGTCGCCTAAGAACGACAGTACCACAGTAAAGGTGGGAGGTCATCATGATGAAAAGGGGTATGTCATGTCAAAGAATTCTATTTTTTGATGTACTATAGTGCAATGGGCAATGGTATTTCTTGCTCAACTTGTTAAAAGGAAAAAAAATCTTATTTGAGATACTTAACTTTCAATATTGGTAAGTTTGGAAACCAAAATGTCATGGAAGTCCTTGACAACAGTAACATCTAGATTGTGAACACACTATTGCGTTAAATTTGCAGCCAAGGCTAAAACCTTCTTGAACAGACCTTCTGATACATCAGCTCTTCATCTGACACTTAATGGTTGAGCAGTGGCTATGTGAACCTGGCATAGGCTGGCCCTGTCAAAACCCCTGCTTAAAAAAAGAAAATCACCAAGTAATATATTCGGTGGATATTCCTTGACCTCTACTGTGTTCCTGATCATTGGTCTGTCCTTAGCACTTGGACAAAATTCAGTTTCTCACTACTTTCCATACTGATTGGATTTCATGTATGTATTGGAAAATGAGTTTGCATTGGAAAAATATGATGATTTAATAAAGTCTCTTCAGAAAGGTAATGTCTCAGTGTAATTAGTTATTTTGTTCACCATCTTCATTACACGAGACTTTTTATAGTCATACAACTGAAAAAGAATTCAGAGAGTTGATTGGGAATTTAAGTGTCTTTAGAAAGTGTAGGATAAAGGATCATACTTGGGCTGAGTAGTCTTTCTGCCCCTTTCCTCTCTGAATATACAGTGGAATTGCACCCATGTCCATTAACTTTGGCAAATTCACTTGTTCACCTTTGGCAAAAAAAAAAAAAAAATTAACTAGGATAGCCAATTCTGCCTTCCATTGCATTAATTTTGTTTATTCCTAGGAGTGAGAAGGGTTGGATGAGGGTTTGGATCTGCAAGTCCCTCAGTTACCCTCAGCACACACCGCCCCCCCAATACTCTGCTCACAGTGTGAGCATCTTGCTGTATGTGTTGTGATTCTAGAATATATACAATATGAGACTGTTGTATACAATCCTACAGCCACACATCTTATATGCTATTGGTTGTTTAAGGGATTTCCAAGGGTCAATTCAGTTTTACCTTCAGAATCTAAACTCTATGGGGGTATGTTACTTGATTACAAACTGAAGTGAGGAAGGCTACACAATCCTGAAATCTACAGAAGGTAAAGACATCCGTCTTCTATGTCAAGATTTCTCAGCTAGTTTTGAAATCAACCTTCTCTTGAGGAACATAAAAGTCTCATATTCTCCCTTACTGTGAAGTTCGGAGAATCATCTGCTGTGACCAAAAAGATACAGTCAAGCTTCAGTTTAGTAGTTTGTATTAGGAAAAATGGTTTCTATTTTTTTTCCAAAATCTGTAGTTATGACCTATGTTGCATGCACTTGTCAAAATGGGTCCTCCTTTCTCCTTGGAGCTTATTATATGACCTGTTCTTCATCTTTCCCTTTCTCTGGTCATGCTCCAAGAATCACATGTGTAGATTTCATATAAGAAATAGAAAAAAAATCATTATAAAATAGTCACTCTGTTAATGAATTGAAAACAAGAAACAGGGCCATTTTCACTATAAAGGTGAAATCAGGAATCTGAGACACATGGCTTTCAAGATATTAGAGAAGTGTCACAACAAATAAATACATTTCTTCAGCTGCCTTATGGCCCATTCTAAGGAGACTAAGTGTAAATCTATGATGACTGGTTATGTTGATTTGCCAGGGAAAGGCATCCTGATGGATTTGAACTTGACTGTTTCAAAGTGACTTAATAATTTTTATAAAAAGTAAAAAATAAGTGACTTGTTTTATAATTAAGTTGCATTAAAATGTTATAGTTTGGCTCCTTGAAGTAACACATGTCTCTGTACCAGGTTCAGTTGGAAAATGAAGACGATACTCATACCAGTCCTCACTCCAAGTCACTTACAGTCCACGTACGGTTTCAGGGTTTCAACAGAGAAAATGGCTAATGATTGGTAGACATTGTGCTGGATATTTTCCCGCTTCTGCCTAAATAATATCTTTGTTGAAACCTTGGTAAGAGACACTGTAGATTCAAAATCAAATCAAAGAATATTGGATCACATCTTCCTGTCAAAGGGGAAGAGCAAGGGTGGGATGTTAAGACAGCCAAGAAACTGAGTAAGTCTGGCTACAGGATTTGGGAGTTATAGAAATTATAGGAAATACCTGGGAAATGTTTTCCTGAGGCATGGGTCTCTATTAATGTTTTCTGCATCAGGATTGTGCTCTCACTGCGTGAGCCATTTATGAGTAAGCAAGGGGCCAGTTGAGTCGAACAACATCTGGAGGTTGTGAACAACTGGGGTTGAAGACCCTCCTTGATAAATAAACACATAAGCAAACAAACAAGCAAATAAATTTATTGATTTACTTTCATTATGGCCACCTACCATCCTCGGCAAAGTCTACATTTTCCTTCACTCAAACTCTTGGAGTCTCTGTTGACTCCTTGAAGTGACAAGCAATACAGCATTTATTTCAACACTGAGGCCCCACCTCTGGACTATACCTCTAGTCTAGTTGGAGACCAACCGGAAGACCTACCCAAAAAGGTTTTGGGGGTAATAAAATAATATAATATTTACAATATTTAGAAATCGAGTGTACAAAAATACAGGATTTATACTTATTATAACATAATACTCATAAGTGCTATAAAATACATATGCATATGGCCCATGGTAAATGCCTAATAAATAAGAAAAGCCGTTGCTACAATAGATTGAGATAAAGAGATAATAAAATAAAGAGATAATGAAATAAAGCTGTGATATTTGCATGGTATTTGTCCCTGTAGCAGTAGGGCAGGAAGCTTGGCTAGATGGACATAAAGAATATTTTAAGGGGAGTATTTTATTTTGTATTTTTAAAAAATAATTTATTGTCAAGTTGGCTAACATGCAGCGTGTATAGTGTGCTCTTGGTTTTGGGGCTAGATTCCCCTGGTTCATCGCTTACATACAACACCCAGTGCTCATCCCAGCAAGTGTCCTCCTCAATGCCCGTCACCCATTTTCACTACTCCCATGACCCCTTCCCCTACCACGAACCTTCAGTTTATTCTCTGTATTTAAGCGTCTCTTATGGTTTGCCTCCTTCCCTCTCTGTTTGTACCTATTTTTTAAGGGGAGTATTTTAAAAGGAGAAGGTATTGAAGCTGGCTATTGAAATAGAAAGCAAGAACTTATTTTTTTTAATGTTTATTTATTTATTTCTGAGAGAGAGATAGAGACAAAGTGAGCAGGGGAGGGTAAGAGAGAGAGGGAGACACAGAATCTGAAGACAGGCTCCAGGCTCTGATCTGGCTGTCAGCACAGAGCCCAATGTGGGGCTCGAATCCACAAACCATGAGATCACCACCTGAGCCAAAGTCGGACGCTTAACCGACTGAGCCACCCAGATGGCCCAGCAAGAACTTATTAAAGGAAGTAGCATGAGCAACGTTTTGGACCATGAAAGAGACCAGTTGCTTTTTTTTTTTTCTCTCATATCTCACACACCGTAGTGTTTTTCTCTGTTTGCCCTAAGTCTTGTTTTATGGATTCTTTGAACGATTTGTCTATTTTCATGTTTACCTGAGCATAAGTTATGTCATTTGGATTCTACTTATGGAGATCCACACAGTAATGAAAAGGTTCTAGTAAGCACTATTATTCATCAATTAGTATTAGTATAATTGAATAATTTATATCTTCTGCTTATGATATACTGATTTTACAGTTTTGCTCATCCCAAATCAACTTCTTCAGCCTCCCGTGTAAGTGACTCATTCTTTATATTTAATTTATTAGTCAGTTCCCTATTACTTTTGACTGGGCATGGGAATTGGGCAGATGAGAGAGGGAGAGCACAACTGGAAAAAAATAATCTAGAATAGCTTGCTACTTTATATGAAAAATGAACCCTGAGACCTCAGGATCCAAAGATTAATATGCAAAAAAAATTCAACCCCCCTGTTAGAAGATAGAATCTACATGTGTCCGTTGTGCTGTTGGAGCCTCAGTGGGTATCCATTGATTTTGTCTGTCATTGGTGTCTTTATTCAGGAAGGACACCTGAGTTTTCCTTTGGGGAACCACCCCTGCTGAGTCCCATGTTCATGTTGAGTATACTTCCTGTCCCCCTTCCAATCTTGTGCTGGGAAGCAGTTCCAGCTCATCCGCTTGGGTTTCTCGGCTGGGAAGCTGAACTTTGAGTGGAAAGACTCAAATATGGATATAGGCTTCGAACAGATTCTTTCTGAGAGCAGCACCTTGAAGAGGATGTTTATGCATTCCTATGACCTAGCAACCTATAGTCTTCCAGTTCCTGTATTTTGTCCTTCTATGTCTGGAGTGCCCAGCTTTGGGGTTCTATGAAGGCTCTGTGTTATCCTAATAATTTTCCTCTTTCTTTTGGCTTAATTAGTTAGAGTGTAACTGATTGACTGAGCGATAGTCTATGAAAAAACATGCAAATACAGGAGAAATACCCCTCGATGCCTGAGCTCAGATGTCTACAGAATATTTTCTCCTTGAACCAAAGTTCGAAAGCACTTACTAGGCGCCAGGCACTGTTCTAGGCATTAGATTCAGTGAGAAACAAAAGAAAGTCATGAAAACAATACATATTTTAACAGATATTGGTTGCTGGATTTTCAGAAATGAAATGAATGGGCTAATGACATTCATTCAACTTTTACAATGATTTTCTATGTGATGGTCTGTGAAAGCTTCTGACAGATTGTTTTTAAATAAAGAGAAGAAAAATATTAACAGCAATCCAGGTATATGTTTTGGAGAAGGGTTTGTCCTGTGGAAAAGCAAATAGAGTGTTGATTTAAATTTCTCAATGATTGAACTGTTAAGGTAATCTTTTTTTTTAATGTTTTTTTTATTTATTTCTAGGAGAGAGAGAGAGAGAGCGTGAGCAGGGGAAGGTCAGAGAGAGTGGGAGACACAGACTGTGAAACAGGCTCCAGGCTCTGAGCTGGCAGTCAGCACAGAGCCCGACGCGGGGCTCGAACCCACGAACCGCGAGATCATGACCTAAGCGAAAGTCGAACGCTTAACCGACTAAGCCACCCAGGTGCCCCAAAGGTAATCTGTTTTGAATAGAGCCATCTATGAGACATATCCATATAAACAACAAAGCCTGTAAATGGGTAATGGACAAAAAATAATAAAACTATCAAAATAATGTATTTTCTTTTTACCAACTCTATCCATTAATTTTTTAGTTTTCCACCATGTAACATTACCCTTCATAAAAATGATATTTTAAAATGAGATGGGGTTGGCGAAAGAAACAACAAGTAGGTAATGGAAGGATGGTTACGAAGCTGTTTTCTGCTGGGTGAAGGAGAAGGAAAAAAACAGAATTCATCTGGGGCGTTCTCTGAGCCAGAGGCCATGGGCCATAGCCTTTAAAGGGGTGAGCAATGCTCAAAGGCAGAAGTTTTATATCTTTATTTTGACTGTTTCTTTTCTCTAAGGAAATCAAACACAAGCTATTTGAAATAATGAAAGTCACTTCGAGATAATACATTATAAGCAGGGTTGTGGCTCTCACACATACTAAACATTTAAAACATTCGCCATAGATTCTTGGATGGTTGGATAATCTCTAAGGTCAACTTGATGATATTTTTGCTTCAGGCAGCTAGGGATAGTGGGAAGGATGTGGGAAAGATCTGAGTTCTAATCTTGATTCTTCTACATGCACACTTAACAGCACTGGGACCTTAGGCAAGTTATTTGACCTCCACATGACTAGACTTTTTTTCCCCTGCAAAGCCAAGGTTACAATTCCTAATAGTAGATTTCCCTTTTTCCACCTCCACCCTTGATACTGTTACTCTTTCCAGTTAGGAGAGGATGACTTATTTATAACTAGGGGCCATACACTATTATTATAAGAATTGCACCTAAAATGTTTCATAGCCTTTGATATTACATGTTAAGTAAAAATTTACATGCTAGCAGTTTCTAAAAAAAGAAAACAAGCAATAGAATGGAAAGTTTGCTTCCTTTTATTTAGGTTAGAATGATAGTCCCCACTACAGTTGAATTTTGGGGAAGGCAATTATCTGGGATAGAAATGGTTTATTTCTCTATTTATCCAATAAACCCTGAGCACCTATTAGGTATTTGGTCCCATGCTAAGCATTTACTTTTTTTATTTATTAAAATTTTTTTTTAATGTTTTATTTATTTTTGAGATAGAAATAGAGACAGCATGAGCAGGGGAGGATCAGAGAGAGAGGGAGATACAGAATCTGAAGACAGGCTCCAGACTCTGAGCTGTCAGCCCAGAGCCCGATGCAGGGCTCGAACCCACAAACCATGAGATCATGACCTGAGCCAAAGTCCGACACTTAACTGACTGAGCCACGCAGGCATGCCCATGCTAGGCATTTAGAATACAAGGATAAATAAGACATGATTGTCAAATTCAAAGAGCTGCGGTCTAGGGTGAAGATCACACACAGAGAATTATATACAGTAAATGTAGGGGTACCATGCCATATAGGAACACTGAGGTAAAAACTTAGTTGGTAGGGTGCGTACATGGTGGCAGGGGAGGTTTCTCATGAGAGGTGCTGGTAGAATGGCCATGAAGACTTTGTTGGGGCACCTAGGTGGCTCAGTCGGTTGAGCATCCACCTCTTGGTTTCGGCTCAGGTCATGATCCCAGGGTCTACAGTCAGCACAGAACCTGCTTGAGATTCTCTTTCTCTCTCCCCACTCCCACCACCCCTGTGCATGCTGTCTCTCTAAAAATAATAATAATTTTAAAAAGACTTTGTCCATGAGTTGAAGTCATGTAAGTGATCTAGGTTGGGGAGACTGGAGTGGGTGAGCCAGGAAAATCAAAGGCATAGAGAGATGAACCCACATGAGTGGGGGAAGGTGTGGAAGGGAGTGCCAGTAGTCAGTGCTATGGTACCTAGACTAGAAGCTGGAAGTAAAGAGAATGCTGCCATTGCAGAGGGAAGCAGAGGTGATGGACATTGTATTTTCCTGGCCAACTTGCTTAAGCTTTGTGCAGTAGAACATGAGAAGGCAGACCTGAAATATTGTTTCCCAAAGCCGAGTGGAGAATAGCAATTAGGGTGATAAAGTGCATCAGGAAACTGGTGCTGTGGTCTGTGGTCCATGGACAGGTTGTTTTAAGAGTTTTACCCAGGTCAGTGCAGTGGGATGAAGAGCAGTGGGGGGTGCTGGGGATTGGCAGTGTGTGGGGGTGAGCAGGGGAGCACGAAGAAAAGGGGAGTCCAGGGTGACTCCCAGCTCTGAAGTTTTGGTCTCTGAAGTGGCGCTGTCATCTGAGCTGGGAAAAGCATAGATATGAGTGAGTTTCCCGCTCAACTCAATTCAAATGCATAGTTTATAAAAGGTGTGTATTATCACATTGTAGGTTCCTTAAGAATTGGGCCATGACTGTGGGGGTTTTTTTGGTTTTGTTTTGTTTTTTTAATATCTCCAGTAAAGCTTTGCTGCGTTTATGACTTCCTCTGGTACGTGGTGAAGGCTTGTCTGGAGAATCATGAAAGTCTGGATCAGCATTAGCCGTGTTTCACTGCAGGTCTGGGATTGCAGACAAGTCATTTTAGCTGTCTGGACTTCCTGTTCCTCTTTGATAGAATGAGTAGATTTGACAAATAATTTCTAGGTCTTCTAATTTGATTAAGTAGCAACCACTTAATGTGGTACTCCCTTTTTATGGCATTCCCCATTTGTGCTAAAGGTCCCCCTAAATTTATGAAACATTTGACATTTGATGCCAGAAGGATAGCTTAAGTCTTCTAGACTTTTATAGATACTCTTAGCTCGTCAGGAATTGCTTGCAACTCTTAGATCGTGTGAAGAGCCCCAAAGCGTGTACTTTCCCAGTGTTCACATGCTCCCACCCAGAACTTGCCTAGACGTAGCAGCAAGCTTCACCCACCAAGCTTCATCACCCCTCCCTCAGCAAACTGCCCGATCCAATCACTGGGCCACTTCTGCAGCCTAGATAGGTTCTACTCTGAAGAAGTGCATTAAAAGTAAGGCAATGTATTTTTCAAATTAGCACACATACTAAAAAAAAAAAAAAAAAGTATTTACTTAGTACTGCTTAATGGCTTTCAAAGAGCCATTAGGCTCAACTGAGTGAATATTATATATTATGAAAACATGCATAACATATCCTAAAATAGACATTTGACCTGTAAATACAATAGGAAAGCCATTATCTTTTTGAATTCTCCTTCACTCTTTTTTCCTAAGCAACTTGGCTCATTTTAGAGTAGAGTGGGACATTTTTGTGAGATTTTCGTGTTTGCTTGCTTTGTTCCAAAGTTCAAGGAATAACCATGAAGTGCATTCATTCATCTGTGGAGGGGTCTTCTTGAGGGGCATTCTTCCTGCGCAAGATCTGGTAGACTTTCCTTATTAGCCGAGCAAAGCATAAAAAGCCTAAGAAGATAAATGGAAAGTGGAAAATGTCTACAGAATAAAACAAGTGCTTTAGGGGGAAAAATGACAAAAGAACCCATCCTCCCACCCATTGATTGGAGCTTAAGGCTCTTTAATCTGACAAACGTTGTATTCAAATTGGCTATCTGTCCAACTGCTGTCTGTCCCTAGAGAACACAGCAGCAAAGGAGTTAATCATTGTTGGCATTTTTTTTTTAAACAAGCAGTTTTGTTGCAGAAATGGAAGCTGAGCAGGAACATGAATAATCAGAATGAAAGGGCAGGCAAGCAGATCTGGAGAACTCACCACTGTACGTGAAAAGGGAAAGTTTTATGGGTTTTAGAGAGGCCAGAGGAAAGGGCTTATTTTATATTTGAAAACATAGTTTAATTTAGATTTTTTAAGGACAAGTCACCAAACATTTGAAATCCATATAGAACAGTTGAGAAAAATAGAACAATGCCTCCATTCGAAATGGAAAGGAAAGCATTCATATTTGACAATACAGTGTTTATAAGATACATCCCTAGGTCATTTTGCAAGAATTCAACATGTAATTTAATGTATTGACTTCTGTTTCTAAAGAATCATGTTGTTTACCTGGCTATCTTAGAGGTTACTGTTCCGCCTTGAACCGTGACGGGGAAAGCACACCAATCAGCAGATGTGTACCTTCTGACAATTTCCAGATTCCTATCTGAAGGCACCAGGAAGCGGAGACTCATTCGCAGAAGGCATGTTATAATAGCAACAACACTGGATGTGGGAGTCAGGAGCCAGAATTCAAAACCTCAGCTCTTTCACTTAAAAGTAGGTGGCCATGGCGAAATAGTTGATTCTAATGGTTCTCCACCAGAGCTGTACAATGAAATCGTGTGTTGAGCTTTCTCTCACCTGGGCCACACTTCAGAGATTCTGGTTCAGTAGGTCACAGATTGGTCCCTGTATTGTTCAAAAACCGCTGGGGTCAGTAACTATTGATCCATCCATTGAACTTCAGTGTCCTCACTCGTAAAATAGGAATAGCAATTTCCTATCCACTATATAGGGTTGTTGTGATGGTCAAATAGAATGATAGATTTAAGGCACCTGCAGCAAGTTCAGAAGGGGTTCGTTTCTTTCCTTCCAATGGGCTTTGGTTATTCTAGGTCAGGACTCCCCAAAGTGGGTTCTAAGGAGCAGTAGCCCCCATGAGATGCTCTATGGAAAGACTGTGTACCTGTCAGTCCCATTCGGTAGCTGCCCATGATACTCCTTTCTAGAATATTACTGGGACCCTGAGCACATTCAAAGTTCTAAAAGCACTGAAGCAAATGAACTGTTGTATGCAGTGTTTCTCAAAGTTATTTAACCACCAAATTCCTTTTCAGGTGGCAATTATTAATTGGCATTTAACACGACCTGCTTTGGGATCGCACTTCTCTGTGATGTCCCAACTCACGTTCTAACATTCCGTAGCCTCCCTCCAGGAATTTACTGCATGTGTTGGTCTGATAAAGACCTAACTTCCTCGTCATCCTGAAGAATATTTGCCCCTTTTCCAAACTATTAGTTTAAATAGACACTCACATTAGAAAGGACTCTATTTAACTACGGTGGTTTTTCCTTGAACTGTCTGAGTTTACGAAGCAGAACATAAATGATCTAGAAGAAAAAACTGAACCATCAATTTAGAAATAAAAGTAATAACTAAATAGTAGGAAGTCACAAGCCATGATTAAATAAAGGAAAGACAGTTATGTTATGTGAGATTATACCCTTGGAAACAGAAGGATAGGATGACATTAGAAATGCAAGTTATGACTATAGCTAAATCAATCCAATGGTCAAAATAATTTGGTAGACATTTTACATAGGTGCACTAAAAATAAAATAAACATATTACGTGTAGGAATTTAGTAAATGTTAGACTTAAATATGAAAATGTCATATTTACCTAATGAAAAATTGTGTTTTGAATCTACTTTGGGGAAAGCCAAGAATTTAGGAGCCTTTGGGAAACTGAATATAATTACATAGATTTTTTTGGCAACATCGTTTGCCTGGTCGGCACTTTCAGCCTAAGTGGAATATTTGACTTCAGGTATGTCCTCCATGGAGCAAAGAGCCAGAGTGACAAAGTGTATCTCTGACTGAGACGTATTCATAGAAGAATCACCTATTTCTTAGAGCATAAGTAGAAGAGGTTGCATCCACGTGGATACATGATCTTGAGATGGATGGGAGTGTAAAGTGCACGGTCAGGTTGGGCAAAGCTTCCAGTATTTCAATTTGTTTCTGATAATTATTTAGGTTCTTCCCCCCGCTCCCAAACATCTTGCTTTTGTAGGTTTGGTATGAAATCTCAGAAGAACAGCTTTGCTTGTGAGCTTTCTGATATTTCTACTCTGGTCCTAGCCAGGAACACTGTGAGAACACCCTTTCATTTGGTATTTGAGCCCTTCTGCCTCTGTTCCTGGCTCCAGACCAAAGGGAACAAACCCAACTGAACATTTCAGAACCTCAAAATAGTAAACTAAAAATGGTTTGCTCTGCTTTTGGTTCTAAAAATGATTGACCCCAGAGCCTTGTTCCAAACGGCCTGGTTGATCCACCTCTAATGTGGATTGCTACATTTTAGAAACCATTGGAGAACTTTTTTTTAAATTGATAACTAAAAACAAAACAAGCAAGTGAACAATGACAAAAACAAAAAACAAAACAACCCCCCCCACCCCATACAATCAAAATAGTTGTACTACAGGTATCAGGTCACTATAGCAGAGGCTACATTTTATTAATGTGCTTAATGTTCTGGTATAAAGTAATTTAGAACACAAGGGGATTGGAGTCTGCATATCTGGCCTTGAATGTTGACTTGATCTATTACTAGCAGAGTGATTAGGGCACGTTCCTGAGGCTCAGTTTCCTTTGGGTAAAATTAATAAAAGTAATGAAAAATCACTACACCCACTTTAACTGGGGTATTATGAGGAGTAAAGTGTTTAAAAAATTCTTTCAACACTGTAGTGTGAAAATTACGATGATACTATAAAAGTTAGTGCATCCCAGTTACTAGACGTTTGAGCTTTATGATCAAACATCTGGGTTCAAATCCCTATGCCTCTGCTTCCTTGTTCTTGGTCTGTGTAAGTCACTAGCCATCTTCAACCATCAATTTTATCATCTGTGCAATGGGGATAGCATTGTGGGGATGAAGTAGGTCAGATATGACACATACGCTATTTGGCAGGTGGTTAATGCTGGAAAAACTGGTGGCTGTTAATAACTGTATAAAGTAACGACGATGATGGTGATTTCATCTGCTCTTAATTCTAGAAGCCAGTCCAAATACAAACATCTGAAAACCTGGAGAGACCCTCTCTGGATTCTTCTCCCATGAAGTTACACGTGCCACAGAATTGACACACTGTGAGGTACCACTGTGAGTCATAGCTACATATACTTGGGCAGACGCAAAACATGGGTTGGGCTTAATGTAAGGATCTGGTGAGAGAAGTGGAAAACACTCGGTGAGCTGGTGCCAAGTATAAAGCGATGCCGGTCTTGGCAATTTTTAGCATCTAATTTTCACCAGCAGAGAGGTAGGTGAAAAAGTGCAAACATATGCGAAAATCATAATAAAATTGTTGTGGAATTCAAACATGAAACTCACAGTCTCTTAATTCCAACCTAGCAGGATGTCGTTTCTAAAAGTTCTTTTTATATTAGGAATTCCATTGGAAGATTGTTGTCTTCCAAACCCAGGTTCACTGCCAACCCTGGCTGGCCCAAAATATAACTTGAATCTTCTTTACTTGATATTCCCTATACATATTAAATGTAGGGATTTAGTCAACATTAGATGTGATTAAATATTAAATGTCATAGTCTTTATCCAATGAAAACATTGTGGTTTTCATCTATTCTAGGGGAAATGAGCCTGTTGTCTTTAAGGTATCGATCACATGGTATTTTCTCTTTCTCTCTTCCTTGCCAAAATGCTTGAACAAATACTTTTTATTGACAAACACCTCTTCATGGGTTTTGAATCCCCAGCTCACCCACCCCCTGGTACCAAAGCTGCATTCTTCATAGACACCTCTGACCTTCCAAGCGCCACATCTAATGACAAGTTGTGAATGTTCTTTCTCCTTTGTCACTTTACATCATTGACTACCTTCTTGGAAATCCCCTCATTTGCCCTCTGATGAACTTTCTTGTTTTTTTTCCAATTCCATTGACTCCCCTTTTCTGTGGCCTTAAAGGTTTTGCTCAGGATTCTGTCCTCTATCACCTCCTCTTTGCCAGAGGCTTTATCTTTAGGTAAATCCATCCATTTTTGCCCCTCCAGTTATTTCCTCCACCCCCAAGTCTGGGTCGCCATATTTTTTTCACCTACATTTGTTATCTTCCCCAGGATTTTCTCAGACTCAATACATAAAATCAAGACTCATCCATTTTCTCTGTGAACTAGCTCCCCTATCCCCTTCCTTTTGGTTTCAGTAATTTTGTTTGTAAGTGGAAATTGTCTTCTTCTGCTGTTAAGACCCCAGCATTTCAGTATTATCTTTGTTTCTACACTCATTTGACCTCCAGCTTCTCAGAAGCTTCCACATTCATTTGTAAGTGCTGTCAATTTTATCTCACAAAGTCTGTCACACTTATAAGACAGCTATTTGGTACAAGGGTGCAAGGGTCTGTGTGACACTCTTTTTGATGCTTGTTCTTTTTTTAAAAAAAAATTAAATGTTTACTTATTTTTGAGAGAAAGAGAGAGACAGATCATGAGTAGGGGAGAGGCAGAGAGAGAGGGAGACAGAGTCCAAAGCAGGCTCCCAGCTCTGAGCAGTCAGCACAGAGCCTGATATGGGGCTCGAACTCACAAACCACTAGATCATGACCTGAGCTGAAGTCAGATGCTTAACTGACTGAGCCACACGGGTGCCCCCATGATGCTTGTTCTTATGTTCTCAAGATAGGTGCTAGAACTCCAGCCCTTATGTCTGCACTCCAGCTGGAAGAAGGGGGAAGATCGTTGAAACAAAAGGCATCTGCCTATTAAGGAGAGCTTTCCTGAAAGCAGCACTCAGTGATTGTTGCCTACATATATTGACTGGAGCAGTGTTGCAGGACACCTGATCAGAGATACGTAGTGTAAAGAATCTGGGCACAGTGCTGTTCCAATAAGTTAAGAGTTCTTTTTACAAAATTTTTAATTTTTTTTTTTTTTTGAGAGCAAGAGAGAAAGAGAGACACAGAGCATGAGTGGGAGGAAGGTGAGAGAGAGAGCGTGACACAGAATCCAAAGCAGGCTTCAGGCTATGAGCTGTCAGCAAGGACCCTGATGCGGGGCTTGAACTCACGAACTGTGAGATCATGACCTGAGCTGAATCAGATGTTTAACTGACTAAGCGACCAGGCGCCCCTAGGAAGTTAGAGTTCTATCTGTAAGGAAGAAAATGGCAAGACTATATTGGGTAGGCGATCAGCAAAACGGTGTTGGGTAGACTCCACAAACCTGTTCTTCTTACTTCCCAATGTTTTCTTAAAATAAACTTCCACGGGTAGCATGAAAGATCCTAACACTCCTTATTTCCTACTATCATCACTATAGTTCATGTTGGGGCACCTGGGTCACTCAGTCGGATAAGCATCTGACTTCAGCTCAGGTCAGGATCTCATGGTTCATGGGTTTGAGTCCCACACTGGGCTCTGTGCTAACAGTGCAGATCCTGCTTGGGAGTCTCTCTCTCTCTCTCTCTCTCTCTCTGATTCTCCCTTGCTCATACTCACACACTCCCTCTCAAAATAAATACATAAACTTAAAAAAAGAACTTTACTTCATGTCCTCATCATCTTTTTGCTTGGATGACTGCCAAGCAAAATTTGTGTCTGGGTCCATGGCTACTCTTGCACCTGTTCACCAATCCATTTATTTAAGAAGAAACTATTGATGACCAGCACCACACTGCATGCTAGGGATGAATAAAACCATTGATTGACCATTGGTTTCAAGGGCTTACAGTATGAGAGTTTTTAGTTGGGAAGATCAACATTCCAGTGCAACACGGTAATTCACGTAACAGAGATAGGCACGAAGGATTATAGAAGCAGAGCAAAAAAAGGTGACTAATTCACCCAGGGAATGGCTGAGAAGACACAGGAAGTGATGTTGTGAATTGAGCTGTGTATTATTAGGAGTTTCTGAGGACGACCCAGAGAGACACAAAAATAAATTTTCTATTTTTGTAAGCTAATTACCAGTGAAAAACAAAGTGGCCGTTTACTTGACCTCATTCTGAATTTAATTTTTAAAGAAAGTAATCATAAGCGAAAGCAATTTTAAATATAGCATTATAGGGCACGGTATTGATAAATGAGAGGCAAACTGGTTTTTAAAGAGTGTACCACTCACTTACCATGCCCTGAAATTAACTGAGAACTCATTTGTCAAGGCTGCACCTACCCTACGGAGAATTCTTCCAATTAACATCAAAAACGATCATTCTTAACCTCTCATGCATTAAGAAAATCTTGTCTGCACCCAAAGTTCTGTTCATAATCAATGGAGCCCTTTATGTATGTTATTTCAAATTTATCACCCTGCATATTGCTAAAATGAATGAAGTAATAAATGAATCTGCTGTAGGTCCAGAAACCAGATTTATTTGTTGTCTTCTGGTTCTCATGGGATTTTTCTTTTGGTCTCTGTGACATTTCACTCTGCAGTTTCTCATAGTTTGGGATGTTTATTGATAGCTACTGACAGCATGAGTTGGTGCTCATAGACCGACAATGGCTCTGTCAGAAAAGTGATCTTTTTGGGAATCACTTACCCTCTGAAAAATGTCAGGTAAGTCACTATCAGACTATATTAAAAAGGCAACGCAAGTGTTGGGTTCTATCAGTTGTAAGGGTATTATGTGGTTATAAAAAGGATGAGTTGAGATAAATTAAATCATAATACTTCACTTTGGTGAAGTCATAGTAAGATTGATACATTCATAAACTGAAGAGTAAAATGGTACAACATTCTTGGAGGCCAATCTCTTGATATGTTACATGATCTCTAAACTGTTTATATCTTTGAACATTGATTGCACTTGGAAGACTCTACTTATGGAGAGGATTAGAAATGTACAATTGTGTAGCAACATGGATGGAACTTGAGGGTGTTATGCTGAGCGAAATAAGTCAGGCAGAGAAGGACAGATACCATATGTTTGCACGTATAGGTGGATTAGGAGAAACTTAACAGAGGACCATGGGAGAGGAGAAGAGGAAAAATAGTTGGGGAGAGGGAGGGAGGCAAACTTTGAGAGACTCTTGAAGGCTGAGAACAAACTGAGGGCTGATGGGGGTAAGGAAGAGGGGAAGGGGGATGATGGGCATGGAGGAGGGCACTTGTTGGGATGAGCACTGGGTGTTATATGGAAACCAACTTGACAATAAACTATTTAAGAAAAAAAAAGAAATGTACAATTGTGGGCAGTATGTGGTGTAGAACGATGGCTATCAGAGCATTAAGCAAACTGCAGACCATACACGAGATAGAACATTATGTTGTCATCAAGATTTTTATTTTCAAATATTTTTTTTGCATAGGCAAGGGCCCATTATATTCAGTGATAAGTAAAACAGTTGTATTAAGATTTTTATCTATCTATCTATCTATCTATCTATCATCTATCTATCTATCTATCTATCTATCTATCTATCTATCTATCTATCATCTATCCATCCATGATACATGCACACACACAGACACAGACACACACACAACTTTTAAATGACTTTTCTCAGAATACTAACAATGCTCTAAGTTTAAATGATTTCTATGATCATCTTCACATTTCTCTAAAGTCTACAGATTTCTCTGTTGAGAGTATGAGTTTCATAATCAGAAATAAATCACTCAAAAGAAAAACTAACAAGGATCATGGTGTATGGAGATGAAGGAATTCTTTACTGGCCTTTTTCACACCTACGCTGTCTGGGCTGATAATTCTCAGGCCTGCACCCGATGTGAGGCCTCAGTTCAGGCTCTGGCCAGGACACGTGCTCCAGGCTCTGAGCAAGCAAGGGCCCCTGCCACTCTGCTCTGCCCTCACCTCCCCCAACCTCTATACTGCCCTCCAAGTTCTCTTTCCAAGGACAGCTATCGCTATGCTATTCTCTGGCTTAAAATATGGTGAAATGATTGCTGATTGCACACAGAGGAGACCCAGAAGCCTCTTCAGCCTGATATCTTTCATATCTCCTCATCTTCTTGCTCCCCGTAAAGGAGAGCATTGAATATCTTGCTGGTACACTTCCTCTCACTCCTGCCCCAACTTTAACTCCAGTTTTACTCTGAAGTTCTACCCATCCTTCAGAGTCCTGCTCAGATTCTCAGGGAATTCATTGAAAATTCATTTGTTTCCCCAATATTTTTCCTCTGCATCTCATTAATCTCTTTAATTAAATATATCGAGATTTTATTTGTATTATGGGTATTGTGGGGTTTTTTTGGTGTCTTTATGTTTTTAAATTGAGCACATGATTTTTAACTCCCCGCCCTCAATCATGTCTTCTTTCGTAATCTTTATAGAATGGCTTTTCAACATGAGTATATGTCACCTCCCTGTCATCTGAGGGTTTGGTGAGGTGGATTGTTGAGCCTCATCCCCAGGGTTTCTGGTTCACTCTATCTAAGGGGCAGAGGCTGAGAATTTCCATTTCCAACAAGTGCCCAGGTGATACTACTGTTGCCCCTGCTGCCAGTATGGGGACCACACTTTGAGAACCAGTGCTCTTCAAAAGTAGAATAGAAGTAGAAAAGAAGAATAGGGATTAATGCCAATGAACTTCCATCTTTCTTTAGTAGACAGACTCAGAAATTAAGAGCACAAGACTTAGAATCAGAGAGTTGGGGTTGATTTCCAACCTGGCCACTTACTGTTTGAACAAATCTTAACCCCTCTGAATCATCACTTACTCCTCAGACAAATGGGGATATTATTACTTCCTATGTGGGGCTGTTCTGAGAGTTGTATGAGATCATGTTTGTAAAGTGCCCAGGAAATGGTGACTAATCTTATTAAGCCATGTAATGATGGACTTTGCCACCATTTTGTGGATTAAGAGACTGGGGACGTATATAGAAGATCAATAACATACCTGAAGTCATCTACCTTAACAGCGAGTTTGAGATTCTAATTTAAGCCATTTTGACACTTTCCACTCTACCCTAACACAGCATACTATACACAATGCATACTCAAAAAGAGTTCCTAAGGTTGAATTTCCATATTTATTTGTGTGAAATCCCCTGTGGGCAATACCACATCTCAAAATATTTTCCTGAACTTTCAACAGAAGAATATTTTCATTGTTCTGGGCACAGGTGGAATTTCCACGTTGTTTTCAGAGGCCATGAGAAAATAACAAATCAGGTAAGTAAAAGTAATGATTAAAGAAGGAACACACATTAATAAAATTAAAACCAAGTTGACTAAGCAAAGTGCCATCTTACAGTTCTTTATTACGTGGTGGAATTATTAGCTTCAAGAACATTCTAAAATATAGTTTAATTTTCTTTATTGTTGTTTCTCTTGGGGAAGGTGGAGGTATTTTTTTATTATGGATTTTATGATAAATAACTTGATTTCAACAGCACTTTTCAATTTGTTAGACATTAAAACAATAGAGGACCATTTTTACAAATTGAAAATTCACTTTGTGTGAATACTAAAATGCTGGGATTTGATTTCTTTGTTTCTATAGAAACAAAAGAAAATTGAGATTAAAATAAGCTAAAATGGAATCAAGTTTTGTGAAACAGATAAAGGAGCTTATTTTACTTGTTCCCAGTGTAATGTGTTAAGATAAAATTTGTATTTAAAACTTCAGTCTCTGTGGACACTTCTTTTTGAGGAATAGTTCAGTTGAGATGGGGGAAGGGCCATTGGCATTGTGGTGAATGACAAGATTTACATCAATAGAAAATCTACTATGTGGGCTTTCGGTAAATGTATATTGTTCATTCACAGGCAAGCTAATTTGATCAAATTTATCATTCAAGATTTTTTTTGACCTTTTAATGTGAAGGGTAGAAGATAAGTAAGGCCAGTTTCATGGGCGTAAGACCTGTGTAGTCATATGGGGCCCCACACTCACAGGGGCCTCCCACTTGGTTTAGTACTTGGCTGCTTTCATCTTAGGATTCTTAATTTGTGAACATAGGAGACCTGCATATTCATTTTGCAATGGGTCCTGAAAATTATGGGCCCTGTAAACAAACATTCTTTTATAATCTTTCTGACTCTCTTTTTTGAACCCTTTTTCATTCCCACTGCAGGGATTACCATAGGAGGAGGCCATTTTGCTCAGGGTGACAGTACACTTTGGCTATGTTTGATTGGTTCAGAAGAGGACACCTGCCTCCAGATGGGTCGATCAAAGCCTCTCTTATGGGCAAAATTGTTTGGCCCAAAGACGGACACTTGAACCAAACTGAGCCAACTTCTAGGAAGTTTGAAACTTGGACTGGGTAACTGAGTTAGTAGATTGTTGAGAGTGTTTCCCACCATGTGGACTTAGGAAAGAAGAGAAACTGATTTTAAGAGAAAGTATAAAGGAAGAGGCAGGCAAGAATATACTTGCTAAGGAGAGGGCTGGAAAGAGGGTCTTATTAGGATTCCTGGAGCCATTTGTTTCTGAGCTCCAATTGGCTTTCCATAGTTGGATTCTGTTATTATCAAAAAGTCCTAACTCTTATAGGAATGAAGAGAAATTCTTTTTTACTTCCATTTTGCTAATTCAGTTCAAGGTAGAGTTCTTCTTATTTTGAGAGAAGAATCCTTCACCATGTCGTCTTACTCTTTTTCTTGAAATGACTTTATTTCCTTATATTTACATGGATTCTACTTTCCCTGCTCTACATATGTGGTATGCACAAACTTGAACCTGACAGAAGAGTGAAGTATGCTTGCTACCAAAGAACACTCAACTCAACCCCCCTTTAATCTGAAATTTTGCTCACAGAGAACATGTGGGGGTTGGTAGAAAAGAGATGCAAAAGCCAAATCAACCTTGGAGCATTAACGGTGGTGTTATTTTAAAAAAGCACTGTGCTAGCAGTAATAATGTCTATACTAGCACATAAAACCACTCAGACTTTTCTTTCTTTCAGACAATATGGCCCAGTGGGAGAAGTTTTAGATCTAAAGGGTGCTATTCTTTAATTTTATGATGTGTTCATTCCACCTTTCTGGATCTCAGTCGGAGGAATTGCAGAACCTAAGTCATAATTTCCTGGATGAAATCTACAGGGTAGTATGAGGACCTGGAAATAACATGTTGCAGAAAAAGACACGGATGTGCATAAACTGGAAGGGGGCTCTACCCGTCTCACCTATCTCACTCCCAGACTAGTCCAGCAGAAGAATTGGAATGATTTATCTTTAGCTTTGGCGTCACAGAGGCATAATCTCACTTGATTGATTTTCCTGTTCTTCTGCCCAATATTAAACAATCTAATATATGACTTAAAATATCACTTTCTTAGAAATATACTGTGAAATACACTGAGAAGACATATCTGTGGCATTTATCTCATGGGCACTGTACTAATGGGAAGTGAGTCTTCCATAAGAAGATGTAACCAATTCAGGAAGATGAACCAGGAAGAAGTAATTAAAAGTACCTTTGACGGAAACGTGTCCAACTGTATATAGGATGTTGATTGGGGTGTGTTTGGCTGTCAACAGAAACATTAATTCAACTGACCTAATTGATCAGAATATTCATTATCTAATATAATACGAAGTCTAGAGGTAGGGTGCTAGCTTTTATTCAGAACTTATTCAGAAGCTCAATGACATCATTGAGAATCAAAGATGTTACATTTTTGTGCTGTGCTGTTATCAGCATTGTGGTCTTGTCTCACCATGTTGCTACAGAGCAGAGCCGTAAGACTTAGCACTTCATTTAACAACATGAGGAGAACAAGGGCAGAGAGAGCGAAAAGCTTTTAGAGAAGGCCTTGACTTTTCTTGCTTTCATGTCACTTTGGTAGGAATTTCATCACTGCTCATTCCAAAATCAAACCCTGCGGGGGGAGAATAATTTCTATGATGGATTCACGCGACAACTATGGGACTGAGGATTCGCTGAAGGGTAGAAGCATAATATCATGAAGACCACTGAAGTTTTGTAGACGATGAATAGGGGAAGATGGCAGGAGAGAGAAACTACAGGAAGCTGTGATCATAGCAAGATTTGATAAGAAGCCGCTCATGTTTTACCAAAGTGTAGAATATTCTAATGATATGGAATGTATAGTTTTCCTAATTTGAGAAGCTAGAATTGAAAAGTGGTCTTTCTTAGAATTGTGTTTTCCTCTAAGTGTGTTATACCAAAGATAGCAAATATTTTGTAACCTACAAGTTCACTTCCAAAATACCATTTTTTAAAATTTAATAGAAGAATAAAATTTTCTTGAAATTTTGTTAGCTTTTCTTGAGACTTCCAAAAATTTTGAACTGCTATTAGCAGACCAAGGAGTAATTTGAGATCTCACTCAGATCAGGAAGTACTCTGTAAATGAGGGATTCACCTTCAATATATTTGGTAATGTTTCATAAAGGAAATATATGTAAAATTCTGCTTAATACACGCAGCATTTGCTCCCTTTACTTTTATCATCCCTACTTCTTTGGCTCACATTCAGACATTCTCTTAACCTGGACACTATCACTGGCTTCCTAACTGGGCAATCCACCCATCATGTCACTCATCAAGGCAACTTTCTGAAACACAAATATGATAGCTACTCTTCCTTTGTTTGGACCTTCAGGGACTCCCTGTTAGTTACAGGATCAAGTTCATGAATTTTGGTTGGAACCCCAAGACCCTTGAAATTTTGCTTCTATCTTCTTGTATAGCTTCAGAAGTCACTAATTCACTAGAATTTGAAAGTACTTCAAAGGTCTAGACTCCAAGGTTGGGGTGTTGTGTGTGGTTTTTCTGAACATTCTGTGTTCTTTCATCTTTTCATACATTTGAGCATTCTGATGCCAGGATACAGATGATAGTTTTCCAACTATTCTTCCCAAAAAGATCCTATTGATTCCTTAAGATGTGAAAGCTCTCCTTCTAGTGAAGACTCTCTGGAACTCATCTTCCCCCAACCCCCTGCTCCAGGCAGGCTGTGGATTATGTCCTTGTTACATTGTCTTTGTGTTTCTAGTACAGAATCTGGACCTGCACATCACATGCACATTGAACATAAGCTCTAATCCCCACACGAGATGGGGCTTCACTGATTAGACTTAAGGACACCAGAGAGATACTGGTTGGTGGGTCTTCAACAGGAAATGGATGTATATGAAGAGTTACTTCTGTTCTGCAACATTTTTAAAGACACCGTATATGTATGTAAAACTGATCAAGACAGATTTCGATTCAAGCTGTGCATTGAGCACCTCTTGGATGTTTTCACTCATAGTATCACAAAATAACAAATCTGTTAAGTTATATGGATTTATGGAGGTTACAAACGTTTTAGAGGTTGAATTGTTTTAAAAAATTATAGATCAGGGCCCTTGGGTGGCTCAGTTGGTTAAGTGTCCGAGTTCGGCTCAGGTCATGATCTAACAGTTTGTGGGTTTGAGCCCCATGTCAGACTCTGCACTGACAGCTCAGAGCCTGGACCTTGCTTTGGATTCTGTGTCTCATTCTCTCTCTGCCCCTCTGCTGCTTGTGCTCTGTCTCTGTCTCTCAAAAATAAATAAATGTAAAAAACATTTTTAAAAAATGACAGATCTTTGTAGTTAAGTGGAGATATTAAAGAAGAATTCTACCATCTTCCGTCGATTGGAGATTGGATCACTATGTTAAAAGCAGGAGGTTTTGAAGGTCCACCTAACTTAATAGACTCTCTTTGGTTCATTCTTTGGTTCTCTAACATGAGTAAAAACATAATTACCAAAAAAATAAAAAAATACATGACAAAAAATGTTTATTATAATTAGGGATCATTTAAAGTACCTTTTAAAAGGGTATTCCCAACTGTTACATAATTAAAACAGCATGCGACATCTTCCTTTTTTTGCTCTGAGATTGTTGGTAGCAAAGGTCATTATCGTTGGCATCTTCCTCATTCATTGTATGAGGTTTGACACTCAAACTATGACTGTTATATATATTTTCTAAAGAAATAAATGAAATTATAAATGGTAATTGCTTTTATTATCCTCCTATCTGGACATTGCCAAGTATTTTGACCACAGTTCAGGCTTACCTGTGACAGAACAGTCTAGATTTTTTTCTGGTAAATATTTTTTTCATTTGAGTATAGTTGCCTCACAATGCTACATTAGTTTCAGGTATACAACATCGTGATTGAAAAACTCTATACGTGATGCTATGCTCCCCACGGCTGTAGCCACCATTGATTATTGTACAACGCTATTAGACTATCTGGTCATTTTTTTTTTTTTTAAGGGGCATCCATCTGGAGCTTTTCTTGATTACAAGGAAAAGTGTGTTTGCAAAAGTATCTATATTTCCACACTCAAGAAGCAACAGATGGATAACATAAAATGTTTCAATCCTTCCCATTTGGCTGAAATTACATGGAAAGCCAGGGAGAAATTCAAGTTCTATTGTTTTACCAAAGAAACAAACAAGCAAGCAAACAAAAAACAAACCTCACACCACTCTTTAATAGAGAGGAGTCATTTTTCTGTATGTCAGATGCTAGACCAAAGACCTTGCCTTTCCCCTGTTTGCTGACTTTTTGATTCTTTCACTGTTCCTTAGCCTCTTGGTCATCGTGTAGACAGACTTGGTTCTGTCCCCTTTTCACAGCATCACGGGCAAAACTTTTCGTCAATTTCGACTTCGATATATGGCAAATAATGAAAAAGCCACTCAAAGAAACAATTTCTTCCCAGAAATCTCAAGGAAGGGTAGACGCACCCTGGGTTCTGGTTCTCAAGTGTCAGCGCGCCTGACACAGAGGAACATGTTAGGTCTGTGCAGGGTCCCGGGACTCTGCATTCTTAACATGGGTGAAGGCGTCGCTGAGTGGTCCCTGGACTCCACATAAACAGAGGCTGAGGTAGCTCAAGGAGGTTATTAAACAAATGAAGCACAACTACTCGGCTGTGCTGAGGTTGGGTAATTCTACCTGACACATGTTTGGCGAGGTAGTGAGGCAGTGCACATTTGAGAGCCAGAATGCTGAGTTCAAATCCCAGCTAGATTGTTTACCTGTGTGTGCTCACAAGAAAGTTACCTAAGCTTTTTGTGCCTTGGTTTTCTCAGCTTTTAAGTAGGGATGATAATAATTACTACCCCTTAGAATATTGGTGGGATTAAATGTGTTAATACATGTAAAGTGTTTAGAACGCTGTCTGACACATTACAAATATCATATAGGTGTTAGCTCTAACTTCATTGTTCTGAATCTTCAAAATAAAGCTTCTTTCCCTCTGTCCTGAGGTCATGCTACATTTTGTCTGACTGTCTCTTATAGAACAAAATGCTCATCTATGCTTAGGGGCACGGATGTATTTAAAATCACAGAAGACTTTTGCTCTCTTGTGTTAATCCTCTCCACTAAAAGAACCAGAAGACTGCATTATGAATTTATAAATTCACTTAAGTAAAGACAGAGAGGGAGATCGATCCGAAAGGACACATTATCAAAATTGGGCTCCAGATGGAGAATTTATATGATTTGGTGTACGTTTAAATTTAGAGTTGTTTTATTCCAAAGCCGAAGAGAAGAAGGAGGAAAATTTTGGCCGTGGCTAGTTAGGAAATCTTCCTTATTTCCAAAGCTTAAGGGTGGATAACCATTAGATTATTCACGGAATTTGTCATTTATCTCTGCCAGCTTTCTGACTTGTCTCCTCCACTTCTGTCTTTTACTATTTAGTTTTTAAAAGTTTTTATTTATTATGAAACAACTCTGGTTTTTAAGGGGATGATAAGAAGATTCAGAGATCAGAATTGTCATGGGAACAAACCTATGCTAAGAGGAACAGAATTGAAGATCCTTGGGTACAGAGGTCAGATTTCCTGTGTGTCTCGGGAATAACCCCCCGCCCCCTGCCTCCCTTTTCCTGTATTGTTTCTGACCATCATCTTCAAGTGGAGCAGCCGTTCACTTTTATTTTTTAATCAAATGGGAAAAAGATGCTTAGAAGTCCCATAGTCGATATCGGTGAGGCCAGAGTAGATGAATAACTCTGAGTTTAATGAGAAATTTCTACACAGGAGGCTCTATTTAATCTTACTTTGCTATTTCATCTTACTGTGGCTTAAGAGTTTCACCCAAGAAACACATGCAGGGTTTAAAAATAACATGCTAAATAAATAGCTATACATGATCTTTTTTCAGTGCAATGGAGGAAATATAATCAGGGCCAAGTGGCCCTACATTAACTCATTTGAAAACATGAGTCTTCATTTGGTTATGGATTTTCTTACCTCCAATGGTGTGCTGGTAAATGCTTAACAACCAGATCTTTGGAACTAGAGCTCTTTTGTGCTGTTGGCCGATTTCCATAATATCCCTATCATAGCCAATTTCAAGCTACCATGTGATGCCCTGAAAGCAGATTTGGGAAGGGAAGCACACATGGGTTCTTGGAGCCTGTTCAAGCCAGCTCCCACACACCTCTGCTTATATCCCAGAAAAGACCAGGGAGAGGCCAACCAAGGTCCTGAGAACTGACATACAGAAAGGATCTATGGCCCGATTAGGCAAAGGTGAAGGGCGGCCTTCAAACAGCGAAGTCGAATCAACATGTGGGTCTGCCTAGGATCGGATAATCCCGCCAACAATTGCTGTTACACTAGACTAAAAAAAATGAATTAGGCAAGTGTTTAGACATTCCTCTAAGTGTCAGTCTGGGTATGTCAAAGGAAACACTCAGAAGCTGTGATTTTCTAAGGTATGTCCTTTTCTCTTTCTTTAAAGTTTTAAGATTATGCCACTTGGTTTAAACTTCGTTCAGAAGAGTCAGCCTAGGAATCTAAACTCTTAGGTTTCTTATGCTTTGGAGGAATTCATTCCACATTTATCTTCCCGGAGGACCTGTCATCCTGGCCATGCAGTGTAAGGGGGAGGTGATCTAGTGCCTGTCTCCAAGGGATAAAGCCAAGTCCAGAACACAAGACCAAGCCACTCTCAGTCTGTGTGTACACAGATCTTGCATCCAGACAAGTAAAAGTGCTGGATGTGTGAAGTATTAAAAAGAGAAACTAGGGCAATTGAGAGTGTAACGGGTAGTCCTGATAAGGGCTAGAGGGAAGGGTGCACTGAGAGCTGAAGGAAGACCAGGGCCCATGCACTCAAAGACTTAGGTATGATGTAGAGGTACCAGATTTGAGGCATGGAGGACAGCATGGTTGGAGGGGACATGGTGCATTGAAGCTGGTGAAGGAAGGCCAGGCTAAAGCCTGGGAACTTGGGGGAGCCTCATGCAAGATGAGATGGGAGAGGGTATGCAAGAGGACAGCACCCGGGGGCAGAGATTTTGTGCTTGGATCCTTGGATGGGGGACAGTTGGATGAATGGTTGGATGAGGTCTCAAGGCCAGGGAGGAGAGAGATTCAAGAGATTCAAGAGATTCATTGGGAGTCTTTGTGAGGGATTTAATAACATTTGGGGTTCAGGCTGTGCTGACTTGGGGCCAAGTTAAGCTGGCACCAAGAACTGGAGACCCTCCCCATCCCCATTTCTGGACAATTTACAGAGTGACTAAGCCACACAGTCATGACTAAGGGGGTGACTCATCTCAAGTACTTCACGGTTTTTGGGAGCTCCAGGAAGGGAACCCAAGAGAGGGAGGAGCCCCCCTGTCTAAGGGCAGTGGGGTTGGCTTCATAGTGGAGGGTGAGTGGCTGTTAGGCCACAGGCTACCATGCACAGTTGTGCAGTTTGTGCATATGTGTGTGTGTGTGTGCGTGTGTGTATACACACACATGTGTATATACATGTTTTTGTTTCCATCTCCTCTAGTGTGTGATTTCCCACTTACCTTCTCACAACCACAACTACCTATCTTGTCCAAAGTACTTAGTTGCTTTGGGGAGGGTTAAGATTATGCTAACGGAACTGCAAAAACAAAGACGGATGCAATATTCAGCCTCTGACATCAGATGTTGGATTTTGTTGCATCTGTAGCATGTTAGCTTTTGCTGGAAAAAAAAAAAAAAAAACTCCCACATTTCTAAATTCCTTTAAATTCTTGTCAACTTATTTTGAGTCAAGCTTGGAAGATATCATCTTTTCCTACCAGAAGAAGGTCCCCACTCTCTATCAAAAAGGCTGCTCCAGGGGGCTTAGGTTTCCTAAAGAAGGGATGTCTTTGGAAGTCAGGAAGAGGCAGAGGAACTTCGCTCTTTAACTAAGGAAGACTATAGGAGGCAGGTGGGAGACAGAGAAGATGTGTCAGGATTAGGTTTGATTCTGAGTGCTTCAAAATTTAAACAGTGGTTGAAACAAGATAGAAATGTATTTCTCTCTTGTGCGGTTGCTTGGAGAAAGGCAGCTCCTGGATAGGTTGGCAGTCCCCGGTACTAAAACAGATTCCACCCTTGTTTTACTCCACCATGATCCCCATTCCAAGGCTGCCTCATGGTCCAAGATAGCTGCTCTAGTTCCATGCAACTCATCTGCATCCCAGCCAGTGAAGACAAAAAGAAAGTAAAAAGAAGACCATGCTCCTTAACTTTAAGGATATCTCCCCAAATTTGACCAATTCCCTTATATACCATCATCCAGAACTTGATCATTTGCCCATCTGGATGTAAGGCAAGGTGGACAATGTGATTATGATCCAGGGGAGTCATGTGCAAAGCTAAAATTCTGGAGGAAAGAAATAGGGTGAACAAATCTGGATGTATTTTTAGAAATGACCCATTATATTTAGGGGGGTCAAGGGAAGGGGGCCTTGCCTAGTTCCTTGGTGCAGTCTGGGAAATCTGCTTAGAAAGGGCTTGTTGGGTGCTGGAGCCATGTGATGGCTTCTGGGTTTGGTAGAGGTATCCCTGAGCCCGCATGCACTACTTCCAAGCAGAGCATGAGGCCTGTCGGGTCTCAAAATTTCCCACAATCCTCCCCGAGGAGATGTTTTGGGTTGGGCTGTGAGCTAGCAGAGGTCTAGAGTCAGAATAAAGATACAGTGGTGCATGGACCCTTTGAGACCAGAGCTCTGACAGGTGAAAAGATGAGAAAGGACATCCTGGCTGTCTTGAAATGAGACCAGACCTGCTAGTCCTCATAAGGCATGCCCCGAGTCGCTATGTGAATGTGGTCCGCCATCTTCCCCCTTTCCAAAGACAGAGAGCTTCCTCATACGCAGACACGGCCTCCAGAAGGAGCAGGTAGTAGGGGAGGAAGCCCAAAAGACTGAGTATTTCTCTGAGAGATGCTTAGTTACCATAAAGCAATGACTTTCAAGTGGAGATGGGCTCTCATTCTGAAACTTGGCAAGGCTACATTCTTTCTCTTTGCATATGACTCAGTGGGCTGAGTGGATGGGGGAGGAGAGTGTCAAGGAGGTGGGGGAAGAAAAGTTCTTGAAGAAGGCTTAGATGAATTATGGCAAATAAATAAGTCACAGTTTTTCACCAAGCATCTGAGTGTAGTGTGAGTGATTGCTACCCTGTGTGTGTCTATAAAAGCCAAAACTTGTAATACCAAGTTATTTCCTTTGGAGTTAACCCTCAAAAGAGTGTAAAATGAATGACAATTCAAGTTCAAATTGCTTGAGGTTTTAGGTTAGTGTATCAGTGTGGAGGTTAGCTGGGTATCAACCTCAAGACTTGACTCGAGAGATACACCATCTATACAAAAGATCTTGTTAGTGACTGTAAACTCTTAAAATCGAAACTAGGAAAGATAAAGTTGAACGGCCAGAAGAATAAACAGATGCTTTCCAGGTATTCAGGCATAAACCTTCATGCAGCTGTTCTCAGAGCCTCTTATAAAGTACCGAATACAAATATGGGCACAGGACATTAGACATTTCAGTTCTATGAAAGAAAATCCCTTCTCATCAACTACAGCATTCAGATGCATTGCAGATATTGCTGAAATGATCAAAAAAAAAATTTTTTTTTTTTTTTTGCCTTCGGTGTTAACCCCAGACTTACTGACTCTAGACAGAGCATTATATTGGGGGTATTGTACCACTGTTGCCCACAATTCAGACAAAATCGGGGTGTGCATGGCAGGCAGGAATGAGAGCCCACACACACACACAGACACACACACACACACACAAAACTTATGAAGTACTAACACTATGAAGTATTATATTAACCCATGCATGCCCCACAAAACTAGTCCAAAAACTTGCTTAAGCTTTTCACTGGAACTAGGTGAAAGTTTTCTCTCTTACAGTACTATGGCTAAAAGAAAAATATTTTGTTTTAGCACAAAGTTGGGACCCCATTCTCTAGGTACTCATGGAGTTCAGGCTGACTCACTGGAACCCTCTGTAATACTTCAGTATTTAAAATGATTGGGGCACCTGGGTGCCTCAGTTGGTTCAGCACCGACTTCGGCTCAGGTCATGATCTCGCAGTTCATGAGTTCAAGCTCCACATCGGGCTTTGTGCTGATGGCTCAGAGCCTGGAGCCTGCTTCAGATTCTGTGTCTCCCTCTCTCTCTGCCCTTCCCCTGTTCCTGATCTGTCTCTCTCTGTGTCTCAAAAATAAATTTAAAAAAATTAAACAAAAATAAAATAAAACAATCGACACCCAATGACCAAGGACCATGTATGGAAAGTTACAAGAGAAGCTTGCTTTCCTCTCTTTGGTTCTCTTTGATTTTAAAAAGTTGTGGGGGCAGGGGGAATGAAGATGGGATCTTTAATTAGATAAGGATTTCTGTCCATTGCTTTTCTTCGTATGCTGGGCCTTGCTCACTGAGCTGGTTGCCCTGCATAGCTTTGTGTTGACAGAGATTGGCAGTGTGAACCTTCAACTGCTGTAAACACCTATAAAATGTGGCCTTCCTCACATGGTCAGAGATGAGGCCTTGACAGCATGACATCTGTCATCTGATAAGCGAGGGTCAGGAGTCACTTGATTGCTTTGCTTTTTCTTTGGATGTCAAAGAGCCAAAAGCTTTTAATGTTTTTAATAAGTAAATTACCCAAACATGCACAGTCTTGTTGCATATATTAACTCATCAGAGGCCAAAGTGAACCTGGGAGGGCCCCTAGAAGGTCAGGGGTTGTTCACCTGGTGTGTCATAACCTTGAGACCAAGTTTTGGTGAGAATCATCCTGGTGTCTGTGACTGATTTGGGGGGAGCTGCCAATGCTTGGTGACAGTGGGATCTTTCTTAGCAAGGACTCAGAGAACACAATTTTAAGTGAATGATTGAATGCTTTTCCAATGTTGACAATGTGTGCAGTCCAGGGAGGGAAGTTACCAGCAGGGCTTTGATTATGGGAGAACATTTTTCCTATAGCAAAATGAATTTTAGTGTTAGAATTAGCCTTTCAGGTCATTCTCTCGTGTATATATCATGTCTGTTTCATAATGTCTTGGAGATTGAGGAGACCAGATTTTCTCCGTGCCACTATTTGGAATTCGGTGAATGTGACACCAGGTGGCTAGACAAAAAGACAACAAATTATAAGAAGAATATTCCCATAGTTACCATGTGAAAGACAGCTTATTCAATGAGTCATACCCCCATGAATTCAGATCTTTTTTATATAACTGAGGGTGATATGGGGGGTGGTGGCATGTGACATAAATATTTCAATAAACTGGATAAAATACTATGAGTAAACAAAAGAAGGGGTGCCTCTTGGATGAAGGGGCTGTTCCTCAGCTTGACCCCTCTGGTTTTTCCTCGTGTTTTGATGAATGCTCAAGAGCAAATGAGGACGAATCTGCTGGGGCAATTTTAGGGCTTTTGGGAATAGCTACTTACAAATTCTTCAAAATTCTGCACTTACATAGGCCACTTCAAGTATATAATCCTGTAAGATTTCAGAACAGATCATTGCAGTTTTCAGGGTATTTCTGCCACCAATATAATCAGAGTTTTTTTTTTTTTAAGTTTATTTATTTATTTCGAGAGACAGAGAGACAAGGAAAGTGAGCAGGAGAGGGGCAGAGAGAGAGCAGAGGGGAGAGAGAATCCCAAGCAGGCTCCACGCTTGTTAGTACAGAGCCCAATGGGGGGCTCAATCTCAGGAACTATGAGATTAGGACCTGAGAGTCCAAAATCAAGAGTCAGATGATTAACTGACTGAGCCAAGCCACCTAGGCACACTTCTAACAATACTTTTAATTCCAAATTTAGTGTTGCAGGTAACCACAATATCAGAAAAGACTTAGTTCATGCAATTCAAAAGCCTCATTTTCCTTTCCGATCACAAATTCCAATTCAACAATTTGTAATCCACGAATACTGCTCAATTGAGACTTGCAGAGATTTCTCAAAAAAAAAAAAAAAAAAAAAAGAGTAGTGAGGCAAAAGAAAATGTTGAGTGTTGACCAACCCAAACAAGTTTAGGCTCTACCTACTGAAAGGATATAAGTAGTTTCAAATGAATTGAATATTTGGCCATTTTTTCCCTTCTACACTGTTTGATTCCATTTTTGGCCAAAACATTTTGTGGAAGGTAAAAACAAAGCTAATTTTTAATTTGCCCAGCACCGAGGGGAATGTCTCATCACCCAGAAGAGATGTGAATTTCTATCCCTTATCTAATCTTTAACATTTTGCCTTTAACCCTGGGGAATAAGGATGCCCCAATTTCTAGCACCAATTTCCTCTTGAAACTGTGGTTTCCTTTCTCACTTACAAAACCCTCTCCCTTTGTATCCCAACTCCAAACAATCCAGAGGTTTTCTGACTTCAAAGTCAGTCTCCACTCGACATACGTGTGAGGTAGACAATAAAATACGTGGACAAACATTGCGGGAGAGGAGTGTGGTTTCCATATTTTACACCATATTTTCATTTTGGTGTCACCAAGTTATGACTTGACATAATTCAGAGATTCATTTTTTAAAACCTATCTTTTAGGAATTTATTTAAAAAAATTTTTCCAGCTTCACTGAGATGTTATTGACATACAACTTATGTAAGTTTAAAGTCTACAATGTGGTAATTTGATACATACGTATTTCAAAATGATCACCACAATAAGGTTAGGTAAGACCCCTGTCCTCTCACATAATTATGATATGTGTGTGTGTGTGTGTGTGTGTGTGAATCACATTTAAAATCTACTTCTTAACAACTTTCAAGTATATAATACAGTCCTGTTAATTATAGTCACCCCAGAACTTATTCATATTATCGCTGGTGGTTTGTGCCTTTTGACTAACATCTCCCCATATCCTTCAGCCCCCAGCCCCTGGAGACCCCCATTCTATAGAGATTCATTTCCACAAATAAGTTAACCAACTAAAGGTATAGACTCCTGGAAATTGGGTAGAATCATGAGATGGGCAACAAATCCGGGGTTTGTCCTGGAGTTTCCTATCCCATGGGACCTTCCAAATTTGGCCTCGCACAAATCACACTCAAGAGATATGCTTCCAAACTTTTCTTCCCCCCAGATGAACTCGTCAAATATATTTTCCCCACAGGAATATCTAGTATCATCTAAGTGGATAATTAACATTCAAGGTGCTAAGACCATGTCCACATGATGAAAAGTGTTTTGGAAAAGAATAAATGAGTGCATTACTAATGAAAGATTTTTTTCCTTTACAAAAAGTCGCTAAATTATGCTATCCAGACAGCCCACTGTCCGATATTGCATTGATGAATGAAGGGATAGACGATCACATTAAGAACGTCAGAACATCATTTGCAATTCTCAAAGTCGGTGTGCAGAATCAACAAGCTATGAACTTTCTCTTGAAATTAGAGATATTAACCCACCCACAGGAGCAGCAGCGATGTGTTCAGTTGGAGACAAAAAAATGGAAAACATGTTTACTGCTTACAAGAGCCTTTAGTGTAGATAAATGTTTTTCAAACTATTTTGGCTGAGACCCATATGAGGAAATATGTATTAGGGGCCCCTGGTTGGCTCAGTCATTAAGCATCTGACTCTTGGTTTTGGCTCAGGTCATGATCTCACTGTTTTTGGGTTCGAGTCCCCGGTAGGACTCCATCCTGACAGAGTGGAGCCTGTTTGGGATTCTCTGTCTTCCTCTTTCTCTGCCCCTGCTCCGCTCATGCTGTCTCTGCCTCTCTCAAAATATATAAATGAACTTAAAAAATATATATATACTTTATAAAGGAACACACATGGGAATGTATGCATAAAACATACAGAAATATTTCCTTATTACCCACAATGCACACAAACATTTCCTATTGTATTCTATTTCACTTTAAAAATAAATGCTACTTGCAAACCACAGAAATGACATCTCTTAACAGGAAACTGTGACCCACTGTTTGTAAAAGAATCACTTTGTCCTACAAAAAAAGTTGTGGCATATTGGGGAAAATTCAAAACTTTGTGACAAGTGGCTCTGGATTTGAATCCCAGATTCCTCACTTTGTAAATGTGACCATGTCCTCCAACTCATCTGGGCCTTAGCTTTCTGGTCATTAATGTCAGGGTGATGTTATTTGATTAACCAGGCTATGATGCAGATTTCTTTTTCATCATTATTACTTTAATTTTTAAAATATTTACTTATTTATTTTTGAGAGCTTGAGAGAGAGCACAAGTGGAGGATGGACAGAGAGCAAGGGAGACACAGAATCTGAAGCAGGCTCCAGGCTCTGAACTGTCAGCATAGAGCTCGTCGGGGGGCTCAATCTCATGAACAGTGAAATCAGGACCTGAGCTGAAACTAAGAGTTGGACGCTTAACGGACTGGACCACCCAGGCGCCCTTTTGATGAGAATTTCTAACAGTGGATATAATGAATGTCACGGGGCCCAAGTACATAGTAAATGATCTACAAATAAATAACTGAATATTCTTTTGCCTGTCAGATGTTGGGTAAATTTACAGACAACGACTATGCAGATAGGAGACATTGGCCTGGGTGGTGCTGGCTGTGATAGGAAGCTGTTCAACTCCAGGTCAGCATAAAACCCTAAAACATCATCACTACTACTTTTAAGACACGTGTTTTCGGGACTGTGTGTGTGTGCAGGAAAACCAGAGGAAACGATCCAGACTCCATGAGGTGCCAAAGTTCAGAAATGCAACTTTGCATTTCTGCAAAGTGACCCAGGCCTGGATGCATGGGTCCAGTGGGAAATTCAGGGAAAGAAAATTCTGGAAGGTTGGTGCTTGGTCCTCAAAGTGTCCAAACTGGACACCTCTCACTACAGCTTGACTTCATTCTTCTTCCTTTTCTGCCTTCTGAGTTATCTCCTTTTCTTTATTCATAGAGCTGGAAGGTATATAATCTCAGCAACTATAAATAAGTCTCCATATTCAGCTGTATTTTCAGATATGTAGCTAACTGGGTGGTCTCTCAGTGAAAATCAAAGGATTCAAGATGGTCATTACAGGATTCTTTATGTTTTAAGTTTATTTATTTATTTTGAGAGAGAAAGCACAAGCAGGGGAGAGGCAGAGAGACAGGGAGAGAGAGAATTCCAAGCAGGCTCCACAGTCTCAGTGCAGAGCCCAACTCAGGGCTTAAACTCAAGAGCCGTGAGATCACGACCTGAGCAGAAACCAGGTGCCCAGTCATTAGAGAATTCTTCATAAGATGGTTCTATATTCATATTATATGTTACATATAATATATATACATTACACTGAAACATTTTTTTTGAGAGAGAGAGAGAGGAAAAGAGAGAAGAGAGCGGAGGAGAGGGCAGAAGGAGAGAGAGAGAGAATCTCAAGCAGGCTCTATGTCCAGTGCAGAGCCCAACACGGGGCTGAAACTAAGGACTCTGAGACTATGACCTGAACAGAAATCAAGAGTCAGATATGGAACTGGCTGAACTGAGTTGTTAAATTTTAAGTTCCATTGCATAATATAGAGTCACCACTGCACCCAAGGATTTTATTACTTATTTATATTTATTTATTTATTTTAATGTTTATTTATTTTTGAGGCAGACAGAGACAGAGCATGAGTGGGAGAGGGGCAGAGAGAGAAGGAGACGCAGAATCTGAAGCAGACTCCAAGCTCTGAGCTGTCAGCACTCATGTGGGGCTCGAACCCACAGTGTGATCATGACCTGAGTCGAAGTTGTACGCTTAACCAACTGAGCCACCCAGGTGTCCCAGGATTTTATGTTTTTAATTTCACTTAGTCACAAAAGACAATTTCATATATAGAAATTGGCTGAGGGTGGGGCTCCTGGGTGGTTCAGTCAGTTGAGTGACTGACTCTTGTTTTTAGCTCAGGCACGATCCCAGGGTCATGGGATAGAAGACCATGTCAGGCTCCAGGCTGAGCTTGGAGCCCACTTGAGATTCTCTCTCTCTGCCCCTGTCCTGCTCCCCCATTTGTGCACTCTCTCTCTAATATATACATCTTATATTCTATACAATTCTAATATGTATGTTATATTCTATATAATTGTCATATATAGATACAGTAGAAATTCACTGAAGTTAGTATAGAAGTGTTTACTGTATTCTTATCAATATGTTTCTGCATATTTGCAATGATATATAATTTGAAATGTAAAGAACAGGAATTTACATTATAGGTTTCCAAAGAATGTATCTTTTTCACACATAAAATTTGAAAAAAAAAGATAATAAAAACAAACCAAAAAACCCTGTCAATTGGGATGCCTAGAATAGTAAGCCAAAATTTCACAATATAAACCAAAAACATCTACGCAACAAATAGTAAGGGATTGGATATCTTTGCCATAAGTCTTGATGATGACGGTCAGAATCGGTACCTCTCAAATTTTGGTGCACATTAAGTTTACTCAAGGTATTTGTTAATAGTACAGATTTTGGAAACCACTAAGCTCAGGTTTGAAGTGGAGCCCAGATAATTTTTTATGATCCCTGTAGGCAATTCTTCTGACTGTACCTTGAGAAGCTGGTCTAGGATAGTTCAAATACATGTTATATATTTTCTTCCAAATATTTTAGACGTTACCAAGTGGCATGCGTCTTTTTAACATTCAATATTTACTCTAATAAGCACAAAGAAGGAGCAATTTGAAACAACATTCCAGTCTACTTTTCTGACTTTGTTTTCCATCTTTGCTGTATACTTTACACAAATATGCTATTGTCTGACTTTCCGAAGCACCTCTGAATTCCACACGTGCCCGTGGATGCATACTCGCATGCACACACAGATTGTCTGGAGTCCCATTTCTGAAAACATGTATCGATCTACCCTGATTCTTTAAGTGCTAAAAGTATAAGTATTACCGTAATACAGACTAGCAGCAAATGATATGAGCAAATTTATGACTGCAAACACACTCACCCTTTGTTATTAAAAAGGGACTAGCCCCCTGGACACACAACAATCTAAAATCGGTCGTAAAGCACTGGCAGGACTCTAGGCAGTGAGGACTTACTTCTGGCTAACTCCAGGGAGATGTTTGTAAAATGCAATGGAAATTGTTCCATTGTGACTTAGCACTGCAAACACACTCCACTCTATACAACATTTCCATATTCCTTTATATACTGAAAGGCCACCTGGACAGATATCCACCAGCCAAATGGTCAAATGGCCTTCACTTCTACTTTCCTTCTTCCTCTGATACTTCCATTTGATATTTGATTCGGGAAAGTCTATCCCATGAGAAGGGGGAATCCCCTAGGACTATTTTTTCCTCCCTCTCCCTCTCTCTTTTTGCCCCAGCTCAAGAGGCATCATAGAAACATCCTTGGTGTCTTTTTTCTTCCCTTCCCTACTGAGACCCATGTCTTTGGATAAAATGCCGTGTCAAGCCTGGAAATGGATCATCAAGACACAGAGGACAGAAACAAGATTTATGTTTCATATACCGGTGACTTTGTTTTTCTCAAAACTAATAATAAAAATCAGGAAACTCATAATTCCTCTGTGTTTCCATGGGAAATGAGTTTATGCTTGTAAAATATTTTGTAATCCATAAGACTGTAAGTAAGTGTGATTAGATATTATTGTTGTCGTTGTCACCATGATCCCTGTTTTGTGAGCAGTGATAATCCTCAGAAAATCAAAGGAGGGCTGTGTGCTAGGTTCCGGTTGGGAGAGTAAGAGAAAAGTTCCCCGGGTGGCTACAGTTCCAGTCATGGTGGGTCTCAGGAAACTAAGGCTTCAAGTTAGCCAGCCGGGGAGGGGCTGAGTCAGGAATCAGACCCAGACCAAGGCATTTCCTTGAGGCCCAGCTCTAAGAGCTTTACTCTTAGACCCTCAGAGCCCTGTCTTTGACCTTTTGAGCCTAGAGCGCTCATCTCTGATAACACTCTCCCACTAAGTCCCTCTCTTCTCATTTTTCCCCCTCCAGCCCCTGCTCTGCACAGTTTGGTGAGGTTCCTGCCAGGGACCAGGAATCCACTCTCTCAAATGCTTATTAGAAACAAAGGAGGAAAAGGTGGGAAAGAAAGCCCCTCATTTCTGGTTGCCCAAGTCATTTCTCTGAGCACCCATTACATGTACTGGCAAAGTTTTGATTGATTGTTCCCTATCGGAAAAATGATAGTCTCTTAGGGATTATGGGTTGATAATGGTAGGGTTATGGGTCTTGGAACAGAGCTATAGTGGGTCGTGGTTTTATGGGGAAATGCATCCTGACATCAAAGCTATCAACGTAGTAACAAACATTTAGGACTTTTCCTATGGAGAAATTTCTCTGCAGGCAGAAATTCTGACTTGCCATTACAAGAGAGCAAGAAGCAATGAGGAAAACACCGTGAGAACGACCGTTATCTTTGCAGTGACTAGAAAAAGAAGCTACAAACAATGGAAGACAACATACAGTGAGTCCTACCAAATGTATGGGGAGGTTTTCAGCCATAGAATTTGCTTCTTGACAAATAACAGACCCACACAATGAATACTCTTGGTGAGATTTTCTTTGGTTTAGCCAAAAAATTTAGACTTTTCTGCACTCATGTCCTAAGAAGCGTACCTCATTGAAAACATAAAACCAATAGGTACTGCTTTGTTCTTGTTATACAGCAATGTATAGTGGAGAATTATTTAAAAAATAAAGTAAATAAAAAGAAAATATGAACTAAAACACAGAATTCTAACAGCCATGGATGACTTTTTCTAATATTTTAGAGAATGTGTGTAAACATCCTACAGATATACGTATATATTTAAATACTGTATTGAAATATGTAATATTTTTTTAAATTTAAATATAACCCAGACATCTTGTCATGTCATCGACCTATGCTGTATAATTAAAGTGAATATATTTGGTTCTATTCTACTGTTGTTTTTTTTTTATTTTTTAGAGAGAGAGAAAGAGAGAGAGTCTTAAGCAGGCTCCATGCTGAGCAATGCTCGAACTCACGACTCTCGGATCGTGACCTGAGCCAAAGTCAAGTCAGATGCTCAACCGACTGAGCCACCCAGGGACCCCTGTTTGGTATTTTATTTATGGCTGACTGTATTTTATTTAACTATTCCTCCATTTTGGCATTTAGGTTATCATTAAATCTCCAAGACTTTATATTCTCATAATTCAATTGTAGTAAGGCATATTTACTCATTTTGAATGAGAAATTTATCAGACGCATAAATTATTTTGAACCAGATATTGAAGAGGTCTACCCACTCCTATGTTTAGCACAACCTACTGACAACAGCGAGCATATGGAAATGGCCTTAGTACCCTTTGGTGGATGAATGGATAAAGAAGATGTGGTATGTATACACAATGGGCTGTTATTCTGTCATGAGAAAGAAGGAAATCCTGCCATTTGCAACAACATGGTTGGACCTTCAGGACATGATGCTTCCTTAGATGTGATATCTAAAATAGCTAAACTTACAAAAACAGAGTAAAGTCATGGTCACTAGAGGATGTGGGATACAAGGATAGGACAGATTATTTAAGATTACAAGTGTGAAATGAACTGTAAGGCCTCGAGATCTAACGCAGTTTGTGAATATACAATATTATAATCATCAAACTTGCTAAGAGACTAGAACTTAATTATTCCAACCACTAAAAGGAAATTATGTAATGCGATAGAGGTGCTAATGATTGCTATAATGGAATTGTATTAAAATATGCAAATGTATCAAATTAACATGTTGTGCACCTTCAATTTACACAATGTTATATGTCAAATATGTTTCAAGAAAAAGAACACATATATTAACAGGGAAAAAAATCTGTTTAGAGCAAGTGAATTTGGGGTCCACCATTTTGACCACGTTGCCTGGGCAATCCAGATATAAGATACCAGAACACCTGATTGTTTCTGTCAATTGAAAGAGACAACTGGTCAATTTGGTGCGTGATGTTATCTTTTCCCCCCTTAAATGGGAAGACATATCAAATTCTTAGGATAGCTTACAATCTCATCTTGCCTTCTGCGAGACAGAAAGTGCTAACTGACAGAAGACACAGGTCAGCAACAGGCTTTCATTTCTCAGATGCCATAAGGGAAAGAATTCCTCGTATCAATTTTCCCTGTTGAATCTACAGTTCTCTGCTAATTTCTCAAGTCCAGTTAGGGACTAAGCTAATTGGCCCTTCTAACATCCCCAGGGGTGAACTGTTTATATGCAATGTTAGTAAAGACAGAAAGCAATATAGGACTGCCTATCACAGATGAGCAATAAAAATATGGTGGATGGAATTGAAGACAAAATTGTATTTCAGGGTCTTCATGGAATCTTTCCTTAGCCAGAGCAAACTCAGGCAGCTCCTACATCAGAACTCCTCCAAACATGTTGAATTCTTCACTCTTCACTCCCTAGGCCATCCTTTTCAAGGCAGAGTTAAGTGATTTAAAAAAAAAAATGGTGGATGGAAATTAGGAAAAGGGAAGAGACAGAATTTGGAATCCAAGACTCATTTTATATAGACCCCATCTGATCAGACAGGAATCTATACATAGCACAGATATGTGTGTATTTAGAATAAAGGAGGGGGAAGAGGAGCAGGCACACACCAGCTGTTTAATTTGTGGCTGTCATTATTTTCATATTAGCACCTGTTGAATTAGAGGTATTAACACCAGTTGATTTTTCCCATGCGTCTATTTAGTGACGTGTTCTTAAATGTGCCATATTAATGGATCATGACCTATAAAAAAACCATGAAAAGTTGTCCTTACTAAAAGTTTCTAATACATAAATGAAACAGGTTAGTGGGTGGCTAAAAGGACTTTAGAACAACTTCAGGATGGATGCTTCCAAAAATTCTAATGACACCAAGTAGCATTCTGACTTCTATGACCAGCACAGCTGACTGTGAACGTTAGTCCAGGGTGTCACTTCGTGGGCACAGACTAATATAAAGAGAAGGCACTTCATGTAAAAGCATCTTTATCCTGCTCTTTATTTAAACTGCAAAAAATTTGGAGAACTTAGCTTGCTTTTTTGTTGTTGTTGTTGTTTTGGCTTTGATTGGAGATTTGGTGGTGGGAGGCTGTTAGTTATTGAAATTTGTAATTAACACTTTAGGAAAAGTTCTATTTATCCCTTGTGTTTTCATTGCTAATAAGTTTATGATTTGAGGTGATTATTTACAATGTTTAAAAAAACAAAACAAAGTTAGAATACCACCAGATATAGGTAGCTATTGAATAAAGACTGTAGAAATAACAAAGTTCATATCTCTTCTAAATTACTTCCCTCAGTTTCTGTTTCCTCAATAATGTTAATACAACACTTTAAATCAAAATGCTTCAGCCATCTCTAAATTAGGTAGGTGTTGAGGTGAGATGCAAAAAAGAGGCTTCACTTTCAGATAGTTACTTCCCCTGCTCTGATTTGGGCACTTTCAGAGATTTTGATACTACACTAATTTTAAAGTTTTTTAAAGTTTTTTTTTGTTTGTTTGTTTTTGTTTTTTAGGGGGACAGAGAGAGAGAGAGCAGAGGAAGGAGATAATCCTAAGCAGGCTCTGCACTGTCAGAAGGACCTCAACACTGGGCTCAATCTTATGAACTGTGAGATCATAACCTGAGCCAAAATCAAGAGTTGGACACTTAACCGAAAGAGCCACCTATGCGGTGCTACACTAATTTTAAATACACAAAAAATACACAATAGTCTTTTGATACTTAAAATGATTTATTTGAGCTTCTGTGTAAAATGCTTCCAAATAATTATAAAAACTCTCCCTGTTACAGGATGAGGAATTAAGCCCTGTTTTTCATCCATCTTTGGGTATTTGGCTTCATGCTGAGTTTTCCAGTTTCAGCTTCCGTGAGTGAAGCATCTTAGCAGCATCCAGAAAGCTCTTCAGCCTGATGCATCAGAATCACCTGGAAGACTTGTTAATACACAGGTTGCTGGACCCACCCCCAATGTTTCTGAGTCAGTAGCTTTAGGCTGGGCTGAGGATCTGCATTTCTTTTTTTTTTTTTTTTTTTTTAATTTTTTAATGTTTATTCATTTTTGAGAGACTGAGCATGAGAGAGGGAGGGACAAAGAAAGAGGGGGAGACACAGAATCGGAAGCAGGCTCCAGGCTCTGAACTGTCAGCACAGAGCCCAATGCGGGGCTCGAACTCATGAACCAGGAGATCGTGACCTGAGCCAAAATCAGGTGCTTAACCGACTGAGCCACCCAGGCACCCCTGAGAATTGGCATTTCTGATCAGATCTCAGTGATACTGAAGGTGCTAGCCCAGACACCACACTTTGAGTACCACTGCTTTGAAAAGATTCAGTTTCGTATTTCTTCTTACATGATTTATTTTTCAAATACTTGAGCAGCACCTTACAGTTTTTTAAAAGTGTTTATTTATTTAGTTTTGAGAGAGAGTGAGAGAGAATGCGTGTGTGCAGGGGAGGCGGAGAGAGAGAGGGAGATAGAAAATCCAAAGCAAGCTTTTCACTGTCAGCACAGAGCACGACACGGGTCTTGAACCGTGAGCTCATAACCTGAGCCAAAGTCAGTCGCTTGATCAACTGAGTCACCTAGGTGCCCTAACCTTACAATTTTAAGATTAAGCTGATAGAGCAGAAAGAAGTGCCCACTGCCCACTAAAGTACCCATTTTCTTATGAAGTTACCAATTCTTTTTTTTAATTTTTAAAAAAATTTTTAACGTTTTACTTATTTTTGAGAGAGAGATAGAGACAGCATGAGCAGGGGAGGGTCAGAGAGAGAGGGAGACACAGAATCTGAAGACAGGCTCCAGGCTCTGAGCCGTCAGCACAGAGCCCGACATGGGGCTCGAACCCACTGACCGTGAGCTCATGACCTGAGCCACCAAGGTGCCCCTGAAGTTACCAATTTTTAATCTATATAACCCTGAGTGATTTTATTGATATCCCAGCCATTCCCTTGAATTTCTCACTGGGGAAAATGTTACATCATGATAAAGCATCATCAAACAGCAGGGGAGGTTCTGTTTAAGATAAATGGAGCAGCTAGGTACCAAGTACTTAATAATTTGCTGAATGAAAACCGAAATCAATCAGTCACCTCCTTTTGGATGAATATACTCAGCTATTTACCACTGTCTCTATTATTTTCATCCCTGAATGCATTTGCATGACATTGGGGGGGAACCCCTTTCCTCACATTCACCTCTTTCTTAGCCACCATGTTACATTTCTCTTTTCTTTACGATCTCTGTGGGTGTTTTTCTCCTCAAGAAGCTTAGGAGGCAAGGACGAGCAGGAATCACTCTCTCATTGCACAGATGAAGGAAAAAGGTTCAGAGGAGGGGTTTTCCTAAGTCACTGAACTTGTAAATTATGGCTTTTCAGCCCCAGGATTGCATGGCTTTCAGTGAATGGGGCTTGCCTCTTCCGCATCGAGTCTCACAAAGGGTTACATGCAAGAAGCAGCTGTCTGCTCGGTGCTGATCTGGTGGGTAATGAGAAGGAATCAGCTGTTGGGGGTGTGAGAACCTCCCCTCCAACTCCCCAAGGACACAGCGTTAGGTTGGCCCTGCAATCAGGAACTTTGAACACCTGTGGAGCTCCACCTCACCCGGGAAGCCCGTGCACCTGTCGGCCACTGTCTTTCCACACTCAGACCCAAGCAGGAAACCAGAGCAGAGTACAGGTAGAAGGAGTCCCCAAACCACCGGGTGTCACTCCTTGTCTCCTCCTTCTTCCTGATGTTTCTACCTTTCTTGCCTAGGATCTCAGGGTTCCTTCCTTACCTCACTGCATCTTAAAGCTGAGCCTACTAACTCCAAGCCTGGACCACTTGCTCTGCAATGGGGGTTTGGCAACCTTCCAGCCTGACTCGTTAGAACCCAGGTATCTTTAGGGGCGCTTGGGCGGCTCTGTTGGTTGAGTGTCTGACTTCGGCTCCAGTCACAATCTCTCAGTTCATGAGTTTGAGCCCCAAATCAGGCTCTGTGCTGACAGCTCAGAGCCTGGAGCCTGCTTCGGATTCCGTGTCTTCCTCTCTGCCCCTCCCCTGCTCATGTGTGTGCTCTCTCTCTCTCTCTCTCTCTCTCAAAAATAAATAAACGTTTAAAAAAAAAGAAACTCAAGTATCTTTAACCTCATCCTACTGACACAGACAGCAACCTAATATATATTTGTAGAATGAGTGAATATTCTCCATAAGACAAAAAAAGGATACTGGTTGACATCTGATATTCAAAACATATTTTTGTGCCTACCCTTTGGCAGGTACTAGGCTATGTGTTTTCGGGATGTGTTGGTGAAGGAAACTGAGCCATTCCTTGCTCTTAAAAGATTTTAATAGCGGGGAGAGCCTGGGTGGCTCAGTCGGTTGTGTCTGGTTTTTGCTCAGGTCATGATCTCACGGTGGGTGCGTTCGAGCCTCATGTTGGGCTCTGTGCTGGCAGTTTAGAGCCTGGAGCCTGCCTTGGATTCTGTGTCTCCTTCTCTGTCTGCCCCCCCCCCCCCCACTCATGCTCTGTCTCTGTCTCTCTTAAAACTAAGCATTAAAAATTTAAAGAAAAGATTTTAGTAGGGAGTACAGACAATTAAATAAGTGATGGGCATGCATGAGAAGGTATGAGATCTGGCAGATGAAAAGCTCTACTACCTCTAGACTCTGTCTTCAACAGGATCATAGGACATCTTCGAACCCTCACGTCTGGTTGATATTGCATTCTGAATCTTTCCCTTTTTGGCCCAGTGTGAACTAAGCATTCACTTTCTCTCCCTGCCTTTTGCTCTGTCTGGCTCACTTCCTAGCCTCCTTTGGCTCTGCGTGTAGGACTTCCCTGGGTCCTGGCATAATTGCAATCTGATGTAGTGACACCCCCAGGAGTGGGTAGCTCTAGCAGCTGTGTAGACCTGTCCATAAACGAAAGCTATAACTTTAAGCTTGGAGACCCAAGAAAGCACGGCCGGCCTTCCCTTTCAAACCCCTGCCGGTCATCCTGCTGAAGCAATCTGGATCCACAGCCTCCCTTCCATCCTCTGGACTGAGTGATCAAGGGTCCAATTAAAATTGTTGCTACATTGGGGCGCGAGGGTGGCTTAATCGGTTAAGCGTCCGACTTTCGCTTAGGTCATGATCTCGCGGTTCGTGGGTTTGAGCCCCGCGTCGGGCTCTGTGCTGACTGCCAGCTCGGAGCCTGGAGCCTGTTTCAGTCTGTGACTCCCTCTCTCTCTGACCCTCCCCTGCTCACGCTCTCTCTCTCTCTCCTAGAAGTAAATAAAACATTAAAAAAAAAAATTGTTGCTACATGGAGGTGAGAATTTCAAAGGCCAATAAATGTTGGTGAGTGCAGAAACAACATGGCATTGGGAGGTTCCAGTAATTGTTCTTGTTCTCGGTTTTGGAAAGAAAGTTGTCAATCTAAAAAGAGCAATGTTGAAGAACATGCTAATTAATCTAGCCATGTGGTGCAAAGGGAAAATGTTATACAGCATTCCCCCCCCAAGTAAAATCCCACTCTTTGGAAATGGCTGAGTTATAGAAACATCTGAGGGCACTTTTTTGGCATTAATAAGAAGTTTGGCCCTTAATGCAAGGTTAATTCACTCGGGATGAAGCCATATCTATTCAACTTCCTATCGCTGTTTCCAGAAAACCCTGCAGCCTGAGATCCTCCAGGCAGAGCTCATTTACATCTTTTATCTCCCTATAGTCAATTCTGAAATTCCAGTGGTCATGTTCAGACATAACTCACCAGAAGAGTTATTTCATTCAAAAACATCTTAATTTTCAATGACATTGTGAATCTCCAAATCTGTGCTACAGAGACTTCTTTATTTTGACATGTTCATTCTGGTTGAGTAAATTTCATGTTTACGAAACCAATGTGAAAGCCAAAAACTATGTATTTTTTTGTTTGTTTCTTTCAGGTTCTTCTGTCTGAGCAAGGAGGGCTCCTTCTTTCATTACCCTCTCTGATACACAGACTTCAATTTCTATTTTTAGAATTTGTCAATTACAACAGAAAACATATCTTCCATTGAGCCTGACTTGGAAATGACATTTTTGAGAACTTCGGGAACATTGGTAAGGATCCCACCAAGGTTCACACCAAAGAAGGCTGACAGAGTTACAAATATTCCCCTTGGAGTGTGAGTTGCGTAACGGGAAGAACCCTATTCAGAGAGCAGACAGACTTGTGTTTAGATCCCAGCTCTGCCCTTTATGCATTACTCATATAGTCATATGGTCTTCTTTTCTGCTGTGTGAAGATTAGAGTCTGTGAAAGGCTTAGCACAGTGCTTGGCCCATCGTCAAAGATGGATAAATGGAAGTGAGTGTCATTACCACTCTCTGTTGGCAAACTCATCGAAGGATGCATTTGACCTGATTCACCTGGGGTTATTCTAATTTTTCTGTTGAGAAATGAGGTGCCCCATACCAATCCATCCTTTAAGTAAGTGCTTGCACAGTGCTGACTGATTCATAGTACTGGGTCACTGGGTAGAATGTACTTTCCACTTGGAAAGTCAAGTGCCGCTCAGAATTCTAAATAGTGGAGAGGAAAAATAACAACCCAGAAGGGAAGAGCTCACAGGTAACAAAATACGTCAACGAAATAAAGGCTATATCTAAACATCAAAGATGCATTCTTTTGTTTAGTAAATATTTAATTACTTAACATGTGCTGGACCCTGTGGGGGATGCATTGAGAGTGGATGTAAAAGTCACAGTCCCTACTACTAATTTTCTTCCTTCTGTATCACTGAACTCCCTCAACTTAGGAGCTAGAAAGTGGGTACGATGGTTAAATTTTGAATCCAATTTAATGTCCCAAGGCTAACTTTGTCACTTCTGCTCTATTTTGTCACTTCTAATGTCCTCAGTCTGTGTACAGGGGAGCACTTGGGACACACTGCTGACTCTCATGGGCGGGGACTGTAGATCTCGCAGACATCCCTGAAGATTTGTTCCCCTTGATCTTTGGGTAAAGGCCTCTGCTACTGCTCAATGTGTTGCAGAACTGTCTCTGGTTGAGGTAAAGAAGTATCTTCCAGCACTGCTTATGCATAGAGGGACCCTATTGCCACTGGCTCTAGGGTCTGGGTGTGAGGCCATTCAATCCTCAACTTGGATGGTAAAAGCATCATTGAGTCTGGTATGTAGGAGATAGTTGATACCACTATTACAAGTGGAGAGGGACACTAATGGAGTTGAGATGTCCTTCGGATACTTAGGTGAAATGCTTGCCAGCCTTTTGAAATGTGAGCCTGAAGCTCTAGAGAAAAGTTAGAGATAACAGATGGACATTGGGGAAGCAATGTGTTCAGTGGCAAGACCTGAAGCCACAAGGTCAGCCGAAGTCACCAGCAGAGTGTCAGTGGGTAGGTGGTTGGGGTGATGATGTGCCAAGCTGCACAGAGGAGAGACTGGCCTCCCCCCTGCGGATTCAGCTTCCAAAGAGTCTGGACTCTGTCTCCTCAGGAGGAATGGAAGTGATTGTCCGGGCGAGTGTCATTGTGTACCCTCTTGTTCTCGCTGGGGTGGTATACTGTTCTATCCTGGAGTTTCAGGAATCCATTCCCATTCTTGCCTGATGTTCTTCTTCATGGAGAGTAGACAGTGGCTGGGAAACTGCCAAGCAGTGCCCAGGGCACCTGAGTGACCATGGTGACTGAGCACATGATGTCTGTGGTACCTGGGAGCAAACACTGGTCTAGTATCCAATGAGGCTTCTGAGTCCATCATAGATGAAACAGTTCAGGCTCAATACCCAAGCCCATATGTGACAAGATGGTAGAGGGAAAGCAAGACATCAATTTGAGAGGCTTCAGAACTATGGAAACTGATGTGTGGTTGAGAGGTGGGGAGGGCAGAGGGGTTATAAAGTGAGCTCCTTACAGGTAGTTCTTGGTACGCTTCCCAGGTCTCATTGCCTAGAGGCAATTGACTCAGAGATTCTTGCTAAAATTCTAGCCTAATTCCTCATTCTATTCCTTATTTCCTTGACTCCCCCTTGTCAGAGTTTCCTACAGGGGCTAGGATCACAAAACTCTGGTCCTTGTTTCTGACCCGTCATTCTCAGATTTTCCTAGCAATTGCTACCTACCAGTTTAGGCCTTGACCTTGGGCTGTTCTCCCTGCCCCCCTGAATCCCTGCCAATGGCTGCTTACTTCCACCTATTGGATTCCCATTGTCAGTGCCTTGCCTAGGTCTAATCTCTGGTCTTTCAGTGTTTGTTATATGAGCTTAGACTTAATCTTCTGCTTAGCACTTGGAGGCCCTATCAGTCCAGGCACCAATCTTTGCTGTGAACTACTACATATGCCCATTATCTTTCAGGCAGCTTGCAATATAGAATTATAATTCTTATTTTTGGGGGCACAAAGGAAGGCTTTCAGGGATTGAGAGGCTTTCCCAAGGTCACAGAAGGAGGAAATGGCAGACCCTAGGATGAACTGCCATATTGGTTTGGCTACCAAGCTCACTCTCTTTCCATGACTACAGGTGGCTTCCAAGGAGGCATGAGGAAGTTATGCATTGCTTCCCTGTCCAGGAAGAGCAGGCCAGGAGTTTGAGATCTTTACAGTGACCTCAAAGGCATGGGCTTGCTAATGCCCGGCATGGACAGGAGGGTCACAAGTATGAAAGAAGTGGAGGGAGAGAGTCAGGGGAGGTGTCAGCATAAAACTTATCACAAAGAACTCATTATACCGGTTGGGATTTCATATCAAGACCAAATGCAACATGTCATCCAGAAATGGGTGCTACCAAAGAATCATCATTGGAGCCATGGTTGCCTGATTCACTTGACCTCTAGTCGTGATCCTGTTTCTTCCGGGATGTTGAGACACACATGCCGTGTACGTTTGTAGCAAATCTGCCCACATTCCTGGGCCAGTAATCTTGACCACAACTCCAGGAAGAAGGAACTCAACATTTGTGGGAAAAGCACAAATGCCGCATCTCTGGTTCGCTATGAATAGAAACGGCTCCGTGTTGCTAGATGTTCCTGATGCAACGAATCTTTATCCAAACTACGGCTTTTTTCCTGCCCTAAGTATATGCAGAATAGCTAACATTCTTCCTTTTCCTTTTAGAAGGCGGATTAGTACCACCTGTCTCAGCTAACATTCATGGGATTCAGCAGGAAAAACAGTATTAGGGGAGGAAAGCTCCTTTGAATGCAGTATTTTAGGATTATTTCTTTGGTTGCTAAACTGCTACCTTTGTATTCAAAGGTGATGAGACATTTTCTGGCTGGGAGACAGACATCCCAGAAAGGTGTCAAGTTAAAAGAGGCTGATGAAAAGATTTGAGCCCGAGCCCTTGGAGGAGGGTTAGCGATTGATTGCAGGCATTGCTTACATTCGCTTCTTACTGTTACAGTTGAGGGAAGGATTGTGGTCATCCCCATGCTGCCCCGCCCCACCCCTTCTTCTATGGAAGGTATTAACCCGGGGTTCCCATTCCAACTGGATCTTTGCCATCCAGCCCCGGCTGCTCAATGGCTGCTCAATGGCTTCTCAATGGCTTCTCTGTACAGGGAAAAGAGCGGAAGGTGCAGAGTGTGAGGTTCAAAGGGCTGTCTCTGAGCAGAGTCCTGAAGTCTTCCCCTTGGATTTGGCATTCAACAGGGATAGCATCATGGACTAGGTATTTAACCTTTGGCTGTCTGCATGTTACCCTTTTCTAAAAGGGAGATAATGGAATTCTCTCGCAGGAGCATTGGGAAGATTAATGAGTTAATGTTTTGTGAAGTGCTTTGAGATTCTAAGATGAAAGGTGCTACATAATAATTATAATAACACTTTGTTCTTACATAGTGCTTTTCTTCCAGGGAGCTCAAACTGCTTTACCAAAATTATTTCATTAATCCTCACAGCAACCCTCTATGGCAGGTAGCAATTACGATCCCCCTTTCTCATCTCAGGAATCTGGGGCCCAAAGAAATAAATAGACAAGGCCACGGTCACCCAACAGCTTATTGGTAAAGTCATTGGCTAAATTCAGGTCGGATTCATTCATTGACACTTTCATTTATTCATTCATTCACTCATTCACCTAATATTCACCCACAGTTATATGCCAGATACTTGAACTATTTGAAAGAGGAGGATATGATACAATGTTAAATAAAAATACATTTTTATGATTGAAGAGATTGGATTGGTCCACTTAGACAAGGGAATAATTATTATATATATAAAATATATATATTTATATAGCAAGCCTATCATATGATGGAGTTTACCAGTACAGGTATTGAATAAACGTGTCCCAGATGAAAGAATGAAAGAGCATGATAAGTCGGGAGAAAGACCCACTTGGCATGATGGGAGCACAGGGTAATTTGGACAGAGGAGTGGGCTAAGAAATTTGGACTTTATGCCCAAGGCAACTGAGAAGCTTTGGAGGTTGTGCAAATAGAAGGAATGGGGTCAGCTTTATATTTAGAAAATTAGCTCTGGTGACTGAGTATTAAGAGGTTTGGATGCAAAAGAGACCTGAGTCCAGGGACCAGGAAAACAGTTCCCTGACTCAAAGTCCAGCCCACTTACTAGGTCATTCTCAACGGCATGTAAGCTAGAGCTCCAATGTTGTTTTGAAATTATGCACATGGTACTTCGAGAACACAGTGACGACAGAGCTCTTTCAAGGTTAGGATGTTTTCTCATTTCAAGAAGCATGCAAATGTCTTTTAAAAAATCAAATCATCTAGAATGCCACTTTTCAGTGAAGGTACGGTAAGCAACTGTCACTCTTTGGCTTTGAAATCCATCAGGCAAAATGGTTAAGTCTACATCAATTACTTATTATAATAGAAAGGGAGCCTTTGTTACACTATTTGTTAAGTATCTCTCCAAATTAGATACAAGAGAATGATCTTCAATGCAGAAGAGTGTTCATTTGATTTCACATGATAAACCATTCTGTGATTAGACATATTTTTATTTTTGCCCGTCATTATAACTATATAGTCCATTTTAAGAACAGTTTCTTGATCACTTGCAGTTTTTTTTTCTTTGTCAGTTGTCTTTTAAGTGTCTGACAATGAAAATGCCAAAACCATCTTGCCTTCATTAGAGGATTGTAAAATGTTCCTTTTGGGTATGTTTGTTTGGATTCAGACCCACAAACTACCTGTGGAATGGAAGACCCACTTCATACTCACTTGTTCTGCATCAGGTCCCTTTATTGTCACTATTCATGGATGGTGGTGAGTTGGGAAAAGTTACAAAATTAAAATCCTGACACATGGCCGGTTAAACTATTCTAAGCCTTGTGGACATGCAATAAATGCTCCTTGACTAGCTGGAAATGAGCTCATTTAGAATTAATATATTTCTTTAAGCAACACTTGTTTTGTAATGAAGACATCCTATTTGTTCATAAGTTTAATGAGTGTAATCAGCTAGGATAAGCAAAGTTATGCTGCAGTAACAAACATCTCTAAGCATCAGTGATTTTACCAGCACAGTTGAATTCTGGCTCCCGCAACTTTCACTGCAGATCTAAGTGACTCTCAGAGCTCTGCTCCAGGTGACTGCTCTGAATTTTCCCTTCCTTTCCACATGTACTTCAGTGATCGCCAGGGCAGAACCAGAAAGAATCCAACTGCTGGCCAATTAAAAGCTTTTACAGGAAAGTTCCACTCTTTTCTTCTATTCTTATGACATTGACTAAAGCAAATCACATGGCCAAGCCTAATTTCAGGGGAATAGGGAATTAATATCCTTTCATGTGCCCACAAGAGGGGAATTAAATATCAGTGAACCATTTAATATTTGCCCTAGGCTTTTCTGATGGTCTTTGAAAGTTGCCATTTTTTAAATCACCTATTTTCTTACAATAAATATGCACCTTAACATTTGCAAACCAAGTTATTTATTATTTGGAGCATTCCTGGAAGACTAGTACTAGTGTCATTGCTTAAATTTAGTCTACAATATAGAACTCCTTATTTCTTAACCTCTGTCCTCCAATGGTGAAAATTTTAAGGGGAGGGACTAAGTCTGATTTTTTTTCTGCATTCCCACAACAGGATTGGCTGTCATACAGTGAGCCTAAACATCTTTCCTGACCTTGTGGCATGAACAATTTCTACTTCATGTATGCCTGGAAGAAGAGATAGCTATGCTGAATTTATTTTCTTTAATGAGAAAAAAACCCTCCTATTTTATCAGAGCAGAAGTCTTCAGAAAATTTCTATAGTTGAGCTTCTTTTCAAGTTTATCTATTTATTTCGAAAGAGAGAGATAGAGGCAGAGAGAGAATCCCAAGCACTCAAGCAGGTTCCACTCCATCAGCATGGAGCCCAACATGAGGCTTGAACTCACGAACCATGAGATCGTGACCAGAGTCGAAATCAAGAGTCAGAGGCTTAACAGAATAAGCCACTCCTGAGCTCCTATAGTTGAACTTCTGCTGTGTTTTCTAATTCTACATGAAGGCAAGCCAAAGTATCTAAGAAAATGAAATAATTTCTTGAAAACATTTTTTAACTTCGGGTGAGGTGAGGTGGAATTCGTTTGTGCCTGAAATAGTGACGAGGTTACAAGGAAATTCCACTTTGTAAATGAACTCAGGGAATGAACTAAAGGAAAGTTTACACTTCAGGTAGAGAAGCTTAATATAATTCAGTATAATTGCAGAATCATTAATACAACTGTCAGTATGCATTTCCGATGTTTGTTAAATTTACCTTTAAGTATCTTAAATCCATGAAAGGGCTAAACTATAATAAAATTCTTCAGGTTTCATGTACTTGTTTTCTCCTTGAATTTTATTCCAATATGTCCGGTAAATCCTTCTAGTATATTTAAAATAATTCCTCTTCCTCATTGGCAAGAATATCCTCGGAAGGTTTACACCATGGCCCCCTCTATTAGCTACAATCTTAGTTTGGTATTTATAATCTTCCCTCATGTGTTTGTGGCTCCATTTCCATGAGCTCCTGGTCACCCCCTAATGTATCTGAATCATTCTGATACAGAGTGAACCCCACCATTACATGATGTCGGTGAGGTTCTTTGGGTGAAGCACAAATAAAATAGTGTTTTCTTTCTTCTCCTACTACTTTAGAACCTCAGCATCTTCAATTCTTTGGATTTGCCTTCATCTGCACTTTGGATCATTTGCCACTGAGGTCCTGCTGTTTAGATTCTGGATTCCATTCTAGGTCAAATGAGTTCCCTTTTGGTAGATCTGAGGCCACCCAGGAATTTTCCTTCTTTATTTTCCCTCTGAGATCCTGAAAGCAGATAAGGGATCATGGAAGAAATTAGAAGGCGTATGGAAGCTACCTTTTTTTGAGTAGGCACCAAAACTTGAGTGGTAAAGTCAAAACTTTCCAGGAAAGACATGGTTTTGTAAGGATGCCTTTCCAGCTCCATGTGGTGGGTATGCCCTGGCGTGTAGTTCACTACGAGAGGTTGCCGGAGGAATTCTAAGGGAGGAAGAAGGGAAGGAATCCTATAATGCACACCATTGCTTCAGGGCGTTTGCTTGCTTAAACGTTCTTGTCACAATGACTAGGTACCTCAGAGTGACCAAGGTTGTTGGCATAGCAGTGGACACAGAGGTAGAAAAGGCAGAAAGAAGGGATTCAGGAAATTATAGGCAGTCAGGGGATTCCTACTGAAGACTGAAAGGTTGACAGATGCTGTTTCAGGGGCATCCTATTTTTGCAACAACTCTGGCAATGTCATTTTTGGAGTTCTTCCTGTGCTGTTTGGGTGGGCTATGGGAAAGCATGGAGATACAGAAGCTAAAAGGTCAAGGCTTCTAAGCCGTTTTGTGATATTATTATTATTATTGAGACAGAGAGTGCAAGCAGAGGAGGGGCAGAGGTGGAGGGAGGGGGAGAACGTGAAGCAGCCTCCATGCCCTGCACGGAGCCCGATGCGGGACTTGATCCCACAACAGTGAGGTCATGACCTGAGCCCAAATCATCAAGAGTTGGATGCCTGCTGAGGGAACCACCCAGGCACCACTGTTTTGTAATTTTTTTTTAAAACAAAAGACGCATTCATTTGTGTTTCCAAATTAGTGTGTATTAGAAAAGTAGTTTCTGGGTGAACACCTCTGTAGATGGCCTAATGAGTGTACGTATATTTTATTTTATGCTGCGTTAGGTTATATTTTATCATTATGCACATATATTATGTTCTTTGTCACTTCATGCTATTTCATATTTTCTGCATATCGATATTATTTAGGTACCGGCCATTTTTAATAGCTATCTGTGCCGAATTTAGTTAAGCTACTACATTTCAGTTGGCCTGTATCTAATTTTTAGAGTCGGTGATCTTTCTGATTTTAAAGATGGTATAAATTTACATATGTAATGTATAGTGTTTACATTGGCGTCTAAATTAGCTACTGGCTAAAGGTTGCCCTCTTTTTCTTTCTTTTAATTCCCAATAGCATACAGCCCCCAAACTTTGAGATTTCTGACTCCCAGTGCTCATCTCCAAACTATCAATCCCAAGAAGGTGATTTTCATATAATAATTTTCTGCTCATAGTTTTAACCTCTTTTGGTGCACTTCTATTATTTCTTTGTCCTTACTGGTGGTTGCACCAGCTCCCAGTTTAATATCATTTGCACATTTCATTAATATGTGGCTTACTCCCTCTTCGAGATCCTTAATAAAGATGTTAAATTAGATTGTATCTGACATTGACCCCTGGGGCACTGCAATGCTTTAACGATATCCCGTTTTTCTGTCTGCAGTGTATAGAATTCTTGCAGAATGCAAGAGGCACGGCTTCAACCTGGGATAAATCTTCAATTTTAATTCTAAAGCAGAAGTCAAGTCATGTGGTTTGGGATAACTTGACATTGCCAGAACATACTTGTAGTTGCTAGGAAGTCATATTTTAGCAATTAAATACAGGTTTGCCAGAATTATATGTCAGATTGCCAATCTGCTGACAATGACAAGAGATAGTCTCTCTATCCTGCTTAATACATTTCAGTCAAAACTGAGAAGGGTCTTGTTTTGCAAAATGAAACTCGACTTCTTTTTTTTTCATTTCAAGGCTAGCCATCACCTTTTGCCAGCTTTTAAACAGCATCCTTTTTCTGTGTTTCAAAGCAGATTTATGAAAGCAATGGTGGTACCAATACACCAATGTGGACAGGTTTCAGGGAAACATACCAGGTGCCCCGCTGAGAATCCGGACATGAAATCAACTTTTAAAATTCAAGAATTTACTAAAAGTTCTTCCAATTTGGAAACGTTTATTTATTTTTTTTGATCGAGAAGGTATAATACCATATGATATTCTTGGCACAAAATTGAACTCTCTCGTTGTACTTGGTTTAATTAGATAAATAGATATATTTATATCAGATACGAGTTTTTCAAATAAGCTATAAAATAATATCTTAAAATTGGGCTGTGTAACCCCCAAAATGCCTACTGACTATGGTTAAATGGATATAGTCTTCAATTATATCACCACAAAGCCTTCTAAATTGCTCCAAATGATCAAAGAGTTTTAAATGTCCTATGTTAGGGGCACCTGGGTGGCTCAGTTGGTTAAGCATCCGACTTCAGCTCAGGTCATGATCTCACAGTTCGTTGGTTCGAGCCCCGCATCGGGTTCTGTGCTGAACGTTTGCTCAGAGCCTGGAGGCTGCTTCAGATTCTGTGTCTCCTCTCTCCCTGCCCTTCCTCCTCTCATGCTCTGTCTCACTCTGTCTCTCAAAAATAAATAAACGTAAAAATTTTTTTTTTAAAGATAAAAATCCTATGTTAGACATTCACATCAATTTCTCTCACTATAATTTACAGTAAACTTCTTTTCTTTCGCAAAGTGTTTTGTTCTCACCTTGGACATACACATTACATTTGCCTGCTTGGGTTACCATCACAGAATATTTTAGGCTGGGTGCCTTGAATAGAAGAAGTTCATTTCTCACAGTGCTGGGACCTGGGAAGTCCAAGATCAAGGCATCAGGCAATTTGATTCCTCAGTGAGGACTCTTTTCCTGGTGTGTACACTGCTGCCTTCTCAACTTGTCCTCACAAGCTCTCCTTGCTCTCACTTCTTACAATGACAATAACCCCATCATGGAGCCTCACCTTCATGACATCATCTCAATCTAATAACCACCCAAATGTCCCATCTCCAAATACCATTACCATGAGGGCTGGGACTGAATATGAATGGTTTTGGTGGGGAGGCAACATACGCAGCCTTTAGGACTTTGAAGAAGCAACTTTTTAGTTTCAATCAGAAAAAAATAATAAGACTGAAAGCACAAATATAAACAGAACTTGAATTTGGCCTTGTAAATACAAGGTTTCATATCTGTAAGCAAAACTGAAAGTACACTTCAGCATCGATCACAGAAGGCCATGTAGCTGTATGAAGGGATGGGGGAAAGATGCTCCACTCTTGTGGGGTTCATGACTTCAGAGGGTTTTTCAGATACATAGGGATTCATACTGTCTTGGAAAGGACATTTTTCACCCACTTAGCTCATTGCATTTGGGAATCCTAATTCCGGAACATCTGAGAGAAATTCTTTTGTCACCTGCTACTCCTCTCTGTGCCTCACTCATACTCCATGAAGAATCACTGGCCTCACCTACTTTAAGAAGTAGATGATGGGGCGCTTGTGTGCCTCAGTCGGTTGGGCGTCCGACTTTGGCTCAGGTCATGTCCTCAGGGTTTGTGGGTTCAAGCCCCTCATCAGGCTCTGTGCTGACAGCTAGCTCAGAGCCTGGAGCCTGTTTCAGATTCTGTGTCTCCCTCTTTCTCTGACCCTCCCCTGCTTTCAATCTCTCTCTCTCTCTCTCTCAGAAATAAATAAAAGCATTTAAAAAAATTAAAAAATAAAAGAAGTAGATGATGACTCAGGCAGCTTAGAAAGTAAAACAAAGCAGAACAATCAGGTAGTGTAATGGAATTTTTAATCCAATGTTGCTTAGTTAGTTGGCTTTCGGTGGCAGAATTTAGAGTTTCCTAAATTCCTGGCTTCTATTTCGGGGGAATGATTGGACCTAGAGCATCTTGTTACATCCTCCTGACCTCAGGATCTAACATTTTAGCCAACAAGATAAGAGTCATCTGTAAGAGGAATTAGAATCCTATGAGATGAATAGTTTGATGCTAAATTATGCAAAACAGAGAAGGGCTCAGGCAGTGTGACAGGAGTTCATGTTCCCCAGGGCCTTGCATTTGGCTCTTGGCTCCTCTTATATGCTCTTTGCTGGCTTCCAATTCTGTATATTTGTCTAGAGTCCTCTCCCTGGACCTGTACATTGTTTCATCCGACTGTCTATGAATGTCACCTAAAAACCCAAGATGACGAGAGTGCCCAAAGTTGATGGTAGGTCTTTCCCTTTCACCCTGTCCTGTGAGACGGGGGCTCAGCACATGTCTTGGGGGGGGGGGCTAATTTGGTCTTTATAAACAAACCAGTCTGTTATGGACTGAATGTGTCTCCCTTCAATTCTTATCTGAAAACTCTCATCTCCTCTGTGACAGTATTTGGAAGTGGGGACTTCAGAGGGAAATTGGGGTCAGATTAGGTTATGAGAGTGATATGTTCATGGTGGGATTAATGCATTTATAAAAAGAGAAAGAGAAAAAAGTTCTCTCTTTCTCTTTCTGCCATGTGAGGAAATCACAGAAAGCCAGCCCTCTGCAAGCCAGGAAGAAAGTCTTCCACAGAACCTGAAGATACTGGCACCTTGATCTTGGACCTCTAAACCTCCAGAATTGTGAGAAGTGAATGCTTCTGTTTAAGCTGCCCAGTCTGTAGTATCTATTTATAGAAGCCCAAACTAAGACACAGTCAGTGGGCAGTTGTGGATGTGAATGTTATAGCTTCTGTCTGCTGCAGAATTGTTAGCCAATTAATTTCAAATTACCTTAACTTTTGGTTAAGTTCATATTACAAAGTAGAAACTGCTGGTGGTCCCACACCCACTATAAAGGTTGATACTCTGCTGCGCTTTTCAACAATTCCACCTTGCAGAACGGAAATGTTCCTGCTGTGACTTCTTTATTCTTCCTTCCTTGGATGGAGAAGTACCCACGTCCAAATGTTTCTCTCTGGTTCCTAGCAATGGACAAACACTTTATTTCTTTTTCAATTTTCTTAAGTTTATTTATTTTGAGAGAGATAGTACAAGCGGGGGAAAGCCAGAGAAAGAGGGAGATAGAGCGAGAGAGAGAATCCTAAGTAGGTTCTGCACTGACAGCACGGAGCCTTGATGCAGGGCTCGAACTCAAACTTTGAAATCACGACCTGAGCTGAAATCAGGAATCTGACCTTTAACTGACTGAGCCATCCAGGCACCCTTGCAATGGACAAACTCTTACATGTGAATTTATTTTATTTTATTTTATTCTTGAGAGAGAATGAAAGAGAGTACATGTGAGCAGGGGAGAAGCAGAGGAGGAAGGGGACAGAGAATCCTAAGCTCAACATGGAGCTTGATCTCATGAACCATGAGATCATGACCAGAGCTGAAATCAAGAGTCAGGCACTTAACCGACTAAGCCACTCAGGTGCCCCTGGACAAACCCTTCATATACTGAGTCCTTGGGGAAGAATGCCCAGAGCTGGTCTTTTATCTGGCATTTGCCTAGGAACAGAAAGAGCTAACAAAAAAGCAGAAGAGAGAGAGGCAATCCTCTCTACCTTAGTATAAACCATGGCAGGCTTTCTTCCTTCAAGTGGTGTTTCCCCACTTGGCAGATTAAGTAGAATATCATAAATCATATTTTTTCTTAGATCTTATGTTTATCCTACTTCAATGTTAGAAATCTACTTATAATTATTATTTAGTATATAATAAGGGAACTAGTCTATGTGGAATTTATGATGTGGCTGTAATATTCTATTTAATCTGCTTTTTTAAAATAGATAGTATTGCTACTATTTAAATACCATTCTAGTTCTTACGCTGAAATGATTCTAAAATTATACAAAAAATAATGTATCTAGTAAATTCTTTAGACAACCAACAACACACATCAAAGAGAAATCCATTATTAAAAATAACTTCTCAGGGACCTGGTGGCTCAGCTGGTTAAACGACCAACTCTTGACCTCAGCTCAGGTCTTGATCTCAGGATACTAAGTCAGGATACTAAGTTCAAGCCCCACACTGGACTCCCCCACTGGGCCCGAAGCATACTTAAAAAAAAAAACTTTTCTCTTAGATTTTTCTGGTTCATGAACTACCTAAATTGTATTTTCCCACTTGGCCTTAAAATGAAATATCTCCAAAAATTAATGAGAAGCATGGCCTTGATTTTGAATATGTGCGGTAGTGGACAGAGAGCTCTGATGGATATAGAAATGACAGAGTTATACACAGCAAGATACATACCATGAGTGTGGGTAAGAGCATACACCAGCCACTGGCTATCCATTCCTCCTTTGGCAAGGAACTCAATTTTAGGATCATAGTTTCTGCATTTGTTCAAAGGGGCTGATCATACTTATTTTGTCTACCTCATAGGGTATCTGTGTTGGTCATCTATAAAACATAGGAGCCAGGATGTGTCACTCTCCTTGTATTGAAGATTTCTCAGAATCTCCTTATGACTTCCCTACAAGTCTTTGAACAGACTGTACATTTTTACCATGACTTCAAGGCCTTGCGTAATCTGGCCCTCTTTCTTTTCCTTGCCGGGCTCCTCTCTGACAGCTCTCCTTGATTACACCTTCTTTTCTGCCCTACTGGCTTTCATTTAGAACCTTGAATTCACCTCCAGATTCCTGTCTAAGGAGCACCTCTGACATCCTGAGCTAGATCCTGGCCCCTTCCCCACATCCCACACTAGATTCAGCCCCCCTGATGTCAGATACGAGGTCTTTCCCCTCCTCCCTGACATCCTGCACTCAGTAACGGCCCTCTGACATCCCGTGCTGGGTCAGGGACCCCCGCCATGTGTTTGCCAAGCCCCCTGCTTCCTCCTTCAAGGACTCACCTCATTCATAAATACCTTAATTCTTTATCTAAATTAAATTATATTGGTTTAAGATTGATCTTTCCTCCAGACTGTCATCTCCATCAGGGCAGGGTCAGTACTCCAGTACCTAGCAGAGTACATGACACAGGACGTTTTCAAAGTGAATGCAAAAAGGGAAGAAGATGATGCGGCAATAATCCATTTGAAACATCATGTGTGTGAACTGATTAATCACAGAAGCATTAGTGTAGACACTCTTTTTGAAAACATCCTCACAAGTAGAGCCGGACCCATGGGCTGCCTGGATGAGCCTTCCAGGCGATATGTTAAGGATTTGTAGTGCAGTTCTCCACGATTTTGGAATTTTTAATGCAAGGGCTTCAGTGTTCTTTCTATTACCAAGGAAACTCATCAGTCACAAATACTGGAAGTAGGAGATACTTTAAGGAAAATGAAATTCAGATAATATGTATATTTGCTGTCCAAATAGTCACCTTTCTTATTTGAAGCCAAACACTTTTTCTAACTCAGTATTTCACATTTAAAAATAATATTTGTTGGGGTGTCTGGGTGGCTTAGTTGCTTAAGCATCTGACTTCGGCTCAGGTCATGATCTCGCAGTTCCTAGGTTCGAGCCCCACATCGGGCTCTGTCCTGTCAGCTCAGAGCCTGGAGCGTCTTTCAGATTCTGTGTCTCCCTCGCTCTCTGCCCCTCCCCCACTCATGCTCTGTCTCAAAAATAAATAAACTATAAAAAAATTTTTAAAATTTGCATTTTGCATCTCATCAGTAGTTAACATCTGAAGGATTAGAGAGGAATTGTTCCAGTTGATAAGCATTGAATTAAACTTGTGAAAACATTTTTTTTTTAAATCTGATGACCTTCATCATGGTGAATCTGTCTAGATTTTAGTGCAAATCAAATTTTCAAAGTACTGTAGAGAGAGGTAAGAAGATATGGCTTCTTAGCCTTGTAATAATTTTTGGGTTATCAAAACTTACTTAAAGCTTATTTGGCACAAATCAGTTTAAAACTCAGTCCTAAATTTTTCTTTACAAATGAAAAGTCAGTAAAACCATGAGATTATAAGGCAGAATAAGATCTGTTCAAATGCATGGATGAAAGTTGTTTTTATTCAACTGAAGTTTTCTCACTGGGGAGTTTTATTATAAGACTATGTCACTGGAAAACTGAGCTAAAAAATCACATTTTCTATCAAATTATACATGCAAATGGAGTCGGTTTTTTTTGCCCAGCATGACAATGGAAAAAATAAAATCAAGGATTCTGAGCTAGAAGTTCAGAGATACCACTTTTAGAGAATTCTTAGATTAAGTTCAGGGCTATTCTAGGGGCACCTGGGTGGCTCAGTCGGTTAAGTGTCTGGCTTCAGCTCAGGTCATGATCTCGTGGTTTGTAGGTTCGAGCCCCGTGTTGGGCTCTGTGCTGACAGCCAGCTCAGAGCCTGGAGCCTACAATTCCGATTCTCTGTCTCTGTCTCTCTCTCTATCTCTATCTCTGACCCTCCCCTGCTCACACTGTCTCTCTCTCTCAGAAATAAATAAAACATTTAAAAAAGTTTAAGTTCATGGCTACTCTAGAGGGAAGTCACTAGTGTTACAGACCAGGCTTTTTTTTTTTTTTTTTCTTTTCTTCTTAATAGGTGGTCAGTTTATGCAACAAGTAAAATGGCATAATTTCACAGGTAAACAGGGAAGATAAGAGAGAGGGTGCCTATGTATTTTTTTTTTCCTTCTGTAAAGTTCAGATCATGCATCATCTCTAATGAGCTTGATAAAGCATAGCAAGGCAAATGTGCCATAATTCATCATGTTTCCCATTTCAAAAGTGACAGGCAACCTGAGGGAAAAAGTCTTTATTTTGTAACAATAAAAAAAGGAGGCAAGATAATCACATTTAAAACAATATCTGCGAAAGAACCCTTACAATCTACGTCAAATATAGAAAGTTGTCTTGTTGTTTTATGGGGCATGTGTTCCGTTAATGCTGTACCCAAACTTCCCATTTGTGCTCATAAGCAAACCATTGGATTTTTATATTTAACCCAGATGTAAGAGAACAATAATTTCTTTAGAAATCTCTTCAGATTTTGAGGAATAACGTGCTTGTAATTGTGAGAAACAGAAGTAAGGTTTCCAGTTGTTAAAAAGGTACTGTGAGCTTTCATGTCATTTTGTTTAAGCAGTACAACATAAAGTACTGAAAGATCTAAGTGAAATGTATTCTGTACAGTATAGACTTCTATCAGTTTTCTGAGGATGTTTGCTTATTTCTAAAAATGGTCCAGCAAAATACCATCTCCAACAATGCATCTATTTTTGCTTCAACCATTCCTTTCTTAAATCATATATATATATATATGTTCCATATATTATGTTCCATAAATATATATATATTTAATAACAGAGACCTGAACACGTCATGCTGCACACAGAGAGAAGGGTTGGTAACCAACTGGATATATGAGACATAATCACATCTCTCTAATGCCTCAACTCAAGTATTCTGCCTCAACTGCAAGTAGGCAAGGGAGGATGAGATGTGGTTTGGTCCCTATAAGAAAAATAAAAGCTACTGCTGAAAAAGCAATGCTAATTTTTACAGTATCCCAAAACTACAAACCCACATCTGATCACAGGATATACCACTTTTATAATGACTAAAGAAAACATTTTGTCTTTATTAAGAAGTTTAAGGATCATGTTTATTAGAAATGCAGCAATGTACAAGTAACAGAAATGCTATATACGGCAAGTGGCTGTTTTTGTTTAGAATATAGGGAGAATACTGACACAAAGATTTAAAATATGGAAACACATTTGGTTCTAATTAATTACAATTAATGAAGACCTTGCATCTTCATGCTGACGTGCTCAGAGTCAAGGGCTTTATGGGTAAGATAGAGACTACCCTCTATATCGTTCTTTGCATATGAGGATATGTTATATTTGATAGATTTAGGGACAAAAAAGTTGTGTGGGAATCATAGGCATTGAATAGAGGCATACTTGCAGAGCAGATTTCATCATTGTTACATTCTTATCTTTAGTCTTTCCCTTCCTGGCATTCCAGGGGTAAATAGCCCAGTCTACTCACCATTGAATAATCGATACACCAAAGTACATTTTAAGCAACTTGTGTCTCTTTTGGGACTCAAGAAAAGCTTGGCTTCTCTCCCCTGCTTTTGAGTTTTTTTAACAGAAGGGAAAATGATAAAAACAATTATGTAAACATCTGGTCAACTCAAATTTATTTTATATGAAGAATCAAGAATGGAGTCCCACCCCGCCCCCTGCAAGTCTGCTGACCTGTGTTGTTGCCCAAAGGAGCATTACTTTGAGGACTGTGACATGTGTTTTCATCTCCCTGTTCTCTCAGCTGGAAGTTGAAACTCCTTTACTGGCTCCCGTCCCTACCTCACCTGTTACTGAAGGGCTATTGCAGGGGATGGAGATGGAAACGCATCTCTAAAGCACGGGCTCATTGTTGAGATTGATAGGTTTTCCCCAAGGGGAATGGTCAGTGACATGCCCTCCTTATCTCAGGGTCTGCGGACATTTTCCATTATTGCCAAACACCTGCCTGACAAGTTTTTTCAGTACTTGATTCAAAGAAAGACATTTGGTGACTGTAGTGTAGAGGCTTGAATTGGCTATACTTTTTGGCATTTTGGCTTTTCCTTCTGATTCCCTTTCCTGCCCAGAGACCATTATGTTCTTACTTTTTGGAGAGGAAACTCTCCATGAGTTGGGGGGGGGGGGCATTTATTTATTTTGAGGGGGGGATGGGAAAGAGAGAGGGAGAAAGAGAGAATCCCAAACATGCTCCACACTGTGAGTACAGAGCCCTATGAAGGGCTTGAACCCAAGAAACCCTGAAATCATGACTTGAGCCAAAAACAAGAGTCAGACGCTTCACTGACTGAGCCACCCAGGTGTCGCTAGAAAAGAAACGTTTAAATTTCAAGCTAGGGTCATCCTTTGATTATTAAATATTTCCCCTAATGTCCTATATGATTTCTTTTATTTGTTGAGACTCATATCTTTTGACAGATGTTTCTCTTGCTATCCCTTCAGTGAACAAAGTCTGAGGGATTTATCTTTTACCATTCTGAGACAATCCGTGATTTCAACCATTACTTTTATTAAATTATATATTTATATATACACACATATATGTATATATGTATTTCTCAGAGGCTTCTAAATCATGTGGTTTTTGATACACACCTCCAGATCCCCATAGAACTTGAATGAGAATTTATCACCCAGGTTTTCAAAAAGAAGGGGAAATAACAGTCTGAATTTTTTGCTCTATTAAATAATATTAAGATTAGAATTAATTTTAACAAACAAGGTAGAGTTCAACATCCAGCGGAAAAGGATCCATTGGGACACGGGGTGACAGGTTCCCTCAACAAAGTTGGCTGAAGGGGATTAGCGCTTTATGTACATCTTTCTTCACGGAGCTAGACTGATAGGGCTGACAAGGTGTCCACAATTTCAATAAAGACAAATCAGTGCTTTTTGGGGTGTGTGTGGGAGGGCCGGAGAGACACACTTCATAAGGGTGCAAGCCATTAGCCAAATGGTGCTGTTATCTGGGCTCTCTTCATATAATCATGGCCACTAGACCCTTTTATAGTGTTTCTGTCTTTTGGGTTTGGTTAATGCTTTCTCAGCCAGATATGCCAAAGGGTTATTGTCAATCGGCCAGGGAAAGCTTGGGTCCCAATGAGATGTCACCGGTGAAGACTTGGCCGTAGGGCTCTGTGACCACCCTGTTAACTTCATCACTCTCTGAGGTGTGGGGTGAATGTAGAACATATGGCTCAACAAATGACTGGAGGGCGTGTTTCTTCACCTGAAAGCGGGGGGCCTTTGGGCTGAGACGGGCAAGCTTTGGAACACTGGTTGGGATTTCGTTAGAAAGGAGCTTAGACCGTCCGTGTGGTTCACCCCTACTCATCTCTGACTTGTTCTTGAGCGGAGCCTTCAGCTCCAGTCCCTCCCTGCTTTGATATGAGCGAGAGTAAAACGCAGCAAATCACTGTGGTTGAGTCTAGAATATCACATCCAAGAAGAAAAGGAAAAAGATGACCATGTGCTATTTCTGGCTTGAGGATTTGGGGACTTACCAAATCGTTGGGCTTCTATGAATTCAGGAGATGAAGCTGATAATCTAGCAACATATCTCTGTTGTTTAGCAGAAAGGCAAATGATCTGCCAAAAAACGTATCATTTCAAGGCCAGGCAATAGATAGCTTTTACATGAACTTGGGAAGGAAGGGAGCCCAGCCAAGGTGTTGTAAAATAAAAAATACGTATTTTAAAGTGTCCTTTTGTATTAAAAAATAATGTTAAAGGTGAATTTATTCAGCACAAGACACGATGTCTGAGCCCTCCTGGGTGGAACTGCCGACCGGATGGTCAAGTCACTATTTCAAGATGCTTACAAGAGGTATTTATTTCAATCAGGACATCAACTTCTGTGAAAGCCCTTTCTTTTCTTCCTGGCGTCTGCTGTTCCATGTTCTTCGTGGGTATCAGCAAGTGGGATTCAGGTTCAGGCCTGCTGAGCGAGAGGAATACTTGGTCTTCCCATTTAAAGCAACTGGATTTTTGCTATTCGAATGTAGGAAACCTAATTACACCCTGGTAAATTCTCTTCAGTCTACCAAACACAGAAAAAACAGTGACAGAATCTGAAAGGCCAGAAAAGAGAAAAGGGTCCCTAAGACCTAATGAATCCAAATTAAACACCTCTCCACAGAAATGTCAAACATTTCTCTTAGCACAAAACAAGGCTTAAAGAATTCCCTGCCTTTGTCTCTGGCCTAATTCCTTAAGCAGAGAGGGGGATTTTCCTCTGGGAGTGTTATTTCACAAAGAACGAAACAGCAAATAAACAAAAGACTCTCAAAGAGAGAGAGAGTATAAATAAAATTCATGACTCTTTAAAGAGTTTACACTGAAAGAATGTGGGGGATTATTTACAATTAAAGCATAGCCCTTGGAATACAGTTATTATATATATAAAACAAAGAATAAGAGTTCATTCCATTCTGTTCACAAGAAAGTGCACCTGGCTGCCCAGAGTTTGAAAAAAAAATCATGAAACTTCATTTTCTCCACATTTTTCATTGTCACTTTTGTTGTACCTATGTGCGAAACTTCTTACACAACGAACAGAGTATTTTCGAATTTATTCATACCTTTTCTGCATATTGCTTTTTGATTAAAAAAAAAAAAACCCAGACTGAAAGACAACATTCCAGGAAAAAAGTTTTGTCGCATAGCTAAAGAGGGATTTTGCACATTTTAACACTCTGAAAATGAGTGTTCTCAGCGACAAAAATAGTCCTCGGTGGAACAAAGGAAAAGTTGTAAGCAATTAAGGAAAAAAGTTGGAATTATCAGAAAAGTAGGAGAAAGAACACATTTTAAAACTCTCTGGTTTCCTGGCAAATCATACGGTAACACAATGGGGTCGTTAATAACAGAAGCGAGGGAAGGGGTAAGGTGAATACAAATCAAACGCAAGATTTCGGTATTAATGTAACAGGCAGACAGAAATAAATGGTTATTAAGATAAGAAGCAGAGGCTAAAGAAACCACTTGATTATAAATTATAGAGCAATTAGTCCTCTTTTCAAGTGTGTGTGTGTGTGTGTGTGTTTATTAGGTATTTGAATTCAAGTTTCAGTGTGACTTAAAAAAAAAAAATAACAACCCATCAGTGATAATGTTAAAAGCCAGGAAGAGAGGACCTTGTGGACAAATCGAGTTTAAAGGTAGACTTCCAGTAAAAGTACGGCCTTGAAAGTTTAAGTCATGGGCCTGGGAGATGGGTTGCGAGGATTTAAGCACTGGCAGAAGCCTACAGCAAAGTTTAGATTGAGTCTTATCCTGACGTGCCTGGCCCAGTGAAATATCTGAAACATTTGCCCCCACGAGATTAAAAGAACAGTGCTTATATATAGCATCTGCTCCCCCCCTCCCCAACTCCAACTTTGCTACTAATAAAATTCAGCTCTATGGAAAAGAATTTGAATTCCAGCTGGGCAGTTTTCAAAATAAGATGAAAAGTTAAGCAGGCAATTGGTGTGTATTTAGGGCTCAAAACACCTTGCCCCCTAGAAGACTTGAAGGAGTTAATCCTTCTCAAGATAATCCACTAAAGAGCATCCTTCATTATGATGTTAAAAGCAAGGATCAGTGCTGGGGAGTCTAACAATAGGACAGGGCTTTTCAGTCCCAACCACATTCTTCCTAGGTTAGAAACAGAAACTGATGTGATTCCAGCAGAAAAATAGAGCCAGACTTTTCTCTTATGTTAAATATTCAGATGGAACGAAGGCGGCGGGCGGGGGTGGGGGGTGGAGGGTGGCGAGGGTGGCGAGGGTGGGGATCTTACCACATTAACGAAAGTCCCCATTGGGTAGTTTTTCTTGGAGAATTAATACTTTGGATTATTTTAAAAAATGTGTCCTCTCATGAGAGGAAGAGAACAGTTTTAATTCAAGGGTCACCCAATTTGGAAGCGTTTTTGATTTCATGCAGCAGCACATGTTTTGATGAAATCATACTCAATTACCCCTTGCCTCTCCACTCACTGCACACGCATCTCGGCCCCCACCCCTCACCCCCCCGGGGTGTAGTCCATGAACACAAAACTCTCTGTAAATTGTTCACCGAAGAGCCCAGCTGATGTGATCAGGTCACTGTTTGATCCTGTGAGGCATTATGTTTTTTTTTCCTTTTTTTTTTTTTATGTTTTATTTATTTCTGAGAGAGAGAGACAGTGTGAGCAAGGGAGGGTAAGAGAGAGGGAGACACAGAATCTGAAGCAGGCTCTAGGCTCTGAGTTGTCAGCACAGAGCCCGATGCGGGGCTCGAACCCATGAACCGTGAGATCATGACCTGAGCCGAAGTCGGAAGCTTAACCGACTGAGCCACCCAAGCATCCCAAGGCATTACGGTTTAAATTTACGTTCAGATTTTATTTCTCAAAGAGTTCTAAGCATTTTCCGTGAATGAGAAGACAAAGTATTGGGGTGCCTGGGTGGCTCAGTCGGTTGAGCATCCGACTTCGGCTCAGGTCATCATCTCATGTCTCAAGTGTTCGAGTCCTGCCTGGGGTTCTGTGCTGACAGTTCGGAGCCTGGAGCCTGGAGCCTGATTCTGATTCTGTGTCTCCCTCTCTCTGCCTCTCCCCTGCTTGCGTGCTGTCTCTTTCTCTCTCAAAATAAATAAACATTAAAAAAAATTTTTTTAAAAAAAAGAAGACAAAGTATTTAGTGTCTGTAAGCAAATGAATCTTAAAAACTCAAGTTAAAATCTTGTTTTGATTATATTTTACTATATTTCATACTATTGGTAATACAATTTATTGTTTGTTCTTGCTTTCAAAATATTGTGTAAGAGGGTAGTTTTTAAAATAATAAAAAGACACCCATAAAAACTTTCATGCAAGTCCTCATCTTAGGAAAATCAGGATGGCAAAAGATGGCTATCCCAGGCTCTAGGAAATATTTTCTGTTTTCCCTTTTCTCCCCCGTTTGTAAAGTGTAAATACATTATTTTTGTTAGACATATTTGTGTTAAGGAATTCTTCATCCTTACCCAAATTGACAAAAGACCAGGAAGGATTTTTAAAAAATTTTAAAGTGTGTTTGGGGGTGCCTGGGTGGCTCAGTTGGTTAAGCGTTCTACTTTGGCTTAAGTACATGACCTTAAGATCAGGTCATGATCTCAAGGTTTGTGAGTTCCAGCCCCGCGTCAGGCTCTGTGCCTGCAGCTTGCTTCCATTCTGTCTGTCTCTCTCTCCTTCTCTCTCTCTCTCTCTCACTCTTCCCCACTCCTGTTCACACTCTTTCTCTCCCTCAAAAATAATGAAAACCATTAAAAAACAACAACCTGTGTTTGAAGTAGAATCATCTACAACTCATAAATGTGTTTATGTGTTTTGTCTTCCATGATTTCTTTTGTGTTCCTATGGTGTTTCAGGCATCTGGGTTCTGACAACCCCAAGCTGCGGTTCCAGCCCTCGAGGTGCCAAAGGCAGACAAGCACAGTTCTGGAAGGGTCTGAGCATGCATTGGGGGTTGGGTCGGTAATCATCAAAGCTGGAAGAGAAAGAGGAAAGGGTTGCTGTGATTGGGATTTGGATGGGCTAACACAGCCATCCGGAAACAGTGGTAAGACAAAGAGTTTGAAAGGGAGAAAGTATGAATGCTAAGTAAAACGAAGCCCTTGAAACGTGGCCAAAGACCTATATGATATACAGAAATATCAGAAGCTAGTATTTCAAACAGGATTTTATTAATATTTTATTTCCTTGAGAAGCATCATGAAAAAGGAAGGACTTTTGAGGTCAGGGTTGTAGCACTTATCAACGGTATGACTTGCTTCTCTTTTCTTTTTTATATTCAATGAAAATGGCTACACATGAACTGGAAGTTAGTATGAAGATTCTCCGAGGGAATGCATCAAAACCTAGGTTACCACAATATGCTCGTGGTAAAAACCAAAAGCCAAAAAGCAAACAAAAACAAAAACACAAACAAACCAAAAATGAAAAAAAACAAAAAAATAAAAACAAAAACAAAACCCCAGAGGCTTGAAGTTTGGCAGACTCCGATGTACTCACTATATGTCTCTGGGCAGAGAGCCCTTTGTCTTCCTAAATCAGAGTTCGTTCATCTGTGAAGTAAGAATGGTACCAACTTACGGGGTTGCTAGGAAGATAAAATAATATGGTCCACAAATGACTCAGCACCTGGCTTATAATAAGCCTTTAATTATGTAAAGCCAAAGCAACAAAAGTATGTATTGTAAAAGTATATATGGCAAACACGGAGAAACCTCATAAGACTCACATTCTCTTCCTTGTAACTACATGCTTCCATACTTTGAAGTAATGTATATAGGGTTAATTCCAGGAATGCAATGGTCACTAAGGATTTTGATCTTATAGCCAAAGTATTTTTTCCTAGCCCATACACCTGCAGCTGAACTTTATTAAAAAGATTTAAAAAGTAAATTAATGTGGCCTCATCTCTTCATTATATATTGATTGATCTGCCATTTATTATGGAAATGAGGCAGGCTTTAGAGACAGTGTACTTTTATCTATTGTTACCTCACTTAATCCTCTCAATGTTTATGTAAAATATGGTCTCAGTTTTTCTTCTGATAGATGAAGACACAGATTAAAAATGTGTCCAAGAGCATAGAGCCGATGAGTACGTGGCAAGGCCAGAATTTAAACCTCAAGGCTCCCAGTCTGGGTATCTTCTCCTTGGAACATTGAGACAGCATTGCAGAATCTTCTTCCACTTGGTTCTCCCAAAGCCTGACATCCAGGAGGTCCTAGGAGATGCTGGTGGCCTTGGACCCTCAGCTATCCTTAGCTGCTTTGGGAATGGAACCTCCTGGCTTCCACCAATGCTTGGAATGACTCTATCCATACTACATACACGGAAACTATACCTCCCTATTCACTCTCCAGAGGAAGTCTACTCTCCTGATGGAACCAAGGGATTCTGCTAGGGACCTAAACACGGTGTGCATGTGCCATTGGACAGAATGTTCTATAAGAGAATGACCTAGACTTCTCCCTTGAGGAGCAAGTGGGGCTGGATTGGAAGAAAGCCCTGACATGACTTAGAGAAACTATTTTCTTGGCGAGCAGGTGAAAGACTGAATCTGAGTATTCTTCCACCTTCCTAGAGTACCACGGATGGGATAAGTGCTCAATACTACTAATTGAATTGAATTCGTTTGACAAAATAACATTAAAAAAAAAAGTATGGGTCAAGACATTTTCTTAGGCTAAGAAGCAATCTGGAATTCACAGCTTAATCAATAATGATTTGCAGATTCATTATTTCTCCAACTCTAAGTTGGTGCTGCTGGCTGCTTCGTTACTTTTAAACCTTTACTAGATACATAAATACTTTCCTCTTTAATGAGAATAAAGCAGGGCAGTCTGCGCTTTATCATTAAATTCCATGTTATTCACAAATGTTTCAGTTTGTGGTCAGCCCATTGAAAAAGTCATTAATTTATTGCCCTTTTCTTGTATGCTCTCAAAAAAGGGGTGGGGGAAGTATAATGGAAAAAAGTCTTATTGGCCAGAAGACAGAACCCATTTCTGTCAGTTGAACCAGTAATTCAAGCTGCTGATTGTGGCAAATTAAGGGCCCGTCTGGGGGCAGGTGGGACCCTGGGCTCCATCTGCCATTCTGCCACCAGAATGGACTTTCAGCTGTGGGAACCCAGAAGTTTTGGTGGACTGGGGAATATTCTGTGCAGATATTAGCAAACTGGGGCATTGATAGTTATCGGAAAACTGACCACCTAATATGTCTTTTGTTATGAGTCCCTCTTCCTTGCGATTGCATGATTTTATACATGCATTTTATCTTAATTATTTTATTAGTATTATCTTTTTTATCACTGGGGAGTCTGAGTGGCTCAGTAGTCGGTTAAGCCTCCAAACTCAGGTCATGATCTCGCCATTCATGGGTTTGAGCCCCACATTCGGCTCTATGCTGACAGCTCGAGCCTGGAACCTGCTTCGGATTCTGTGTCTTCCCCTCTCTCTCTGCCCTTCCTCTGCTCACTATCTCTCTGACTCTCTCTCAAAAATAAACAAAATTTAAAAATTATCATTGAAGTACAGTTGACATACAAGGTTATATCAACTTTAGGTATATAACAGTTCAATAATTTTATAAATTAAGCAATGCTCATTTTATTTTTTTAAATGCTTTATTTATTTCTGAGGGGAGGGGCAGCGTGTGCAGGGGAGGGTCAGAGAGAGAGGGAGACACAGAATCCAAGCAGGTTCCAGGCTCTGAGCTAGCTGTCAGCACACAGCTCAATGCGGGGCTCAAACCCACGAACCGTGAGATCATGACCTGAGCCGAAGTCGGACGCTTAGCCGACTGAGCCACCCAGGTGCCCCAGCAATGCTCATTTTAAATGTATTCTTGAAGAGAAGAATAGAGATATTTTTCAAATGAAAACCATTTATTACCAGTAATAGAACATCTCTGTCACATAGTTACTGTTACTCACATGTATATTGTGAGGCACATGCAAAGTTGAAATGCAGTAAAGTCCATATTTTAATAGATTTTTTTCAAAAAAAATTAACGTAGGTAGTTAAAGTTTTTACGCGCTGGATGTCTACCAATTAAGATGCTGCAAATTCAATTCAATTTTAAATTATGAAAGCCATAAGGGACAGCACAAGGATTCTTTTTAACATAACAAATTTAAATGATTTTGATAACTACAGAAATATCCAAATCAAGTAAGTTTTTATAAATAAAAAAATAATTAAAAACTGAGAGTTATTGAAAATCAACTGTTTTTTTCCTACAACTTTGCAAACTAAATATCTCCTATCACATCCAGAAATACCTTTTCTATGTAAATACACCTTATGAACATTTGTCAGATTATTTTGATACCTCCAACTGTAGACCCAGAGTGAAAAGAGTATAAGATGGTCCCTAATGACCCTTGCCTGCTGGTATTCATATTCTTGCATAATCTCCTCCCCTTTGGTGTGGAACTGAGTCCTACTTCTAATCAATAAAGATCGAGCAAAGGGGATGGAATAGCCTTTCTGTGATTAGATTATGTGGCTAATAACTTGTCTTGCAACCCACCTCTTCCTTGCTGGCTTTGAGGAAGCAAAGTGCCATGTTGCAGAGATCTTTGTGGCAAAATGCTGAGAAGAGCCATTGGCCCACAGCCGGGTTGGAACTGATTCTTTTAGTCCAACAACCCCAAAGAAATTGAATGGTACTGACAACCGCATAAGTGATCTTTGACGTAACTCCTTCCCAGTCGAACCTTCAGATGAGATGAACTTTCAGATAATATGAGATCGAGATCGCAGCCTTGTAAGAGATCCTGAAGCAAGGAACTCAGTAAGGTGGGTCCATATTCCTAATCCCCGGATAAGAGATAATACATAGAAATATATGTTGTTTAAACCGCTAAATGTGTGGGCATTTGTTATGTAGCAATATGTAACTAATGCAGACAGACACAAATGCATAAGACACCCTTTTGCTTTTGAAATAATTGTGTAAGCTGAAGGCATGCAATGTATTAATTTGCTATACTTCTATATTGCAAAAATGATTACCACCATAGTGTTTGCTAACATCTGTGCCATATTGCATAATTAATATTTCTTTTATTATGGTGATAACATTTAAGATCTACCATCATAGCAACTTTCAACTATGTAATACAGTATTGTTTTTAAATTTTTTTTAATGCTTATTTATTTTTGAGAGAGAGAGATAGAGTGCAAGCGGGAGGGGGGCAGAGACAGAGGAAGACACAGAATCTGAAGCAGGCTCCAGGCTCTGAGTCAGCACAGAGTCCGACATAGGGCTCAAACTCATGGACTGCGAGATCGTGACCTGAGCCGAAGTTGGATGCTTAACTGACTGAGCCACCCAGGTGCCCTACAATACAGCATTGTTAACTATGATCACTACACTGTACAGTAGATCTTCAGTACTTATTCATCTTATAGCTGGAAGTTTGTACACTTTGGCCAACATCCCCACTTTCTTCCAACCCCAAGGTCCTGGCAGCCATTATTCCAGTATGATTCTATGCCTTTGGCTTTTTTGGATTCCACATATAAGCGATATCATACAGTATTTGTCTTTCTCTGACTTGTTCCACTTGGCATAATCCCTTCAGGATTCATTCTTGTTGTTGCAAATAGCAGGGTTTCCTTCTTTCCCATGGCTAAACAATATTCAATTGTGTGTGTGTGTGTGTGTGTGTGTGTGTGTATTATATATTATATCTTCTTTATCCATTCATCCATTGATGGACACATGATTATTGTGAATAATGCTGCAATAAACATAGGAATGTATCTCTTCAAGATCCTATGTTCACTTACTTTGAGTATATACCCAAAAGTGGGATTTCTGTATCATAGAGTAGCTCTATTTTTAATTTTTTGAGAAACCTCCATACTGTTTTCCTCAGTAGTTGAACCAATTTACCTTCTCACCACCAGTGCACAAGGGTTCCCTTTTCTCCAGATCCTCACCCACCACCTGTTGTCTTTTGTCTTTTTGATGATGGCCATCGTAACAGGTGGTATCTTGTTGTGGTTTTGGGTTGCATTTACCTGGTAAGTAGTGATGTTGAGCACCTTCACATATACCTGTCAGCCATGTGTATGTCTTCTTTGGGGAAAAAATGTCTATTTATCTCCTCTGCCCATTCTTAAATCAGATTGTTTCGGTTTTCGTTGCTGTTGTTATTGGGTCATATGACTCCTTGATATGTACTTTTTGAATATTAACCTTTAGTCAGATATATCATTTGTAAATATTTTCTCCCATTCCGTAGGCTATCTTTTCATTTTATGGATGGTTTCCTTTGATGTGCAGAAGCTTTGAATTTTTAAAATTCATGAATTTATTATTTATTTATTTATTTTTATGTAGTCTCCATGCACCACGTGGGGCTTGAACTCACCACCTTGTGACCAAGAGTCGCATGATCTACTGACTGAGCCAGCCATGCATCCCCAGAAGCTTTTTAATTCGATATAGTCTCACCAGTATTTTTTACTTCCTTCTATTGTCTTTGCTTTGTGGGTTACGTTTTTCTTTTTCAAGTAGAAAAAATTTTTGGAAGAATATTTATAATGCTATTTTTTTCCCTTTGGATGGAGTAAAATCATATAAGCAAAAATAAACTATCTGAGTTTTCTTTATTTTCTGCAATGGATATATCCCGAAATGAATGCTTCAAGGCTTTTATTATGTTCATAGCTTGACATGAATTGAGACCATTACCGACAGAACTTAAAATAAATTCCAATCCCAACTTCCAGGCTTATCCTCATGGTCCCAAGGGTGATTGTGTGAACTACTTCTCAGTATGGTGCCCTTTCGTTTTTATAACGAATAAATTCAGTTCCATTTTTTCCCACCTCTCTTCATTTCATCTGAGAAGAGGAAAAGACAGGAATACCAAACCACACTTTCCTACTAGGTCTTATGGAATTACTCAGGGATCCACTTTAGCTTTGATAAAACTTAAATTTCATGATGACATCCAATGATTTTGAACAATTAATTAATAAGCATGATCTCCAATGCTATTCCTCCTTTATCATATAGTTATTTCAATTCTCTTATCATCTGAAACATATATCTGACACCTAGATTTTTCTGGAAGTAAAATTTTAACTGTTAAATAATGGTAAGCCCAAGTATGTATGATTCTTTTTTTATAAATTAAACTACGTACACATATGGTTACTCCATTGATTCATTAAGACCTATTTTCACTAATTCTCATGCCATCTTGATCATTGTGTTAATCTAGAAGGTGAACAATACTAGTTAGGCAAGTTGGCTATCCTACTACTGCACCTGAGGAATACATATAGCTTTGTAAATATTTAAAATACATGCTATTCACCAAGCCGCATAAATGTTGCCCTTCGAAAACTACCAGCTGGTATTCATTGCTTTTGGCCTTAAGGTGCATCTATTTAAAAGGTCTGGGAAATGTGTGCATACGTATGCACATAGGAGAAAAGTTCATGAGTTTTCTTTTAATCTTAAGTTATACTTTGTTTTCTAGAAGAATTATAGTGGTTACATGTGACCTGTGCCAACATAAGTATATTCAGAGCCCCTGGCTTTCTGTCTGGCAGAATCAAACATTCATGCTGCCAACACTGTAGAACGTACACTCCTTTATGAAGCTCACAGACTCCCAGGAAACAGACGTGTTTAGAAATTGCCTCCTAAAGTAACTATCAAAACATGGTTCATCTCATTAATTTTCCATTTATCTCATGATGTAGCTGAGGTGGCCTGTGTTTTGTTCCTTGATCATGGTACCCTCTCCATCCCAGGGTGGGCCACACTTGTCCCCAGCCTCTCGTTTTTATTCCTTAGTGTCATGGAAAGGGTCTTTCATAAGTGGACTCAAACACTCAAGCGGAGGGATACTGTTGTGTTTCTTCAAAGAACTGCCCGCATCAGACCACTGGTCACCAGGGCAGACTTGCCACGGGCCCCATCTCACCAACAATTTCCATTACACATTCCTGACCGTGCACCGAATATTTTACTCAAGACAAGCATCCAGAACACTGAGTCTGCACAATAAAGGCTTTCCCCCACCAGCTTCAGAAATGAGTGACAAGAATTTTATTAGTCAAGGAGATGTCTATTGAAGCAATGCAACAGTGATTTTATTGCTGCTTAAGTGGGAAGCTTTATTGTGTATGTATTTGTTTGGTTTTAATCATTCTGTGACACTCAGATGGGTGGTATAGAAATGTAAAGATAATGTTCTTGAAAGGCTCGTGTGATTGTCTAAAAACATAAAGGAATAAAACTTAATTAACAAAATAAGTTGTACTTGCTATGTAGCCCATCTTGGAAAGCTTGAGAATAATACAAGAGATTTTCTTATTAAATATTAATACCAATCATTAGTTATTATATCCTTTAATCTGGAAGGGAAAACAAGAAACCTGACATTCATCACAAACAATTGCTTTTGTTCACTCGAATTCTTATAGAGGAAGCGCATCATGGATTTTGAAAACTGTCTCGTCCTATGTGAATATTACCACATTCTTGGACATCAAAGAACCTTCTCGTCTTCAGAATGTCATTGTACAACCCAAGGGGTCTTGTCCTTTCGAGCACTGTCTGAGTGACCAGTTTCTTCCCCTGCCCCAAACCCACAATACTTGTTAATCAACAACTTTTGAGGCATCTCATTTTATTCCAATTATCTCTCAAAGTCTTAACGGTATCTCTTTGGTACCCTGCGTACGTATCATTTCAAGTTTCAGTTCTCAAGTCTGATAAAACTAATAAACTCACACTGCCAGAGGTGGCACATTAAGCTGGTAAAATGGTTTTCATCTTAATTGGATATGAGTACTGTTATCGCTAATAACCCCAGGATACTTCTAATTGGACTCCTCTCTCTCTCTCTCTCTCTCTCTCTCTCTCTCTTATTTTTGAAATACTGATCCCATTGACCAGCCCAATTTCTTCATCCCTTACTCCTCGAACCCCAATTCTGAAATGCAGTATAGAAATATTCTAATTTCAGGAAGTTATCTCAGTAGTATTTCTTTGCAGCAGGCCAAAAACGGTAAACGGGTTTGTAAAAACAAATCGTTCCTTTTTAAGTTTTCAGAAACAAAGGAAATTGTAGTAAGACTATGCTATTGACATTGCAATAATGTCTTTCATGTAGTTCAGTGAGCTTCCAGCTTCACCCAAGGCCACGAAATTTTCAATTTTAAGTCTTTTTAAAAACATAATGGTCTCCTCTGTTGACTTATTGTGATTTTCGTGCAAGTTAAGTATCAGAAGAAAACACTATTTTAGAAATTATCAAATGCATACATACTAGATTTTTGTTTCATCTTGATGTTACAGATATTGGTGAATATACATGAAAGTTATAGAAATCTGGATGTCCACATTATGGTTAAGAGGAAAAAGTCTTCTCACTTCATCCACAGGTAGCTGTAATTTGGTTGCTGGTGAACACACACCAACACACACACACACACACACACACACACACACACGTAGTAGCACTTGATTCCACTATTCCACAATATCAATTTTAAACTAAATTTGGACTTGATTCCACTATTCCACAATATCAATTTTAAACTAAATTTCGACTTGATTCCACTATTCCACAAATCAATTTTAAACTAAATTTCGACTTGATTCCACTATTCTGCAATATCAATTTTAAACTAAATTTCGACTTGATTCCACTACTCCGCGATGTCAATTTTAAACTAAATTTCGACATGCAAAAGCAACCCCAGTTTTCATGTGCCCCATCCTTTTTAGATTTGGTAGGCATAGGCTTGGCACCAAAAGAACCAGAAAATAAATAAAAATCTTAGGAGGGGTTGAAAAATGAGCAAAAAAATTTCAGATTTCACAAACCAGCAATTTTTTCTTCAGTAAGTGTGAAAACGGAAAACTGCATATGTTTTAATTGTTGAACAATGTCATGTGAGCCATTCACTGGCAGAAATAATTCATTTTTAATGGACATAATAATTTTTCTTGAGCAATATATATTTTATCAGCTGAGTGCGAGCCTTTATAATTATGATCACTATTCCCATATAATTAAAAGCCTTTATGTAGGTAAAATTAAATAATTATAGATGTGCAAAAGAAATGCTTACCATTTTTCCAATCCATAAAATGACAATTGGAAAAAGAATTCATTAATTTATATTTACATTTCTAGCCATTAAATTAGTAGTACTTGGAGCACAGATGAAGGTAGGTAGAAAAGCTTTCATAGAATCTTTTCTAATATCAAAGCTATAGTGACATCACATATGTTGACTTAAAAAATTATGCATCATTGTGACTCTGAAAGATATCCACATTGACAGTGTGTGTGTGTGTGTGTGCACGTGCACACACAATACATGTGTATGTCTCATATGTAGGAGAGATGTGTGTATTATATACACATACATGTATGTGTGTATGCACAAGTATATATAGAAAAAAGGATATGCATATTGTATAAAATCAACTTATATACATGCACCCACATACATATGATAGTGATGATGATGATGATGATGATGAGTTTACAGGTAAGCATTTTAGTTCCTTTGGGACTCATTCTTGGTTTCCTTCAATTTGAAAGATCAAAATTATAAAATTGCTTCAGGAGATTTTTGAAACAGTGAAGGATATTCAAATCCCAACTTAAGAAAGGACATTCTCCCACTTTTCTTTTTCTTTGTTTTTCTTCCCTTTTTTTAAAATGTTATTTTAGAGAGAGAGGGAGAGACAGAGACAGAAACAGAGCATGAGAGGGGAAGCGTGGCAGAGGGAGAGAGAAAGGGAGAGAATCTCAAGCAGACTCCATGCTCAGCACAGAGCCTGATACTGGGCTCGATCCCACAACCCTGGGATCATGACTTGAGCTGAAATCAAGAGTCAGATGATCAACCAACTGAGCCACCCAGGCCTCCCTCTCTTCAACTTTGCTTGAAGGAAAGTGATAGAGAACAAACTCTCTAGCCCTATTCCTCCCTCTCACAGTGAGGTCTCTGAGGGACTTCCTTACTCTCCATCTATCAGTCAACTGAAACTCATGGAGTCCTGGGGGGCAGGAGGTTCATATTGTAAGACACTCGGCTGGTCTCTATGGAAGACAGGCCGATGGTGGATGTGTGAGAAAGGGGACCTCTTCTTAATGAATGCATAATCTAGTTGTAGAAACATTATCTGTACACTTAAAACATATGATAGAAGTGTAAGGTGGAATATAGGGTTATATGCATCATTAAAACTAGTCACATCTAAAACTTTGACCAAAAATTCTTATCCAGAAGGCAAGAGAGGAAGCTACAGCTATATGGGATCTTGCTTTGGGTTCATGCTCTTATCTGTGTTTTACATTCATTACTCTAAATGTCATGTGCATTAAACATAGACAAAATTGTAATAAAAAGAATGACACAAAATCGATATTCCTAGGGTTCTAATATTCTGTCACTGTTCACCCCGTGGGGCTATTTTCCTCACTCTCAAAACAACTGATACAGACAATACAAGACTTTTTGGTGCATACCGTGGGCTAGGTCGTTGTGTCACTTCATTGATGTGGTAATCAAGGGTAGTCCATCCTGATGGAAGAGAGAGGGACACAAAAAACATTTCCAGGGGACCCTGAGTGGTTCAGTCAGTTAAACATCCAACTCCTGATTTAAGCTCAGGTAATGATCTAATGGTCTGTAAGTTCGAACCCCACATCAGGCTCCGTGATGATGGTGTGGAGCCTGCTTGGGATTCTCTCCCTCTCCCTCTTCCACTGCCCTTCCCCACTCATGCTCGTGCTTTCTCTCTCTTTCTCAAAAATAAATAAATAAAGTAAAAAATGGCACTTCCAAATATCAGGGGTAAGTCCCATCTCATACGATAACTGCAAGTTCTGCCATTCCTTAAGCTATAATGACTTTCCTTATCACAGATCTTTTCCCTCACTTATATACCAAAACATTTACTCCCAAGATATTAGACCCCACTCTTTCCCACCTTCCTCCTAACCAACATTCCAGTCCCTTGTCTTCCATTCCTGTTCTTTCTTCCATTTAAAGAATTTTCTTTCCAGCCTCATCAAAGATGCTAGATTCAGCGTCCTTCCTAAACTCCCTGTTCATGGTGTGAAGAAATCAAATACCTTGCCCAAGGTCAAGCAGACCATGAAGAGCAGGGTAAGAGCTTATGTTGCCTCCACCATTGGTATTGTCTTCAGTTTAGAATTAATGTTATGATGATATGCAGAGTATTCATTCAACAGGCCGCCTGTTCGAGGACAGACATTGTGCTGGGCTGTGGGGACACACTGGTAAATAAGATGGGTTAGTTTCCTCTAGAGTAGGAAACTTATATTCTAAAGGGAAATGATGTGAAATGAATAAGCATGCAAGGAAAGAACAAGGTAATCTCAGACAGTGGTGAGAGTTTGGTAATTAAAAAGGAAAAATCTCTGGGTGGTGAGATAGATATTTGGAGGGAGGTGCTGCGTATTGTTTAGCCAACCAGGAAGATATCTCTGAGGATGGGATGAATATCTGGCCTGCAACCTAGGTTACATAAAAGAGCTGGTGTGAAAGTATGGGGACATTCCAAACAGAAGTAACAGTACGTTCTAGGACCTTAAGGTGGAAGTAAAGTTATTGTCTTTAAAGAACATAGAAATGGGGCACCTGAGGGTGGCTGGGTGGCTTAGTTGGTTGAGTGTCCAACTCTTGATTTCGGCTCAAGTCATGATCCCAGGGTCATCGGATCGAGGCCTGCTTTGTGTAGAACATGAAGCCTCCTTGAGATTCTCTCTCTCCCTCTGCCACTCTTCCCTGCTCATGCTCTCTCTCTCTCTCTCTCTCTATCTCAAATAATAAAAAAGAAAGAAGCAGGTTGCCTGGGTTGCTCAGTCAGTTAATCAACTGACTCTTGATCTCACCTCAGGTCTTGATCTCAGGGTTATAAGTTCAAGCTTTGCTCTGGGCTCCACTATGGTTTTGGAGCCTATGAAAGAGAAAAGGAAGGAAGGAAGGAAGGAAGGAAGGAAGGAAGGAAGGAAGGAAGGAAGGAAGGAAGGAAGGGAAAAGGGGGAAGGAAGGAAGGGAGGAAGAAAATAGAAACAATTATGGAGGCTGGATCATAATGAAAAAGGGAGAGAGTAGCATAAGATGAGGTAGGAACCATGTAGGATCAGATAAACCAGGATAAAGTTTGGATTTCCTGGTAAATTCATTAAGAAGTCACGGGAGATTTTCAAACTGGGGAGTGACATGGTCTTATTTACATTGCTTAAAGATCAGTTTGATTGTCATGTGGAGAGTGAGTTCTAGAATAATGGAAGCAGCAGTAGGGAGATGGGTTAGGAGGCAAGAGCCATGGACCAGGACTATAGCAATGGAGTCAGAGAGAAGTGGTGATGGAAACAGAAGGCTTCTTTGGTGGATCTAATGTTGGCAGTGTAGAAAAGAAAAGTATCAAGAATACATGGGTTTCGGGCTAGAGTCATGTACTAAGTAGATACATAGAGTGTGCTGTCCTGAATTAAGATGAGTGAGAATGTAAGTCTGAAGTATGGGGGAACCACGAGATCTGATATGGCTACATCAAGTTTAAGGTATATATTTAAGCTCTAAGTAAAGATGTCCAGTAGGCTGCTGGATTCATGGGTCTGGAGCTCAGTGGAGAGGCAACACCTAGAGACAGAAGTTTGGGGGCCAAGAAGTGACGATATTTAAAGCCAAGAAATGGAATAAGACTATCAAGCATGAATGACAATATACGGAAAAGAGATGAGAGTCAAAGTTATTCCAACAATTATAGATAAGACAGGGGAACAGGATCTAGCATAGGGGACTGAAAAGGAGTAGCCAGTTAGGTGTACTTTTGTACTTTTTAACAGAGGGCACCCAGTGGCCACCAAATTATATTTGCTCAGTCACTCAAACATCTACCTGAGCACACACTGTGGAATAGCACTACAGTAGAAATGGGGATATAAAAATAACGAAGACTCAATCATCTATTGGGGAAGAAACGTAAACATTTGCTGTGGAATTTAGCAACTTTCTTTTTCTTCTTTAGACCTTTAATACCACAACTGGTTACCTAATGGCTTTGCAAAGACAGCTCCCACAGAGGCCTTGATTGCCTGGCCCTATGGTTCCTCTTTCCCAGATTTTACCATGATAAGATTGCATTCAGCTGAAGACGTTGGGGGGGGGGGTAAGTAACATGAAAAATTTTAACAGACCATAAGGACACCTAATGTTCTTAGGAGGAGGAAGGAAGCAAACTGCCACAGATCACTGGGTGGTGGGAAGGCCACAGTGAGCAGAGAAAGGGACCTGGGAAGAGGGGCTGAAGTTTAGTCCAACTTGAATTTTCTTCCCAGTTTCCCTTTGGGTCCCCTTCTCCCCTCCCACCCCTCCAACCTGCACTCAATGCCTGTCCTCCCCTCACAGGAGAAAAATTCACTTTACACGTGGTGTTCTATCAGGTAGCCCCACTACTGAATCTTCTTTTTTCAGGAAGAGTTATCACATCTGCTTAATTTTATGTTTTTTAATGCCTGACACCAATACATTTAATAAATACTGGATACATTTCTTTTTTTTTTTTTTTTTTTTACTGGATACATTTCTATGTAGATATATTTATATGTCTAGAAATGCTATTCGCACCTGAGTATTCATCTACATGTAACTCACAAATTATTTTCATTTTACTGCTTGACTTAGGAAGTTTTTAAAAAAAAACAGCTAAACGCAGAGACATTTTTAATAATATGTGTTTAGGTTTATGTTATTTTTTCTTTGACTAAATCCCAAAAATATTTGAGTTGGCTGATAACGCTTAGGCAGGTTGATGTCCCCTTCTCTGCCTGGTTTTACTGTATCTTCTCCATAGCAACCCCAAAACACCTGGTTTTACCATATCTTCTCCGAAGGCAACACCATTCTGGTCGCTGTGTGGCTTATGGGATGGGGTGGAAATGTTCTGGGCCTTAATCATTCAGTGTGACCATTGGTGCTGCCAAGTCTTGCTATTTAATTGCATACTTTGTGGTCACGCCTCTCCTGGCTCCCTTGCACCATGCTCAGGGTGCTTGACAAGCCTTTAATGGATTTAGCATCTCCACGCCATCCATGTCTGGCTTGAAGGCTCCACAGTAGTCCACCCCCTGCACTTAACCTCTCTTAGGAAAGACATTCTAAGAGAATGTAAATGGTTCCCATTTTATTCCTACCCTCCATAGTTTTCTTTCACTAAAACTTCAGGAAATGATTTATTTATTTATTTTTATTTTTTTAATGTTTCTTTATTTTTGCGAGAGAGACAGAGCGCAAGCAGAGGGACTGAGAGGGAGACTGAGAGGGAGACACAGAATCCAAAGCATGCTCCAGGCTCTGAGCTATCAGCACAGAGCCTGACATGGGGCTTGAACTCATGAACTGTGAGATGATGACCTGAGCCCAAGTCAGAAGCTCAACCAACTGAGCCACCCAGGTGCCCCAGGAAATAATTTAAAAAGCACACCTGCACAAGGCAGTCATTAATTCTCCTCTAAAAGTTCACATATTCTCTACTCTCCTATACTGGACATTAACTCGACTAAATATACCCAACTGTGTATGGTGTTTGTTATGCAGGTAATAGAGATTCACCAGTGGTTTCTAGAAGACTCTGTGTGTAAAACAGAGAGGCATTTTGAATGCCTCATCGGGTGAGGCAAATAAATAAATGAAAGCAGCTACCATTTACTACGTACATACTACGTGCCGGGAACATTTTGACATTATTTCTATATAGTATTTCATTGAATCCTCTCAAAAACCATAAGTAAAGCTAAGCTGGTAAGCCAAACCCCAGAACGTTTACGCATCTGAAGGAGAAGCCATGCCTCCATCTACTGTTTCCATCTGGAAAAGGGGGTCCTGCCTTGGCACATTATCTACCATTGTAATATATGAAATCTCTAGATTTAAGAAGAGGTGGTTTATCTATACAATGGAATACTACATGGCAATGAGAAAGAATGAAATCTGGCCATGTGTAGCAATGTGGATGGAAGGCAAGGGAAATAAGTGAATATGCTAAGTGAAATAAGTCAGGCAGAGAAGGACAGATACCGTATGTTTTCACTCATATGTGGAACAGGAGAAACTTAACAGAGGACCATGGAGGAGGGGGAGGGGAAGGGGGAAAATAGTTAAGGGGAGGGAGGCAAATCATAAGCAACTCTTAAATACTGAGGACGAACTGAGGGTTGATAGGGGTGGGGGAGGGGAAAGGGGGAGATGGGCATGGAGGAGGGCACTTGTTGAGATGAGCACTGGGTGTTATATGGAAACCAACTTGACAATAAACTATAAAAGAAAAAAATTTCGATATGTATGTATATAGACACCATTATGCATGTGTCTATATACATATAGTAGATAAGCATGTTATTTTATAAATGCACATGTTATACATACATATTTTATAGGTATGTTTTAGTTTATATGTGCATTTTATTTGACTTTTTAAAATATTTTTTTATTTATTTCTAGGAGAGAGAGACAGCATGAGCAGGGGAGGGTCAGAGAGAGGGAGACACAGACTCTGAAATATGTTCCAGGCTCTGAGCTGGCAGTCAGCACAGAGCCCGACGCGGGGCTTGAACCCACGAACCGCGAGATCATGACCTAAGCAAAAGTCAGACGTTTAACCAACTAAGCCACCCAGGCGCCCCTATGTGTGCATTTTATTTGATATGTACACTTCATTATGTGTATATATGTATGATGTGTGTGTGTATATCATATCATATCACACTCTGCAAGAGCCAATGAGGTGTATTTGTGGGTAGCTTTTGAGCTCAGTGGACAGTCTCTGGGGCATGAGGTATATGGTCTGTTCAGGGTTGGTAAGAATAGCCCAGATCTGGGGGAGCTGTTGTAAGACAGGGCGTCTGACTCTTCATTTCCTTGTTTCGTGAGGTCTTGGACTGACATGGAAGCCAGTGCTATCCTACCGGCTAACTCAGTCCCTGATGGGGTTTGTGTGTAGATCTCTAGTGTTTTTTGCGCTGTTAGGGGCTCCATAATGAGTTTATAACATAACCTGAAGGCTGGGCCTGCTCACTGGGAAATGGGGGCCACACAATGCTCTTCTCTACTTCCATCGCCCAGGGGAGCACCCCACCCAGCTCAAGAACTGATTATTTACGGAATATCCACAAGCTTTGCTATCTAGGCATTTATTCACAGTAGGTATGAATGCTTGGTGGGAAATACAAATGGGTATCCTTAGAGGGGACATTTTCAGTTTGATAGAGATTGGTGTCTTTTAGTAGCCTTTAAAAGGTGTTTTTCCAAGCCCCAGAAGGCTGTGAGAGGGAGGGTGAGGACACATTCTTCTCCTTCCACCAAGCACTGCTCCGTAAGCCCCGCTGGCTGTTCAGTTTTGCTGTATACTGAGGATCTGAGTAACATTTCCTTTGAAAAAGGGAGTTGTTTGGCACGGAGAAAAGCGACCCAAAAAATTAAATCCTACCTCTAAAATGTTAAGCAACAACGATTTTCAATCTTACTTTCCTGTGATAGTGGTGTTTTTCCTACTCATGAATAAATCCTAGAAAAATAGAAAGAGTTGGAGTAGCCACATTTTTTTTTTCTAGGCATAGAACCATATGATCCAAACCTCTCAGCTGGAATTCTGGGATGGTAAGCCTCCCTCTAAAATACTAACACGATGCACATACTGTTTTCCTGGCAGGATGGGTTTCATGCCCATCTGCTGGGGAGCATCATGCCAACTGAATGCGGCTGTATAGGAGAGCCAGGGGCGCTGGGGGTGTGGCCCGAGTCAGCTCTGGGATCTCTCTCTCACAGCAGCCCCTGAGTCAGAGCCCAGGCTGATTACAAGAGATCACCTCTGTTGATACTGCAGATAAAGCAGGATTCGCAAACATACAGATCATGTGCCCCATTTCCCAGTCCATCTCCCTTCTGGGAATCGGGAAGCCGAATACCACATAGACCTGGCTGACAAGGAGGCGCCGGAGACCTCCCTGTGTGCATATGCCCTTTTGTGGTTTCTTTTTCCTCCCTATTTGCAATGTGGGGAAACTCTCCACAGGTCCCGTAGCAAATCCGTCGACCTTGCAATTGCATCTTGGTGAATTATCCAGTGAGGTCAGGTGTCATGAAGGTAAAGAGAAACAAGTAGGTACATGAATCATCCTTAGACCTTCTTTGTTTTTTTCTCCCTCTCTCTTTGTCTCTTCTCTTTCTTCCCCTGCCTTTCTGTTTACTTGTGTTGAGTTCATTTTATGGACATCTGAGGGCCCATGACCTCAGTCAAATGCATGCATTCTCCTAAAGAAGGAGACTGTGGCTGCATAGACCTGCGGGGTGAACGGTTATTAACACTCTGTGAAGCTGGCGCGTACATATGTATATCCACCCATGTGGCCATGTAAAATACGTGCATGCAAGCTCATATTCTCCCACAGTTCTTCAGAGCGTGTTCTGTGCCATAGTGCGAGGGCCTCTTTAATTATCTGCTTCTGACTCCCCATGAATATCATTAATTGAAAAATACCCCACTGCATTTATTAACTACACTGTGTGGCTTCATTGATAAATGTGGGGTTTCCTAGGCATTTCAAAATGCAGGAAAAGACTGTAGGGCTTCCACTGCTTCCTTTGGGAGTTCTCAAGAGCTGTAAGGACCCCGGTTTAGGGGCTGCTTGTTATAAATGATGGTGCCCTGGGCAGGAAACCCAGAGATTTGGACTCTAGTGGGTCCACAGCTGAGAGCAGGTTCCCAAAGACTTTATTTCCTCTTCTGTAAAGTGAAGGACAGATGGAGCTTTAGTTAAGACTCCTTATGAACCCATGGTTTTGCCTTTCCTGGATCTGAGCCCCAGGGTGGGGGCGGGGGTCAAGTCGCCGATATCTACCCATCTTGTGGATGCCTAGAGCTGCTTCTCCAGATAGAGTTTCTTCTGATGTGACACATGTAGATCTTCTCCCAGTCCACACATGCAGACCCGCAGAAGAGCCCTGGAAAATTCTGAAGGAGTTTGCAAAGGTGTGTTGGAGAGAACTTGAGGCCAGAAATTAGATCTTCCGCTTGGGACCCATTAATGACCACCAATACACATTTCTGCCTAGTAGAGCTCTCAATGATTCAGTTCCTTTTAAAAAATGACTACATCAACTCTTGAATGCTGAGAACAAACTGAGGGCTGATGGGGGTAGGGGAGAGGGGAAGGGGGGCAACGGGCATGGTGGAGGGCACTTGTGGGGATGAGCACTGGGTGCTGTATGGAAACCAACTTGACAAAAAAAATGACTACATCAAAGACAAATCAGAGTATGGGGCTGCGTTGTGGGGCTGGGGTACCTGGTATCACTACTTAAGCATTTCTTCAAACGTGGTCTCAGGTCTAAGAGTCTACTTAATTATTATTAAAAAAATTTTTTTTAATGTTTTCTTTATTTCTAGGAGAGAGAGAGACAGCTGTGAGCAGGGGAGGGTCAGAGAAAGAGGGAGTCACAGACTCTGAAACAGGCTCCAGGCTCTGAGCTGGCAGTCAGCACAGAGCCCGACGCGGGGCTTGAACCCACGAACCGTGAGATCATGACCTAATCGAAAGTCGGACGCTTAACCGACTAAGCTACCCAGGCGCCCCTACTTAATTATTATTAAACTGAGAACATGTTACATTCCAAAGATATTTTGGAAATAATAGATTCGGGTATTTGCTGGTGGCTTCCATCATTTCAACAAACTTGTGTTTAGGGAGTAGCTGGTGTCTGCAAGCCTAAACCATAAAGCTGGTGTTTAGAGATGAAACTGATAATCCGCTCGCTCATTCACAAGATTACGTTTAAGGGAAAGATTTTACCTGAGCGTGTCTCATGCCAGAAGCCAGAGAAATGCACAAACTTGAAAACATTTGTGACATGTATACCATATACCTAATGTATGAGGTCACTTTTGTCCCGGGGAGGAACAAACAGCTACTGAGTGCATGTGTACGTGAAAAGAAACTGATTGTAAATGGTAAGATTGTGTAGACTTTAAGAATGACATTGGTGACACAGATCATGGTAAAAATAACCCAAATTAAATCTAGTGGGAAAACATGTCCTAAAGGTAATAGTAAATTCTTAACCAACTGGATCACTTCTACTGGAATGAACGGAATGAGTCTCCTAGGTCTTTTTCAAAACTATGACTCTGTGTAGACCGAATTAAGAAAAATGTCAAAGCAGACATGGGCAAGCGATATTATCTTTGTGAGGAGTGAATCGGTTTTAGCCTTAAGATACAACAGTTCATGTTCAATTTACGTCTTGAAAAAGAGGTTCTAATTCTAGTTACTTAACATAAAAGGATGAGCCTAGTTTTATTACAATCTTAGGTGGCTCTAGGATTCAAAGAAAGGTTTACATGAAGAGCAATGCATCCCTAATCCTATCTTGGATGGACATGAACCAGATGGGCAACAGCCTGGTGACCCTTCACCTTTGATGGTGTGAGGTCAGGTGAAGAGGGAGCAAGGATTTGCCCCTGGCGGCACTCTCCCAACCGCCCTGATCATAAGCTCTGTTGGCATAATTGCCATGGCACAGTATGTAAAGTCAGAGACGTACAATCCAGCTTTAAATCCTAATCGTCTCTGTGTAATTTTAACCAGTTACTCCATTTTCTCCAAATCTCGGTTTCTTTCTTTCTAAGCAGGCAATTAAAATTGCATTTCTGTGGGGATTAAATGAGATGATATTTGTCCAGTGTCTGAAACATAGTGAGTGTTTGAGAAGCATGCTGGCATTCTCATTGTCATCTGTTTATTTTACTTGCTCATGTGGAGACGAAATGAAAAGTTATTTGAGCACTTTACAAAAAAAGTTCCGGCATGAACTCAAGATATCACTGGTGACAGAATTATTTTTCCTTCTCGATTAAAATTATTTTTTTCAAAACATCAGTGCGAGGAGGAACAATCTATAAAGACTTGAAACCAGAAGTTTTTATTTTTGGTATGTCTTGGGCCTGCTTAGTTTTTCCTTTTTTTTTTTTTTTAATGTTATGAGCATTAGGGAATTGGAAAAAGGATTAACAGCCTAAAAAAAATAGGCTTTATAAATCCACTTAGCTTGAGAATGACCTTCTGAGGCAACTGGCCTTTCCAAAATAAATTTGCAAACTGCATCCTTATAAAAAAATTGGAATTTGGCGGGGCAAAAGAATTTGGGCCGTATCAGCCTGTCATTCCAAATTGAAAAATATTTAGTCTTCCTTCAAGATAAATAGCAACAATTGAACTTAAGTAACTAAGAAAAATAAACATACAACTTCTTGAAAATGTACAAATAACTAGATGGTTTAAAAACTGTTATCAGAAATGTCCTCACCGCTAATGAGGTCTAGATGAAACTACGGCCATAGATAATGTTTGTTTCTTGCCGTGTGACGGCCCTGACAAGGGGCTATCTAGTCCGGGGGGTAGATGAAGCTTACCATTCACAGGCGTTTGGGGGCCATGGATGGAGGGACTCCAGCTGTCTGCCATCCAGAACCTGGTAGATCTTTGGCCAGGTGGTCGACAGCTCCTACCTGAGGGACAATTGGGAGGGCTCAGGGAGAAGGTAAGATTTGAACTGACTCTTAAGGAATTGGTAGAACAGGATTATACTGTCCCCCTCCAGCAACAACAATTTTCCTCCCTTCCTCCACTCTGCTTTCGTCACAACACCTCATGCTTAGAGGCATTGAAGCTAGGCAACCATGGACCATCATGGAAGACGGGCGATCGTAGGAAAAGTCAATTTGGCCTCTGAAAGTTCTGACAGGAGAGAGGTCCAGAAGCAGTATCGAGGGGGAGCTGAGGCTGATAATGATTTCGTGAGGTGACCTTGTTTTCCTCCAGTTACCTGATTCAGCATGGAGCTCTGGAGTGAGCCTTGAATTTAAATCTCTCCATTGTCACCTGTTACACCTGTTAGCATGTGGATGCTACTCTTTGACAGGTGTCCTTTGCATTTGCAAAATAAGCATATAAAAATTGGATTGTTGTAAGGCAAGGGGATTTATCATTATAATAATTATTGTTATTTTTTAGTCTGTAGTAGGTCAACTACCTTGCCCTAGTAGGTAATACTGTTTATATACTAATATCTACTTTGCACCTGGTCCCTTAAGAACTTTGCTAAGAAGCAGGGGAGCCTGGGTGGCTGGTCGTTTAAGCATCAGATTTTGGCTCAGGTCATGATCTCGCGGTTCATGAGTTCGAGTCCCGCACTGGGCTCTGTGCTGACAGCTCAGAGCCTGGGGCTTGCTTCAGATTCTGTGTCTCCCTCTCTGTCTGACCCTCCCCAGCTTGTGCTGTCTCTCTCAAAGATAAATTAAAAAAAAAAAAAAAAACTTAATGGAGGACCATGGGTGAGAAGAAGGGGAAAAGTAGTGGGGGAGAGGAAGGGAGGCAAACCATGAGAGACTCTTGAATGCCAAGAAGAAACTGAGGGCAGATGGGTGGGGAGGAGAGGAAGGGGGGAGATGGGCACGGAGGAGGGCACTTGTGGGGATGAGCACTGGGTGTTATATGGAAACCAACTTGACAATAAACTATTAAAGAAAAGTAAAGTAGCTATGGAAGTATTAGAGAATTGGTTTGAATATGACAAAAGAACTATTAAAAAATATTAAAATTTATTTTTAAAAAAAGAACGTTGCTAAAAATCACAGGTGCCACAGACCTATGTCCTATGGTACTCTATTAAATCTAGGACACTTTATTCAAGTCAGAAATATATATATATTTCTATCTCAAGAAAGGCACCTGGATAACTCAATCTGTTAAGCATCTGGCTCTTGATTTCAGCTCATGTCATGATTTCCTGGTCGTAAGATTGAGCCTTTCATCTGGCTCTGCACTGGGCATGGAGCCTGCTTGGGATTCTCTCTGTCCCTCCCCTTCTGCCCTGCCATGCTTGTATATGCTCTCCCTCCCTCCCTCTCTCTCAAGAAATAAAAAAAAAATTAAAAAAAAAATCTCAGGAATCTCTATTTCAGAGTTTAACTAGATAATCACTTCAAGGAATATCTGGGGTTATTTTGATTACAGGAAATGGGTTGAAAAGAACACTTGTAAGGACATATTTCTTTTCAGTTTGATATAACTTTTCAGTATCCACCACCCAAATTTTTCCATATTAAGATTTCTTCTCTCTAAAAACATTAATAAGTACAGAATTAAACCATAAAATAATAATTTACATGGTTGCTATGGAAAGATGTTTGTGACAACATTTTTTAAAATCCAAATTTCTAATAACTTCCTGTCATTTTAAAACTCATAATACTTTTGAGTTATAATAATAATACTGGGATTTTAGTGCTTACCACAAATAATGACATCTTGAGTAGGAGTCATAGTACACAAAACAAAAACTTTGAAAACAGACAGGCAAAAATGATGAAAAAATAAAAATCTCCATCATGTGGCGGTTTGGGCACTTTTTCTCCCACTGAGAACACAAATATGAAAGAATGGACTGGGTGTTTCTAATGTCATACAGGCCATTCGCTAACTCCACAAAATCCCTACTTGCCTTTGATCTATGGATACCTGGATTGAACAAACAAAATGTAATCTAAAATAAGAAGAGCAAGATAGTACTTCATTGCCTTATTTTGCCTTTTTAATATCTAAGGTTGTTGTGGTGGTACTTGTTGTAGTTATTTTCATTGACAAACATAAGATTTTAAGCAGAACACAGGGCACAAGTTGGGAGGATCATAGTCCCCTTACCCCGAAACCATAGAGGTTGACACAGAGGAGGACATGGGGCCCCTGCTGAGCCTATCAGAATTCTTTCCTGAGGTTCCTATCACTGTAACTAGCAGAGAATACAACTCTTCCCTCCTAGGTTGATAATGATGTGACTCCATGATTCAGGATGCACAATAAAGGACTATTTGCCCACTGTTCTAAGGCAGTCACCTCTACACCCTTGGAATGTCCTGTCTGATAAGAGTGTCTTTGTTTACCTAGAGGTCTTGAGCCAGGCCAGATATTCTATGCCAACAGTGTAATTTTCGGTGGAGGGCCTTGGGCCATGTGGTACCAGTTCAAGCTCTCGAGGGCCTAGAGACTAAGGTTATTCACCTGGATGATCAGCCTGTCTACATTGCTAACTCCAAAGAAAAGTTCTGGATAACAAAGCCTGGGTAAGTTTTCCTGGTTTGCAGTGTTATGTGCACGTTGCTACATATTGTCACTGCAAGTCATGTGTGCTATTCACCTGATTCTACTGGGAGAGAACACTGGAAATTCCATGCCTACTATGTGCTGGGTCCTGCCCTATGTTCCTTTTCCTCTTGTTGATTTCAGTCTACATCCTTTCTCTGTGATACTTATAACCACAAATATAATGGCTTTTCTCAGTACTGTGAGTCCTACTAGTGAATTATTGAACCTGATAGTGGTCTTGGGGACCTCTCTAACATTATGCAGAACATCTGTGCTCTACACAACTGGAGAAGTGTCTTCACTATATTGGTGAAAAGCTCAGAGGGAGAAGCAGAGATGAGAAATATGAAAGATGAATGGAAGAGAAGAGAAAGACAGAAAACAATATCATGTATCGGGTTCTAATCATTGAGACCCTTGAAGGTGCATTATTTAGTTAGTTAGTCCTTTGAATCAATGGATTACCCCAGGATATTTCCAGGAATTCAGCCTTTCTCGCTTTCTAACTTTTCTTCAAATGGTTTATATTGCATTCCTGAAAGTCTAAAATTACAATATCATTTTCCAATTTCACTTATATTTAGTTAAAAACATGTCATTTTTACCCTTCGAGTAATGGGTGTGATTAGCAAGAAAATCCAAGCAAAAGAAAGCCTTGTAAATATTCTTGGACCTATCCCCAAATTTATTGAAAAATATACTCATTTAAAGCAAATTCATCTAGAAATGTGAATGTTACTTTGATAGGTCCCTGGAACCCCCAAGTTATTTCTGAGCTGTTGTCAGAATAAGAGATTTGAAAACAGAACTTAGTATAGTCTGCTAGTTTCCTACTTTTTGTGAGAATTTTCTAGTATATAATTTTCTACATTTTGAGCTCTCAACATTGCTTTTGTGAGACAAGAGGTAGAATTTCATCTCTCTAGGCATGATGCTCAAAAGAGACTATTCTAAACCCAAAGAGGCCGTTTTTCCAGAAAATGTTACATTCTTCCACTATTAAATCCGAAACATTAACCCACAGAAGAGTAATTAGCAAGTACATCATCTATAAACACTGTGAACATTTAGACATTTATATTGTTAACTACTTATCATTCTATTGATGGGAACAGGCCACATTCATTACATGCCTGATACCAGTCCAGGAATGGTAACTGGATTTCCACAAGTATTATCAGAATTCCTTGAGCTTTTGGGAAACAAAAGGAACTTTCTTTTTTTAAAAAAACTCTTTAACATTTTATTTGTTTCTGAGAGAGAGAGAGACAGTGTGAGCAGGGGAGGGTCAGAGAGACAGGGAGACACAGAATCTGAAACAGGCTCCAGGCTCTGAGCTAGTTGTCAGCACAGAGCCTGATGCGGGGCTCTAACCCATGAACCATGAGATCATGACCTGAGCTAAAGTCGGCTGCCCAACCGACTGAGGCACCCAGGCACCCCAGAACTTTGTTAATATGATAAATTTATCTATAAACACTTGAATAAAAAAATCATGTTTGGTGCTAAAATATCAGTAATATTCCCTTCACAGTGTAGAGTAAGACAATGAGGTTCCTTATTACTGCCTCTAGGTCCTAGACAGCACATATACAAATAAATGAAATATGAACCGTATTACTGGAATGAAAATATTATCATGATTATACACAATATAATTTTTTTGATGGGCCATGTAAAAAAGTTCTGGAAATTTGACAGATACAAGGTCAATATTTAAATATCAATACATGTAATTAACTGCATGGTTAAATATCAGCAATGACCAATCAGAAAGTGTAATCTCTCCAGGATTCCATGTCCAGTACCCATCAGGGGGCTAAGAATACATCTAAGAAAAGAAAAGGATGATCTGTGTGGACATTATTGTACGATAGTATTGAAAAGACACAAAGAAGACTTAAATAAATGGAGATACATGACATAGATGAGAAGATTTATTTTCCTAAAGAGATCAATTATCCCAAAACTAATCTAACATTTTCATTAAAAATCTCAATATTTTTTTCCCACAGAGCCAGTCAGTTCAAATGGAACTAGTTCACTCATCTTAAAGAGTCAGGGCCCCAAAATAGCTCAGGTGATTTTGAACAGAAAGAATAATAAGCAGCACACAGCCAGTTAAAGATGGAATTTGTTTAAAGGTATCATATTCAAAATAGTGTACACAGGTGATAGATTTAAGATCCCTGAAACAGACCCATATAGACATGGGGAGTGGATAAGAGGTAGTCTTACACACCAATGGGCAAAGAGAATGGACTTTCTTGTGAAAGAAAACGGATTTAGGTATCCATACACAAAAATAAACTTCAGATGCTAAAATCAGGAAGCAGAGCTTTAGAATTTTTCGACCCCAAAGGAAGAGATTATATTTACTGCCTCATGAGATGAAATAATTTTTTAAAACATGAAAAGAGCACATCTTTAAAAGATCCATGAATCTGATCAGACTGGAACTCTTCTATGAAAACTCTTCACTTTGTTTATAGGCACCCCCAAATATTTTTGAAATCCTACATTCTAAGATTATATATTTGAATACTTACAATTCCTGCCAGGGATACATTAAAAACATCTTTCAAGTTAATCAAGGTGACGTAGTCCATAGAAAAATGAGCAAAGGATATGAAAGTCAATCATGAAAGAGGAAACCTGAATCCACAAGAAACATCTGAAAAAAATCGCACTCCTTCCTCTTGTTTTGTGACATGGGGAATACAGGTTAAAATGACAGAGATGCATTGCTTTAAATTTAACAGACTGGCAAAAAATAAAAATAAATAAATAGATAAATAGATAAATAAATAAATAAAGGAATCTGATAGCACCAAACATTGGAGAAAATGTGAGGAAAAGGCAAAGGAAGTTTTCTGTTTTTAAGAAAATTTTTAAGGTTTATTTTATTTTTCAGAGACAGAGATAGAGCATGAGTCAGGGAGGAGCAGAGAGATAGAGAGAGGGAGACACAGAATCTGAAGCAGGCTCCAGGCTCTGAGCTGTCAGCATAGAGCCTGGTGCAGGGCTTGAACTCACAAACTGGGAGATCATGACCTGAGCTGAAGTTGGACGCTTAACTGACTAAGCCACCCAGGTGCCCCAAGGGAGTTTTCATATACTATTGTAGGGTCTGTCAATTAGAAGAATTTCATGCTACGTAACAAAGCAGAAGACTCTCATTTGCGATGACCAGCACTTCTGCCTCCTGATGTGTGACATTAGAGACAGCTTCACCCTGTGCCTCATAGCCGATGACATTGAATAACTGGAAACAAGCCGAACGTATGTCAGCAGAGAAATTTGCAAGCACAGTTTACTCCTGCAAGGAAAACTATACAGCAGTTAAAATGAATGCTATAGCTATCCCAGGAGTTCATGGATCTGCTCTATCCACCATTCTTCTACCACTGGCCTCCTTCCATGGGGATTTGTACTTGTGGTTCCCTCTCTCTGGAACCTTCTTTTCCCAGGATGCCCTGTGGCTGGTTCTTGTGCTTTCCCTGGGTTTCTGCTCTCCTGTTGCATCTTTGGAAAGACCTTGTACAGATCTTCTCAATGCCCTACAAAATGTAAGCTGCAGGGGGCGCTGTGCTATGTTCACAACCATCACACCTGTTCCTGGAAGGGCATCTGTCACTCAGGTGACAGTGGAGAAGTATTTGTTGAAGCAATACATAGATACGTGCGTCCATTTACACGTTCATGGGCCCCCTTCACATGATTTAAGTACTCCCTCACATTCACGCTTTTCTCTGGAAACACAGGGCACATCTTCCTACTGCAAGCGTGCTCCCAGAGCACTGGGTGAGCCGAAGCATAAGGGGCAACAGGGCAGCACGTGACAACCTCCAACCTCCTTGTACACTGCTCTCCTGGGACATTCCACGAGGCTGTGGATGAGTGACCCATCCAGGAATAACACTGTGCCTGGCTGGGGAGAGCCGGCTGGGTCCTTCTCTGAGGGTCCCTGTAGATGACACACACAGAAGCGTGGGCGAGAGGAAAAAAACAAAACAAAAAACAAAACAAAACAAAACAAAACAAAAAAAAACACCTGTGCTCGGATCCCAGTGAAGTCATCTGCTTCTCTTTGAACTGTTTGCAATGTCACCTATGCTGGTAATGTTCATTGAAAGCCACAGTCTAGTATCATGTTTACATCCCAAGGGTTGGAATCAGAGTCATTAGGTCTTTCAGACAACAAGGTCATGTTCGACCACTGCTCTTCTAGGAGAGATGTCATTGAGCGGACGGTGGGGGGCCGACGTGAGGCCGATCCTGGGAACCAGAAAGCCTTGGTACCTCTTCTTTGACCTAGGGTTCACCTTCTCTTCTCTGGGGTGAGCTGGGAGTGTGGTCTCCTCATTTTCTTAGGCGAAATAGCTAAGTTTTCTTTCAATTACTTGAGTTACTGTAAAAAAAAATACAGGCTCTGGGATAAGGTAGACCCGGGTAGGCCTGTAGCCATATTACTTCTTAGTCATGTGACCTTGAGCCAGTTGTCTATTTTCTCTTGATCTTCTTTCCTTTTTTTCACATAAGTAATGGAGTTATGAAATGTCTCCTCCCTCTGGGCTTTGGGAACTGATGCAATTAAATGGTAGATGTAAAGAACCATGGTGGTCCAATTTGGACAGGCAAAAAGCAGTTTCTGGTCCTATCTCTGTGGGGGTGTTAATTCTCCTTAGTACAAAGAACACATCATTACATTAAAATGAAAGTTCTTTTCCACAAGGGCATAGCTGTGAGGAGTTTGGTTTTTCCTCAGTTGGCTGAGTGAGGTGAAAGGCAAAGAAGAGCAAGCGATGGTAATATTGACACCACTCATGTCTTCATGGCTATCTCCTTGGAACCAGAGAACTTGCCTCTAGCTGTCTGTGTGACCTAGTCAGCGAAGAAGTAGGGATGAAGTGAGATGGGGAGAAAGGCTGCCTCTTGCTATTGACAATCCTTGCCTGGGCGAGTCTTACACAAAAATCTGAAGTGTAAGTCTTCAGGGGTTCCTGGGGTGGCTCTGTCGGTTAAGCTTCTAACTTTGGCTCAGGTCATGAGCTTGCAGTTGGAGAGGTCCAGCCCAGTGCTGGGCTCTGTGCTGACAGTGAAGAGCTGGAGTCTGCTTCAGATTCTGTGTCTCCCTCTCTCTCTCTGTTCCTCTCCTGCTCATATTCTGTCTCTCTCAAAAATAAGTAAAAATTTAAAAAACGGAAGTGTAAGTCTTCATTTTGAGGGATTTCAGCATAGCCAATATTCAGAATCATGCTGGTATGTCTCTTAAACATCAACCAGTCTAGTATCCCCTAAATGAAGGAAACCAGATGAAGATGACTTCATTTTGACGAAGAAACCCGAGATAATTAAAGATTAATTTGAAGCACAGAGGAAGCAAGTCTTAACCCTTCTCCCCATTCTTCAGATTCTTTGTATAAAAAATAATCATTTGTCCTGTATTCTTTTTTAATGTTTTTTTTTTTTTTAATTTTTGAAAAGCACATGTGGGGGAGGGGCAGAGTGTAAAGGGGACAGAGGATCTGAATCGGTCTCTGCACTGACATCAGTGAGCCCGTTGTGGGGCTTGAACTCACAAATTTCAAGGGACCAGATTCAAGTCATTGCCTTGACATGTAAGAAATGTGTGACACCATCCACTTTCACTCTGCCATTTGGGAAACTGAGCCCCAGGGAAGCTAATGCTGATCCTGCCAAGGTTGTGAGGGATTAAACCAGATAATTTCTGAAAAACACCCGGGATATAGGAGACACTAAATAAATAAGATTTGCTCTGTGTACTGTCATTATATCCTCCACTGCTCTTCTCTTCTCAGGAAAATCTTGAAGAGGTGTGGTTTTTGTTTTAAGTTTATTTATTTTTGGGTGGAGGGGGTGCGGGGCAGAACGAGGGAGAGAGAGTCCCAAACAGGCTCCTCGATGACAGTGCAAAGCCCGACATGGGGCTCGATCCCAGGAACCATGAGATCAAGACCTGAGCCAGAATCAAGAGTTGGATACCTAACTGATCAAGCCACCCAGGCGCCCCCCCACCTCTATATCTTTTCCTCCTCCTTCTTGGACTTTATACAGAACACCTACTTGACAAACCTTCTTGACTGACTGTGCTTATTTATAATCTCTGTTCACAATTGGGTCCTTGATAAAACCTACTATAAACTGCTCAACCATCAATTATATTACACATCAAAAATGTGGGTGAAATGATGGAGAAGAATTCAACAAATAGCACTGCTCATAAGGTAGAGAAGATTCTACTTTCTATGATATGTAATTTGATGAAATATGCTAAGCGAGGTACAATCCCTATAATTGGTATTCATTTAAATTACTCATGTTTACTGTAAATGTTGTTACTGTAAAAAAATGTGCTTCGATTGAATTAGTTTTATTATTGAATCCACGGTTAAACAACTAAAATGAATAAAAATATATAAAGTTCCCCAAATCCTGCTCAAGACATAGTGGAGTATAATAACTCTCAGTTCTGTTTGGCTTCCCATTACATGTAACACTGTAAAAATAATTTTAAGTCATTTAAATGGTTTTATACTTAAAAACATTTAAACTCTTGATTATAGGGGATTTTTCAAGTTACTGCGATGGCTAAAATTGGTTGGTATATTAGTTTTGCAGGGCTCTGTAACAAAGGACCACAGCTTAAATGGCCGACATTTATTGTCTCACCCTTCTGGAGGCTTGAAGTCCAAGATCAAGGGGTGGGCAATATGGTTCCTTCTGAGGGCTATGAGGAGGGATCTGTTCCAGGCCCCTCCGCTTGGCCACTGGGAGACATCTTCTACCCTGTAGGTATCTCTGTATCTAAATTTCCCTTTTGTAAAAGGACTCCAGTCCAATTGGATTAGCGTCCAGCCTGAAGAACTCATTTTAACTTGATTTACCTCCGTAAAGACCCTTCCCCAATAAGGTCCCATTTTGAGGTACCTGGCATTAGGGTTTCAACATGTTCATCTTAGGAGACACACTTCTACATACCACAGCCGATAATTTTTTCAAATGCCATAAAGACATTATAAGCTACATTAAAAATCTGTAGAAACAATAATTTGATTGGGCGCCCGGGTGGCTCAGTCGGTTGTGTTCAACTCTTTGTTCCAACTCAGGTTATGTCATGGTTTGTAGGCTTGAGCCCCGCATTGGGCTCCATGCTGATGCTGCAGAGCTTGCTTGGGATTCCTTCTCTCCCTCTCTCTCGGCCCCTCCCCTGCTCATTCTGTCTCTCTCTCTCTCTCTCTCTGAAAATAAATACACATTGATTAAAAAAAAACCAGAATAATTTTATAATACCTTACTATAAGGAGAAAATGTGGAGTCTCTTCAGTTTGGAAATACGAGTGATAACCCTCATTATTGTCGGCCACTGGAAAATGCATTAGGGTGGTTTAGCCTTAAAGATATAGAGAAGAGCTTTTCCTGAAGCAATCATGTCGATAAAAACGTTACCGTCTTACTTCTGAGCATTTCAAAATACTTTGTCTCGCTTTTAATTATTCCCTTCCCACTCTCAAGATCTCTTGGGTTAGCTAGGGGACGTCTCATGGATGACAAAACTGAGGTGAATGGAAATTGGACCATTTGGCTCACATCATCTTCATTTTCTAAAAGCAGAAAGAAGTTTGTCCTCTGCATTTGCTATATTGGAGGTATGTCTGCTTGACATGGTTAGAGCAGGAAGAAGATTCTGGGATTCCAGGACTGCCGATCTTCAGATGGATTGTATTCGTGAAATAATCAGGGTGGGGGTGAGTCGTGAGGGAAGCCCAGGGACCCACCAGGACGGGATCTGAGCGAGCTGAGGGCTTTGGCTTCCTCTTGGTGCAAAGCACACAGTATAGCCGCTGTCTGCCTGGGCACGATGGGAAGAGGGACATTTAAAGATATGTGCCTGTTTAATATAAATTTATAGATATTATATATATTTAATGCATATATGCATTAAATATATATCATATTTAAATTTCCTCTTCCCGTGCTGATGTAGACATGATGTATTATAGGAATATATTGTGGAGATATATTATAAGATATTTATAATATTTTGTATTCCTCTGACAGGGATCTGGGTTCCAGACCCCATTCTATGGCTCCACTCACTAGTGGACTTCAGGTAAGCCCCTTAGGATCCTGGACACCTGCTTTCTCAGCGGTAAGATCAGCTGTAGTATTGGGCCGAGCAAGGTCCCCTTCAACATTACAATCTGAAGAGGGAGATTGTTCCAAGTATGAAAAGCAATCCCCGCCCCCCCCCCCCACACCCGGGTTAACCCTCAGGCCGAACGGACCCTCAAAGAACAGTAACTGGCTAACCTGGTCCCTGACAGGTCAGTTTCCAAGACCTGTCGGGGGTGGGGACGTGTCAGCGTTTTTCAGACAAGATGCAGAGTTCTTCAGGACACCTCGAGCTGACCTCCTCACCTCGCCCACCTGCGGCTTCCCCCCCCCCCACCTCGCTGCGCCCCTGCTCCAGCTCCAGGGATAACTCATCNCCCCCCCCCCCCACCAGCTCGCCCCCAAGCCGGGGCGGGGGAGGGCTGGCATCAGCAGCCTCGGGTTTTAAGGCTGTGAACTCTCGAGTCTGAGCGTAAAAAGCCTCTGCGCCCGGGGTTTGCCTTTCCGAACAGTCTCGGCGATTGTTAAAGGAAGGGAAGTTACAAGGAGCGGGGTCGAGGACTGGGCTATTTAAACAGAGGCCCCTTTATCTGCTTCACCCCCTACCGCAGGGCTGCCTCGCAACTTATCAGAGTGTCATTAACGGGGACAGCGGCTGGTAAACAAGGACGATGTGGACCCAGCGCCTCCGTCAACGGGAATTTAACTTTAATCTGGCCCTTGCTTAAAGAAACACCGCTCTCTTTCTCTCTCTCTCTCTCTCTCTCTCTCTCTGTCTCTCTCTAACCGTGCATCATTAATTTATCTCCGTCAGCGTTCGGAGCCCAGGCTGGCATGGACTCCGGAACGCCCGCCGGCGTAGAAAATTAATAAGGTGCCAGGCACCTTCACCTTGGGTCCGTTCGAGGGGACGCGGAGAGAAAAGGGAAGGTGCACAGGGAGCTCCCTGCTGGGCTGGAAACCGATCCTACATGTTTATAAAGGTGCAAACTGCAAGGCTCCCGAGCGCCTGCGTGTAAGCGATTAGCAAATGTTTCTCTTTCAGTGGACACCTCTTGTTCTAAATATATTTGACAAGAACGCGGAGAGTCATCTGGAGGGCGCCGAGGGCACGGCTCGGCCTTCTCCGGTGCGCCCCCCCCCCCCCGCCCCCTCGGTGCCAGGCGAGTTCGCTTCGCCGGTGGGCAGGCTGCCAGCGCCAGCGGCTCCCCGCTGTTTAACGACAATGGATTTACTGCTTCTCTGCATATTGGTGTTATTTTGTATAAACAAGGTTAACAGTCCTTTTAAATTAAATGCACCACCTGGTGACTGAGTGGGTGACCTTCCCAGCTCTCTTCACCTGGTTCGGAGGAGCCCAGGACCGTGCTCGGATTTCTACCTGTAGCTCGCGACCCAATCGCCTTGGCGGATTTAAATCCCGGGGAGCGATCGGATCCTTGATCGCTCGCGCTCCGACTCCGCGCCAGATGCGCCCCCGCAGGGAAGCGTTGTGCGACCACCTTGCACGTCGCCCAGGTCCACGATCCAGGCGGTGCCGGGGGCCCGGGGGGGCCGCTCTCCCACCCCCGCCCCGCAACGCGGGAGCTCGGGGACCGCCCTGATCGGGCAGTCGGTGTCACAGGAGAGTGACAGACGGCCTTGTGGGCCTTGCCAAGGCAGCCTCCAAAATAGAGCTCTCCAGAGGGGGCCACACCGTGAAAAAGGTTCTTTGTGTTTCATTCTAGCGTGGTATTGATCTAATATAGGCCTCGGCACTCTCCCCACCCTCCAGGAATTTGAACACCTGGAAAAATTCTCCCGGCTTTACATGTGAGGAGATTTAATGGTGTAAACAAACTCAGCAGGAAGCCCCCTTTGATACGAGAAGGCAGCGGTGCCGAGCCCAACTGGCTTGAAAGACTTCGCCTGGGAACGTCCAGTGCACGGTTGAAGGATGTCTCGGAGCCGTGTAGAAAAATCTAGAGAGAAGGCGCTGTTTTTGGAAGCATCTAGAAAGTCCATCCAGAAATTTCAAGCAAAAGACCCATTCGTTACTCATTTAATGAAAGGCGTCTCCTCATGGCCTTCTTGCTATTTGCGCTTCTCCACCCCCGTCCCCCGCTCCCCCCAATTCTCCAAGCAGGGCCAAATTATTCAGGAATATTTGCCTTTCCACCTTAGCCTCAATTCGAGACCGGTTTGGCAGCCCTATTGCTATGCGAAGAAGGAAATCAGATCCGGGGAGGCGCGGTGACTTCCCCAGGGTCACCTGAGCCAGAATCCAAGTCCCCAGGCCTTGGAAGTCCAAGGTCGTCTCCTTGCTGTGTTCCCACCGGAGTCCTGCTCCGTCTACCCAGAGAGTGTTGTGTGAGCCAGGCCCTGCAAATTTTTGTTCTTAGCAGCATCACAGTCACTGGTTAAAACAGCTGCTGCCTCAGGTTTTCTTAGCTCAAATTGGGATAACGGCCCTACCCCTCAATCTAGGCAGAGGGAAGTGATTGAGTAAGTGATATCGTTGTAATTGCTAGGACTCTTAACAATTTTATGTAACTTTTACTTAAAATAAGTCTGAATACAGATTTATTAATACCTTCACAACGCGGGAGGTGAACTGTGTCTTCTCTTCCAGAATTTTCCTAAAGAGTACATTATATGTTGGAGGGGAAAGGGGGAGGGATAAGACAACATAATGTTAGCAAGATCCATTGTCCATACTCACTGGTGTTGTAGTCTGTTTCTAATGGCATTAAACATTCAGCATAGACAAATAGGGTGCTAGGTCTGGGGGCCGCGGACATGAATAAGGCACAATCAGGAAATTGATTAGTTATGGAAGGATGGAGGACAGGAATGAATACATAAGAAACCTGTATGGGTGAAGGGGTGTCAAGCAGAGGGGCTCCCAACCCTGGCGTCCAGGCAGCCTTCACATGTGCTATTGTGAAACAAGTCAGAATAGGAAGACACTTACCTTAGAGATCCCCTATAAAGATTAGTTCTGCCAGGCATTCTCTCAAAACTTGGCGTAATCCTCAAAATAACCCTAGGAAGCAGAACCTGTAATCAACCCCACTTTACAGGTGGAGAAAGCGAGGTGCGGAGAAATTAAGTAATTCGGCCCATGTATCACATTGAAGCAATGCAACCCACGCAGTCTGGCTGGAGCCCACCTTATTAATGCTGCCCCTCTGGGACTTCAGGGGCATTGTATAGACATTGCCTTCTAGTACTTTCTTCCTTTCAAATGATCTCTTTTCCAGGAACCAGCTATGGCAATGGAAAACACACTTTAAAAAGGACTCATCTCCTGGGTGGCGAAGTCAGTTGAGCATCCCACTTTTTTTTTTTAAGGAATTAAAACAATTTTTTTAATGTTTTATTTATTTCTTGGGGGGGGGGGAACAGCGTGAGCAGGGGAGGGTCAGAGAGAGAGGGAAATACAGAATCTGAAACAGGCTCCAGGCTCTGATCTAGCTGTCAGCACAGTGCCCAACACGGGGCTCGAGCCCACGAACCGTGAGATCATGACCTGAGCCGAAGTCAGACGCTTAACTGACTGAGCCACGCATGCACACCTGAGCATCCCACTCTTGATTTCTGCTCAGGTCATGAACCCAGGGTCGTGGGATCGAGCCCTGCCTTAGGCTTTGTGCTTGGCGTGGAGCCTGCTTAAGATTCTCTCTCTCCCTCTGCCCCTCTCCTTGCTCTGGCCCCACTCTCGTGCCTGGGAGCTCTCTATAAAATGAATAAATAAATAACTCATTGTCAGACACCCGCTGTGGGCTTTGTATGTGGTCATCTCATTATCTTCTCCCCCCAAATCCCTGTAAAATAGCTATTTCCTCCTTTCATAGCTAAAGAAGCTGGTCGTTCATCATCATCATCTCCAGCAACATCATCAATTTCATCTTCATCGCATTAAATACACTTATTTAAACTGGATCCAAAGAGTACTTAGAAGTATCAGATTTTCTGGGACAGAAAAAGACTCCAATATTCTTTTCCACTGTAAGGCCAAATTCCCAGACTTTTCATTTAGATATATCAAGTACTCTGCGGCGCCTGGGTAGCTCTATTGGTTAAGTGTCCAACTTCGGCTCAGGTCATGAATGAAGAGTTCTTGAGTTCCAGCCCCACATGGGGCTCGCTGCTCTCAGCGTGGAGCCCGTTTTGCATCCTCTCTCTCTCTCTCTCTCTGCCCCTCCCCAACTAGTGCTTGAGTGCACACGTCCCTTCCCCCAATAAACATTTAAAAAACACAAAGAAATATAAAGCACAGAGACTATCATGGCAAACACCCAACAAACAGGCCCATGAAGCCATGAACATCTTTACAGCAGAAGGGGGTTTTGCAGAGATATTAGAGCAAAAATTGCAAGAAGGAATGACAGCTGAGAGCTGGGGTTGACGAGAGTATAAGAGGTAATTTCTAGCTAATCCCAAAGTAGCCCTTCCTTAGGGGAAGTAGCTTTCTGTTACCTTGTGGAAGTGGCTCTCTGAGTTGAAAGCAAAATACTTCACAATAAATGTTTTTTCTTAGATTACTCACCACTGTGACCTCCACCCTCCACTTTGTCCTACTGATGCACACATGGCCTTCTTACTTCCCTTCCCCCCAAGCCCTAGTAAATAAATCTTGGGTCAGAAGAGTGGACCACGTCAAACCAGGTTAAAAAATGCAAAAGCGTTGCCGGACCAGTCTTGGGTTTTCTTTCGGCGCTTAGAAGTCAGCGCCGTGATTTTTCCAATTACATAAAAAGAATTTTATATAATCATAAAGAAAATTGAGAAAGCTATGAAGAAGAAAACAGTAACTCATTGAAAATTCCATGGCTGAAAATCTGTTGGTGTTTTTTTTCTTCAGGTGTTTTCTCACATGAATTTTAAGAAGAAATATTGGGTTAGGATCACTGACCTGCGGTTTTGGATGCTACTTTTAGTTCATAAACATTTTTCACTACCAAAAATTCTTTATAATTTGCATTTTTAATGATTATATAATATTCATAGTATTTTTACAGTTTTACATAATACAGATTAATAATTCCTTCATTCCTTAAAAAAACTTTTTTACATTTCTGAGAGACAGAGACAGAGCACTAGTGGGGAAGGGGCAGAGAGAGAGGGAGAGACAGAATCTGAAGCAGGCTCCAGGTTCTGAGCTGTCAGCACAGAGCCCGACGCGGGGCTCAAACTCACAAACTAAGATCATGACCTGAGTGGAAGTAGGAAGCTTAACCAACTGAGCCACCCAGGCACCCCTCCCCCATTCCTGGATATGTAGATGATTATTGCTATTATAAATATCCTTGCACATAACATTCTGGGTGCCTATATGATTTTCCCTTGCTTGCATGGGTTGCTTAGAAGTGAAGCTATTAGATTAAAAATCATGCACTTTTGCTGTCTTGTCAGGAATAGGAACATGCATAGCATGCATGAGTTTGGAGAATAGGTAAGATTGGAAAGTTGAAGTACACACAAAGTTTGATGCTACTGTTGTTAACTTCTGTAAAAAATTTTTAAAGCTATGTATGTATATATGTGTGTGTATATATATATATATATACTCTATTCCACTCTGAAACTTCCTTTGTATCATATGTTACTGCCTTTAAGGTTGGATTTCTGCCTTTTGGATGTTAATAGGAAAAAGAATGTACATAGTGGAGATGCCGGAGCTGAACGTAACCTACTGTGGTTTGGAATTCCTCTAAAGGAGTTTAGAAATTCTAGTTTGTTGGGGCACCTGGGTGGCTCAGTAAGTTAAGTGATGACTTTGGCTCAGGTCAGGATCTTGCAGTTCTCGAGTTTGAGCCCCTCGTCGGGCTCTGTGCTAACCTCGCGGAGCCTGGAGCCTGTTTCAGATTCTGTGTCTCCCTCTCTCTCTCTCTCAAAATAAATGAATAAACATTAAAAAAAATTAATAAAAAAATATTCTAGTTTGTCAAGTATCTAGTCTCATTTGTATTTTTCAAGAACACAGGCGAGGAACAGCAGAACTTTATTATTAAAAAAAAACAAAACAAAAAACTTTCACCAGAATTTATAAACTCTGGAATAATAAGCTATTAAGTGGTACCTTTATTGCCCAAAAGAGACATTATGAACTTCTAAGGTATCTAACTTAGTCTTGTGTCACGGCTGAATGAATTTGCATCGCTACTTTAAATTAAAGTTATGTTTGACAGGTTCAATATAACTTCTTTGAGGTGGGGAGAAAAAGGGGCCATCATTTGTTGTCAAAGTTCGTGAATCACCCGCTGCTACCCATTTACCTATCCTGGACTCAAGCTTTTCCTGTGACCTGTTACGCCATCTACCCGCCTGGACCACGGTCTCCTGGATGCTCCCACTGAACCCAGCACCCCACACTAACCTGCCTGCGCTCCTTTGTGTCAACTGTGGTTGGGTTCTCCTGGCTTTCTGCTTGGCTCTGGTCAAGGCCACCATACACTTCACCTCTTCATTTCTGGCACTAATCCCTTGCTCTTGGATACAAATAACATTTGAGCAGAATGCTTTTTTTTCCTGCTCAACTATGGGCATAGCTGAACAGATTTTGCTTTAATGAAATGAAATGGAGCCTGACTTTATCTGGAAATGTGTGGAATCAGCAGAGAGGAGTAAACACAACTCTAGGGAAGTAGAACACCACTGTGTACAATCGTGTGTTTTTCACTCCCAGGGGGCGTGTGGGCTGGATTGGAAAGAACCATGTTTTCAGATCTGCCAATAACAAAATGGATCTGTATTCATTGTGGGTGAGGCTTCCATTGGGAAAGTTGAAATTCTCTTTCCTTTTTTTTTTTTTTTTCCTTTTTTTGGCCAAATAGAGAAGCTCTGCATAGATCCAAGCTTCTATTTTCTGACTCCCATGCCATGATGGGAGATATTAGATATATCTCCCAGAGGATAAGCCCAGCACTTTCTGTGGGGGAATCAGACAGTTTCTTTTTCTTTTTTTCTTTTTTTTTTAATGTTTTATTTATTTCTAGGAGAGAGAGAGAGAGAGACAGCGTGAGCAGGGGAGGGTCAGAGAGAGAGGGAGTCACAGTCTGAAACAAGCTCCAGGCTCTGAGCAGGCAGTCAGCACAGAGCCCGACGTGGGGCTCGAACCCATGAACCGCGAGATCATGACCTAAGTGAAAGTCGGACGCTTAACCGACTAAGCCACCCAGGTGCCCCGGAATCAGACAGTTTCTATGGGGGCTGGTGGCACAAGATGACAGTTCACCAAAGACACAATTGCAAGGAAAGGGGAAGCATATACATTCCAGCCACTTGTCTTTCCTCTGAATGAATTGTTTAGCTGTTAGTTGCAAACAATAGAATCCACTGTAGCCAGTTGAGGCAGAAGAGAGATTTAATAAAGGAATTTAGCTTATAGAATCATGGCGGGGAGGCGCGACATGGGGGGGGTGGAGTTGCTGCAGAAACAGATTTGAGGCTAAGTTTCCAGAAACATATCCCACATCAAGCCACAAAACCACAGCAAGAGTAGACAACTGTTATTGCTCCTACGTGAGGAGAAGACTCTCAGAACTTCTGCCAACACTGCTGTGGCCGTCACTGCTGGGTATCGAACCTGGGAACTCAACTTTGCAACCCAAAGCTGGAGGCCTCTGTTGCCACACATAACAAGAAAGGTGAAAGCTCTACCTGGAGTCTGAACCAAGTGCTCTTGGGAGAATGTCTCACGCCGGGGGCACCTGGGGAGATGCAAGGTAGGCTGGGAATTCCAGAGCTCATTTCCATACGGGGGTAGGGAGAGTCACAGTACAGATTCGCTGGCTTTGCTTTTCCAGCATGCACAGTTACTTATCAGGAAGACGTCTTCCCGCTCCTAGACACGAACTTGCAACCTAGCAAAGTGGTTGAATACATGGGCTTCAGAATCAGGCAGATGTGGGTTCAAATCCTATCCCTGTCTGTTGCTGTCTGAGTGGCTATAAGAAGTCACTCTCCTCTCTTTTTCCTCTGAGCCTCGGCTTTCATATATGTAATACACTCATATCTTGGATCGCAGGGGTATGTGACAAGAATTTAAATAAACATATATCTGAAACCCTTAGTAGAGTTATTTTATAATGAAGTGAACATTCAATATCTGGTGGTTCTCATCCTAATTACTAGTAAGAAGGCTGCAAGTATATGTTTAAAAAGAAAAGAAAACAAAACAAAACAGGGCGCCTGGGTGGCTCAGTCGGTTGGGCTTCCGACTCTTGGTTGCGGCTCAGGTCGTGATCTTGCGTTTTGTGGGTTCGGCCCTGCATCAGGCTCTGTGCTGACAGTGCCACTTATTACCAAAAACCATATATAAATAATATTTGTAATAATAATAATAATCCCGCTGGTAACAAACCAGCCTCTACCCAGGCCACTGGAGTTTTTCTTACCATTTCTTATAAGATATTTCAGTTCATATAAGGAATTATATGACCACAGCTGAACAGTGGGAAAATTTGAGGTCAGATGCTTCAACTGTTTCCAAAATAAACAGTTACAGGAAGATCGCTCCCGTCTGCATTAAAGCTCGGGGTGGAGGGAGGGGGAGGCGGATATGCTGGGGGCTCTGTTACTCTGGGTTTTCTGCAGGAGAGGCGGGAGCAGATCATAACATGGCTAAGTGTTTTAGCCCCACTTGTTCTGGTTTGACAGCAATGACAGTGTTGTATGCACTGACTGAAATGACCGAAGCAAACATTTCTCCCTCTCATACACACTGCTCCTCTTTTTCCCTTGAACCTCTTGAGTGAAAGCCAGTCATACAAAAAGCATGCAGAGTGGGAGTTGAGATCGGCCAGTGCCAGAATTACCCAGGAATTCCAGATTTCCAGAGTCGCAGAGGGGAACTTAACTAGCTGAAGCGGAAAGAACAGAAAAAGGCTACATGTTCAGGAGTTAATAGTCAGATGAGCTGGGAAAGGCCCGCTTAGCCACAGGGCCACATTTCTTGATCATCAAACCATGTCTCTTTCCCATGGTGGGGGCAGTGCTGGTGGGGGGAACAGGGCGGAAGGGAAAATAAACACGCGTATCTCAGTCTACTGTACATTTACGTAATCAAAGGCAAAAAAAATTTTTTTAATGCTTTTACTCGAGAGCAACTCTGCAAAAACATACTGAGATGCCACCCAGCTCCCCCTCTTTGCTGATACCCAGATGTTTCCACTTGCCTCTGAGGCCCAGCGGCAGCATCCAGATGTTGTGAGGGGGCAGAGGAAGTTCTTTCATTCGTGGCAAATTCGAGAAGCGAAGATGCACTGACTCATGTCATATTAATCTTCCTACACCCGGAATTTGGAGCTGAGCTGCTTGCCCACTTTCCCAGTCATGTGTGGGGTCATGTAACTGGAGGGGCAGGGGGACAGTGGTGAGCCCATGGGGCTGGGATTTGGTGGAGAAAATTCCGCAATATCTACCACAGGCTTGGATTCACCGTATGCAACTCTTTCTGTTCTTTTAAGGGTCATTTAGTAGACAAGGAGGAAACTTCAGGTCAAGTCACCTCCGTAGACTCCCGTCCCACACAGACTCTCCTGCAATCCTCTCCGAAGACTTGCTCTGGAATCATGGCGCCCTTGTATGAGAAACCCTCCCGACCGTTAGCTCTCTGGAACAACAAATCTTTCCAAAGCAAGTCTTTCCAGAAGCTTCCTGATCTTTTTTCCTGCTTATCTGTGACTCAGTTTTATTTCATCTTCCTGCCCCCTCCCCACCCTCCTGCCTTGTTCATTCTGTTCCAGCCAGACTGTTCCATTACTCAGTTACTCTTTGCACACTCCTGCCTGGATGAACAGATGGGGTGGATGGGGGAGGGGGAAGAGGGAGTCTCTGCCTCTATTGTTCCCTTTATCCACAATATTCTTCCCCGGATATCCCCGTGGCGCTGACACATTTCACTTGTGTCTCTGCCCAAGGGTTAACTTTTTGGAATGACCTTCTGTTTCCATGCCAGGTGAAATATCAGTCCTAATTCACTTACCAGATCCTAATTTACTTTTCTCCTCCTCACCATTTCATATTACTGGCTGATGTAACAAATAATTATTTGCTTCATCGGTCCTGTCTGTCCTTTCCTACTAGAATCTAAACTCCGTGAGGGCAACAATTGTGTCTGTTTTGTTTCTTGTTGTACGTCCATGGCCTAGAACTGTGTCTCCCACAAGGTGGGTGACAATACTACTGCTCTACTTATGGCTTTATGCAGTTCATGAAAGATTTGCTCATACCCGTTGACATCAGTGGGGCTTCTGAACTCTTTAACTCACAGAGGCTATTTCCCTGAAGAATTAGGTGAGGAATGGAGTGAACAGGCCATTTCCCAAGGTTTTCAGAGCAAACATTCAATGGTTGGGAAGGCATTAACGACTTTGCCTTTTTGCTGTTTCTTTGGAAAGACGAACCACCTAATTTAAAAAAAAAAAAAAAAAGATAACAAATTCTGGGGAAATAACGCACAGCACAGTGACCACAGTTAATATCGCTGTGTTACACACTTGAAAGTTGCTAAGAAAGTCGATCTTTTAGAAGTTCTTATCACCAGGGGCACCTGGGTGGCTCAGCCGGTTGAGCATCTGACTTTGGCTCAGGTCATGATCTCAGGGTCTTTGGGTTTGAACCCCTCATCGGGCTCTGTGCTGAAAGCTCAGAGCCTGGAGCCTGCTTGGGATTCTGTAATTCCATCTCTTTCAGCCCCTGCCCCACTTGCATTCTATCTCTCTCAAAAAGAAATAAACATTTTTAAAAAATTAAAAAAAAAGAAGTTCTCATCACAAGAAAAAGCAGTTGTAATCATGTGTAGTGATGGATGTTAACTGGACTTATTATGGTAATCATCTTGAAAGATGAATCATTATGTTGCACACCTGAAACTAATACAATGTTATATGTCAATTATATCTCAAGAAATTGAATACAGGCACTACATCTCTGTTGTCTGAAGTGATACTTTAATGTACTTTTTAGAGAGCTGAGCTTATAAGGAACCATAAGAACACTTCTGTCCCTACCCCACCTCCATTCATGTGCCGTCCAGACCCAAGATTGGACGCATGGCCTCTACCCTGAAAAGTTCTCATTAAAGTGTTCTTTTTTTTACCCTGTAAATATAATCTGACCTTTCTCTGATACTTAATTTTAAATATGTGACAAACTGAAAAGACTTCTCTTTATTCGTCATCTTTTATTGGTCACGCTCCGTTGGAAACTTCTGCACTTTGTACTTCATGACTGTACCTTGAGGTTGCTTCCAGGCTGATTTCTCATTGCTCTGCTTTGCGGTAAAGCCATCGAAACCTCAGAGTAAATTCACAGTCAATATTTGCCAACCAAGTGAATGATTATTTGGGCCTCCATTTTATAGCCCGGTAGTGTGAACTTGCTAACTTCCAGACCTCGATGTAGAGATGGCAACGTGCCACTTTATTACCCTTCAGACTTGCTTACAAGTTGCGGGGACATGTTTTTGAAGAGTGTGGTTGTTTCGTGCGGGACGAGAGAACAAAGGTATGAGGGTGAATGCATTTCCTAAAACTAACCATTTATTTTCCATTTTGAAATTCTCTTCATCAGAATGGTTTTCTTCTCAACAAGTGATAGAAAAAAGAGCAAGGATCTGGTCCCCCCAAAAATGTGTGCAGTGCCCTAAGGAAACCAAGTATTAGCTATGGAGAAGCTTCCTCACCACGCCGCAAGTGTTGACCTAAATTCTCTCTGATTATATTTAGGCCAAAGAGGGCAACTTTGATCTTCAACAGGCTTTGCACTCTTTGACACGGAAACACACTGACTCAACACCTTCTTATGTTGGAGATTCACATTCGACAATTCCCCTTCAAGAACGGAGAAAATCCTAGCAAGTCACTGTCCTTGGTTGAATGATGCCCAGAGAAAGGAAGAAAGAAATCGAATCTGCTTTTCATTTCAGCAGTGTTAATTCCCCAAGTTGAACAGAGAAAATAAAGATGTGTAATTGGGAGTCCAAGGCCACCCACAATTTTCTACTCAGTATTATCTACATCTGCTCAGATGTCTCGTATTCTAGCATTTCAATTGTTCAATGTTCACCTCTTTTTGTATTTGGACCTTGATGAAATAAATGGCGATACTTTGCAGTCTATTAAAATAGGACGGAAAAGGCACAGTTGGCTTATTCACAATTTTTTAAAAAATCTATATTTTGGGCTGTGAATAATTACACTAGAACTTAAAATCTGTGGCCTCGTCCACCAAATGGTCTTCAATGATGCTACCATTTGCTTAATTGTACTTTTCTGTAAATCAGTTGCCAAAAAAAAAAAAAAAATCTCTTGATGGAATTTCAAAGATCTCTTTTGTAGAAACACTGGGGTTTTATAATTGCTTGAGTACAACGATCCAGTCTGAGAGGATGACCTTTCACCTCCTACCCAAAAAGAGCACTCGGGAGAGAGAGGTGCTATAATCTGGGTTTAAGGCTTCTTACCAACAAGTCGAGAGCCGTTTCCTCCTCCACACACAAACAGCGGCAAGAAAGCCCAGTTCCAACATTAATGCTTTAGCACTTCCCAGCCATTGCTCTTGAGAAAAATCTCCTTACAATGAAGAAAGGATCTTATCCCACACACCCCCTCCCCTGCCAGGTGGACATTGCAAACACATGGAGCCTCATAATCAGCTGTAGGAAACTGTCTAGAGGGAGAAAGGACAGAAGAGATTAGAACTCAAAGAGGCCGCCAAGTCCAAGCAATGAATGATGCATATACCTTAAAATGTTGGGCTCCTGTGGGGAGACACATCACCAAACTTAAAGGAAAAGGGAGAGCCTGCTTTTGCTAGAAAAACTGAGGAATGGCAATTTGTGCTGTGTAATGACTCCTTCTTATACTTCCTTTTTCCGGATGGCCAAAAGAGGAAAGTTCTGGTACTTTGACTAAAGTTTTCTAGTTGTAGAACCTTAAAAATAATTCTGAAAATCCCCACACTTCTGTTTGTTTGAGGAGTGCGCTTGCATTTTTCCAGGAGAATTAAAATTCTTCCTGTGGATTCTGTAAGTTCCAGCTAGTAAAACCTCTTCCTTAGCATTTGGCTCAAAGCTTCTCTCGCGTTTCCATGTAAGCCATGGAGACATTCCGGTTTTGCTTTTCCTCAGAGCTGCAGGGTATGGGTTATATGAGTAAACTTGGCCTTCTCTGTTTTAGTGGCAGTGTTTCTAGTGAGGCTGGATGTCAATGGCTCCAGGGTCCCTCTCTATGCCAGATTCTATCAGGGCAGCCATATTTTGATCTATTTTATATATGGGCCTTCCATAAAGGTTTCCTTTTTCATTCTTCAAATTGTGGTGATACACGTAGAACATAAACTTTACCATGAGTGACACTTAGTGCCATTTGTGACGGTGTAGCTAATCGTCATCAAGGAGGGCATTTTAATCACCCCAAAAGGAAACCCCTTTCCCATAAGCAGTTATTCCCTACCTCCTCTCAGCCCCCAAGCCCTGCCAACCACTCATCTGCTTTCTGTCTCTACAGATTTTTTTGACTTGATTAAAAAAATGTTTTTAAGTCTATATATTATTTTTGAGAGAGAGACAGAGAGAGCGAGCAGGGTAGGGGCAGAGAAAGAGACAGAGACAGAGAATCCCAAGCAGGCTCCGCACTGTCAGCACGGAGCCCGATGCAGGGCTTGAACCAACGAACCATGAGATCATGACCTGCGCGGAAGCCAAGAATCAGACGCTTGACCGACTGAGCCATCAAGTTGTCCCCGTTGATTGATTCGAGTTTTATATTTCATATAAATGAAATCATACGGTATGTAGCCCTTTGTGTCTGGCTTTCTTCGTATAACATGATGCTTTTAATGCTCATTCACGTTGCAGTATGTATCAGAACTCCGTTCTTTCCTATGGCCGAATAGTATCCCATTATATGGATATGCCTCATTTTGTTTATCTGTCCATCAGTTGATGGACATTGGAGCTGTTTCCATTCTTTGGCTATTACGAACGGTGCTGCTATGAAATGGTTCATACATGGTTGTGTTTGAACATCTGTTTTCAATTTCTTCAGATATATACCTGGGGGTGGAGTTGCTAGGTCATAAGGCAATTCTTTGTTTAACTTACTGAAGAATCCTCAAACTGCTTGCATGGTGGCTGCTCTATTTTACATTCCTGCCAGCGACGGAGGAAGCTTCCAATTTTTTCATATCCTGTCAACACTTGTTACTGTCTCTCTTCTTCATAGTCATCCTAGTTTGTGTGAAATAGCATCTCATGGTGGTTCTGAATTACGTCTCTACTGGTTAAAGATATTGAGCGTCTTTTCGTATGTTCCTTGGTCATTTGTATATCTGTATAAAAGACTTCTTTTTGAGAACGTGCCTTGTAGTTTCAGAAAAAGACATTATAAATTACATGTAAATGCGCCGATATTTCTAGCTCAGCCTGGTCCCTTTGAGAGACTGCCCTTGGTTCCTGGAACAGATAGTTCTACCTGTTGGTGTCTTGCCATATCCCTTGACTTCTGTACCTAAAATCTGTCTTCCTTCCTCTTCCCTCTGTCCAATCCTTTAGTACCTCTTCCATTACAAACTCGAACTGTGGCTTTTCCTTATATTTATCCTGACATACAAGTTAACAACACATGCTCTAGAGTCTAACTATGAGAGTTAAAATCTCTCAACTTCACTTACAAGCTTTGGGACCTGGAGGGAATTTCTTCCCTGTGTCTCAGTTTTCTAGACTTTAGAGCATCTATGCACATAGTATCTGCCTTATAAAGTTGTTGTGTTAAAGACGTAATGTCTAGAAACTACTTTGCCGAGTGTTTAATGGCTCAATAAGAAGTACTTTAGAAACATCACACCTCTCTCTTTGCATTCTAGTTTCCTTGGACTGACAACCTGGTGATATTTCCTGTATCCCCTGATGAGGTCTGGATAATAAGATTTTCTAGTGTCTTTCAGATACTATAGAGTTAGGAGGACCATCATTAAGAGCACTGGGACTCAATGCACAATACTGAAATTATGTGAATTGGCTACTTGATTTAGAATTTGTTATGCTGCGTGGGGTGCCTGGCTGACTCAGTTGTCTGAGCAACCGACTCTTGATTTCAGCTCAGGTCATGATCCTGCAGTTCATGAGATCGAGCCCCGTGTCAGACTCTGTGCTGACAGTGCTGAGCCTGTTTGAGATTCTCTCCCCCACCCTCTCTGCCCCTCCTCTGTGTGTGCACACACACGCACTCTCTCAAAATAAATAAGTAGACATTAAAAAAAAGAATTTGTTATGCTGCAGTTCATTTCCAGGGATATATTTATTTCTGAGCAGGATGCTTAATAACATCATCTACATTGTATTGAGTGTCCAGCCTGTCCTGGACCATGTACTACTAGGTACATGTATATATTGCTAATGCTAATAATGGTCCTGAAAGTTGATGCCACAGTGGTCCTGCGTTTTCCACAGGGGACACATTCCAAGATGGTGATGCCTCAAGATGTGAATAGGACCAAACCCTATATGCACTCTATTTTTTTCCTATACAAATATATCCATGAGAAAGGTCAATTTGTAAATTAGGCTAAGTAAGAGATTAACAACAGGGGCACCTGGGTGGCTCAGTCGGTTGAACACCCAACTTCTGCTCAGATCATGATCTCACCGCTTGTGACTTCAAGCCCCACGTCAGGCTCTGCGCTGACAGCTCAGAGCCTGGAGCCTGCTTCGGATCCTGTGTCTCCCTTTCCTTGTGCCCCTCCCCCGCTTGTGCTCTGTCTCTGTCTCTCTCTCAAAAATAAATAAGCATTAACAAATAATTTTAAAAAAGAGGTTAATAACAATAACTAATGATAACATAGATCAATTAGGACGATATTGTAGTAAGAGTTGTGTGCTGTGGTCTCGCTCTCTCTCCCAGAATGTCTTACTGTACTGTGCTCATCCTTCCTGTGATGATGTGAGATGATAAAATTCCTTCCTGATGACACAAAGTGAGGGGAATGACAGAGGCATCGTGACACAGTGTTAGGCTACTACTGACCTTCTGACCAGACGTCAGAGGAAGGGTCATCTGCTTCTGGATGGCGAGTGAAACTGCTGATAAGGAAAGACTACCAGATCATCTATTTTTTTACAGTTGAGGCTAGAGTAAGGTTCGGTGAGGTTAAGTAACTGACCCAAGGTCTCAGAACAGGTTCTTAAGAAGCAAGGACAGAATTTAGCACCAGGTCCACCTGACCCCAACGTTTCTGTTCCTTCCTCATCACCACTCCTGATAGCAGAGTGAACTGTTAATTTAGGTTGCTACCTGAAATGTTTGATACTTAAGCAGAAAACTCTGCAAGTACTGGGAACAGTGTACACAGACAATATGGTTGAAGGTGCCAAGGACCAATAAACACTGACAATATGGGATCCTTTGCTGTTTTGAGCACCCTCATCCTCTTTCCCGTCCTTCCCATCCTTCTTCCCAGCCATTCTTGCCTCCTCTTCTTTCCACTGGAGGAGAGATGATGAAACAAACTAATGAAAATAAGAAGCAAGTTCTGCTGGACACATGAAGGTAGAAATTAGGCATGTGTGTTGTCAGTGGAAAGAATTTGGAAATGATTTTCCCAAGAATTAAGAGCCTTGACCCGAATAAACAGAACTCGGAGAACCAGGATTTTGTGTACGTTTATAGTTAGTTCTTGAAAAACTCTCACATAAGGCAAACACCCTGAAAATTTGTTAATGAAAAGAAGAAAATGTTGCACTAGATGACGAATTCACATTTGCAATGCTGAATGTAAAGCCAATCATAAAATGAAATTAAGACAAATTCAACCTTAAGTCATTTGGATAGTTAGATAAACAGGATTTATATTTAAGAGGATCGAATTAGCCTGTTTTACATAACAATTTCTATAAAAATAAAGGCACTTACTGTTCCCTTTCTTTCCATCTGAGTCTGGGGTGGCAAAATAAAATTTCCTCTCCGGTGTCTGCTACAACTTCCCGTATAATGATTTCTTTTTTTCTCTGTTTCAAACTACAAAAAATGTCACCCTCAGACCTTTGTGGGCAGCAACTGAGACAACCTGGCAGTCACCTGGGCCTGAACTCCAAGCTGAACCCTCTCCCACTTGGTGCTAGAATGCATTAGCCTTACTGCTTCCATTTGACTTCTCCCTTTGCTCTCTCTGCCTATTTACTACCATTTTTGTATTATTGGGGTGTATGGGAGCTATAATCCCTGTCAACTCTTCTTGAGCCTTCAATAGAGTAAAATCAAAAATATAATAGACACTGTGATAAGATTTGGACAGGGTCCTTGAGCTTTGGATGTCCCTGATGTGTCAGGTTTCCCGTGGTGGTTAAAAAACTGGACTTTAATCCTATCCAGAAAGAATAATTGAGTTGAACCGCCTCACTTCTTGAATGTCTTAGGCAATGGTATACTCACAGAAATGAGCAAATATTGGAGAATTATATATATCCCAAATGCAACTATTGGTAGCTACTTCTACTTAAAATGGCCCATAGGGCCCGTTTAGAGAAACGATTGAGATGATTCTCAAATTTATGCCACGTTAACATATGTTGAAAGGTGAAAGTAATACGATATTTGAACTAAACAAAATAAGTAAAAATTTAATAAATTAGGGGCGTCTGGGTGGCTCAGTCGGTTCAGTGTCGGCTTTGGCTGAGGTCATGACCTCACAGTTAGTGAGTTCAACCCCCGCATCTGGCTCTGTGCTGACAGCTCAGAGCCTGGAGCCCGTTTCAGATTCTGTCTCTCTCCCTCTCTGCCCCTTAGAGGCTCATGCATCTGTCTCTCTCTCCTTCAAAAATAAATAAACATTAAAAAATGTTTTGAAAATTTAATAAATTAAATACTAAACGTTACTGGGGGACCTGGGTGGCTCAGTTCGTAAAGCGCCCAACTCTTGATTTAGTCTTGGGTCACGCGTGATCTCACGGTGCATGGGTCCGAGGCCCACATCGGGCTCTGGGCTGGCAGCGTGGATCTTACTGGGGATTCTTTCTCTCCTTCTCTCTCCCTGCGCCTCCCCTGCTCACCCTTTCTCTCAAAAATAAATAAGCTTTAACAATTGTATATTTATATTTTAATATTAAAAATTTAAATTTACTAAAATGGACCACGTCAGGGCTCGGGAAGGAATGTACTCTGTGCAGTCACTGGGTGCATCTTTGTCTAGTGTTTTTTCAAACAGTGTAAGAAGTTCATAGTAGCATCACTGGATCTTTTCTTTCAGAGCTTATTGTAAGTTTATTTGATCTTGGAGGGCCCGTCTAGATGTTCACAAGAGTTTGCTTATCTGCAAATGAGCATACTTCTGGGTGCAGCTGTTACCAGAAGGGCCACCAGGAGCATGGGCATAACTGGATCAACCTTTGGCCAGAGCATGGAGTTAACAGGCTCTCGGCAGCAGGAAGTAGTGAAAACTTTGCTTGAAATAAAGTATAATCATTTATACTATGACTTCAGAGGATTCTTCCTCTTTGAGAGTTGACTACAGGTCCGTTAGAAGATGTCAAAAACAGCTCTTCACATATACTTGCAACATAAAACAAATTTGTTCTCACACAGAGCAGTAGTGCTTATAAAGTACCAAGTGAGCCGCAATTGACACGGCCTGTTAGTTTTTTTTTTTTTATCTTTTATTTAATGTTTATCTATTTTTGAGATAGACAGAGCTCGAGCAGGGAGAGAGAGAGAGACATGGAGACATAGAATCTGAAGCAGGCTCCAGGCTCCAAGCTGTCAGGGCAGAGCCCAAAGCAGGGCTCGAAATCACGAACCATGAGGTCACGACCTGAGCTGAAGTCAGACGCTGACCTGATTGAGCCCCCTGGAGAACCCCACAGCTAAGATAGTTTTGATTATAGACAGAAATTCAAACAGAATGTTGATAAAGAAATTTCAGTATTGTTCCCCATTTCTTCTAAACATAGTGTTAAGCTCTCAAGTCCATGTGTGTATCTGTCTACACAGCGTACATCACTTATCCACTTTGGGACCAGAGTGATGTGGGTGGATCTAGCAAGTGCTGAGAGAAATTCTCAGAGAATCACAATGCAACACCAAATCATTCTTCGTTTTCTCTCTCTCTCTCTCTCTCTTTTTGGTAACACAAGTTTTAAGTCGTTCCTATAGCAGCTCCTGAATTCACCTGCTGAAGGTAGCTGCGGGTTTTGAGAAAAAGCAGCTATTAACAACAATTGAACACTTGCAGGAGAAATAATGCCCAGTACCCCAGCGGGGATGTCATTTTGCCAAGGTGTGAAGCCCTGTTTGATTTTATGTCACCAGATCTCTTTCTGAGAACATGTGCAAAGTTAGGATGTATTGCTCGTAGAGAATGAGGAAGGTAACCGAGTTTTGAAAAAAAAAACAAAAAAAAACCCTAAAAAAACCAACAACAACGCAACACTGAGTCATGCCTAGCGGAATTGCTGTGTTTACCACCTACCGGGAACGAGTTTCTGTTTCCAGACTCCGCATGACTTGGTGTGTTACTGAGTTGAGAAGATCGGAGTACTTGATTTCTTCGGGTCATATCCACATCCCTCCATCCTGCATTGCCGGTGCAGTGGCATGGGTGCAGTAAATGCCCGCAGAATGAAATATACGAACAAAACGAAGGAGGGCAGGAACCAAATTAAATACTCACATTTTTAAAAAGTCAATTAGAGGGGGTGCCTAGGTGGTTAACTCACTCCATTAAGAGTCTGATTTCAGCTCAGGTCATGATCTCGTGGTTCATGGGTTCGAACCCTGAGCTGGGCTCTGTGCTGACAGTTCAGACCCTGGAGCCTGCTTTGTGGGTTCTGTCTCCCTCTCTCTCTGCCCCTCCCCCACTCATTCTCTCTCTCAAAAATAAATAAAAATAAAAAGCCAGTTAGAATTCAACCTCTTTGTAACATCTGTCTAGCAACCTTACATACAGAATAGGAGAAAGATAGGCAACCACGCAATTGAAAGTGGAATACACATTCTTTTACCCCTTGAGGGCAATGGACTTGGGAGGCCACGTAGGTTCTGTGTCCTGAAATGGACATATTTATTTCTCAGGTCGAATTAAGTGAAACTTTTAAAAATATTACATTTGGCACTGTAGGATTCAGTGTTTTCCTGATGCGTGCCCCGCTCCCCACTCCCCCCAAAGATTAATATTTTCCCTGCCAACCTCTGAATTCCAATGGGTGTTCCAGGGCTTTGGAGCTTCTGTTTCCATCATTAGTCAGAAATCCCTTTTAAAAGGGGTGAATTAATTTGAGAGAATTAGGTTAACAAGTTATATCTGAAGTGCACTGGTTTACATTGTGGTTTGTGGTGACTTTACGGAGGTTTTGCAAGAAAACTTCAAGTGCTGAAAGGAAACTGTTCTCAGACCGTACTGCCTTTATGTTCTAAGCACAGAATTTCCTTTTGTGGTCTGAGGTGACGTGGCTTTGGATAATAAATATCTGTAAAAAGATTTCCTGAGGTTGACTGGAAGGCATCATTGACACTTTTAAGTACTTGATTGCACAGCTTTCCACAATGGAATTTGAAGCCTTTTTAAACACGCATATATATATACATATATATATATATATTTTTTTTTTTTTGAAGTAACATCACTTCGTAATCATGTCCGAACAGACAGGAATTATCTATTCCCCTATTAGTTCGAATCCTCGCACCACTTTTCAGTATGTGGACCAAGAAATCATGCATCACCATTTTGTAGTTATCTCTTAATTCTCCTGTGTTTCCAACTTCTAGATGAGGAAAACACAACCTTAGGACTCCTCCGTTATCAGAATCCCATTAGGAGTTTGAGAAAGAAACATACAGACATACACACCCCTACATGGAAAGCCACAGCAAACTCACATTAACTGTGGACACTGGTTTCTGTTAATGTGTAATCAAGAAGCAGGCAGACCATTGAAGTTTGCAAAATAAAATCAGAAACGTCACTCCCACCCTAGGTGCTCTTTCAGACTACTTCCCGTCTCCCTCCATCCCCTCCATCGCCACCCTGTTTGCCAAACTTAGCTTATGGGAGAATAAATTCTCTTTTTGTCACGGCCCCAGTAACTGATCAGGAGCGGTGGATTTTTGGTAATGAGGTAAAATATTCCCAAAGCTCAAGGCTTCCATCGCCATTGACCTTTAAGACATATTGCAGCAAAAAAAAAAAAAAAAGTTAATTCACTTCGCACATGGATGGAGAGCAACAGGTGGTAGACAGCAACGGGGGCGGCTTGCATTCTTCCGTTTCCAAACTCCTGGCCCCTGGTATTCTGGGATTTACACTACCTCCCCCAGGTCCTGACTGACAAGCTAATCGGTGCACTGGGAAGCGCTGAGCTATTGATTGCACTGTAACAGAACACCTCCCCGTCAATGAAACTGCAATGAAATGCTTCAGCAACGAAGAAAGGGAGGCCATCGGACTGTGTGGAGCAACTGGCAGAAATCTGTTTGCAGGTAGTGGGGCCAGAATGAAAAGGTTCTCAGGAGCAGGGCCTTGAAGAGCCAGGTTATTAAAAAAGCCACAAAGCTGGAGTCTGGCTGAGTAGAGGAAAATAGTTATGGCTCAGCTAGGCATGTCTAAAAGGAGAAGGGAGGGCGTGGGGTACAGCTTTCAAAATTGCGTTAATCTCCCGAGTATTTAATTTCTTTTCTTTTATGGCAGCTTGTAGTATAGCAACAAGTATTCATGCAGTTAATAATTTTAAACAGTTTAGCTTTCCTTAGGCAATATATCTTTAGCCTTAATTAAAATTTAATTTTAGCCAGAAAAAATATTAAAATGACATTAAGATCCATCCTCTATGATGGGAGATATATGATGATATGAATATTTTATATACAAAGTATTAAGCAGCTGCTGACATGTTCTCTCTTGAGTCTCACTTCAGTTGTGTAGAATGCAGTCACTATTTCTTAATAACGCCTCATCAGTTTCCTTCTGAAACATCGGAAAGGACCATATGTTAATTAGAAATGGAAGTCGAATGCTCAGGATTTTTTAATACATCGAGGGGAGATGCGTAAGGCAGATCTAGGTGTTGGAGCACTGGATAATTCATTGAGAAGGTTACATTTTTAACATGTCTATTTATTTATTTTGAGAGAGAGAGATAGAGAACACACACAGGGGAAAGGCAGAGAGAGAGGGGGAGGGAGAAAATCCCAAGCAGGCTCCACGTTGTCAGCACAGAGCCTGATGTGCGGCTTGATTCCAGCAACTGTGAGATCATGACCCAAGCCGAAATCAAGAGTCAGATGCTCAACTGACTGAGCCACCCAGGAGCCCAGAAGGTTAGGCTTTTGACAGAAATAGTATTAGTAGGACTCCAAGTATTCATCACAAGCCACCACACAAACTAATCTTGGGCACCCTGTTTATGTATTTTATACTGGAGGAAAAAAAAGACACCTTAACACACTCACCACAACCAATGAAGAAACACAGAAGTTGGAAGTGATTTATCTATAACCTTTGTAACCTTTTACTCGAAGTTGTGTGTGTGTGTGTGTGTGTGTGTGTGTGTGTGTGTGTGTGTGTGTCTGTCTGTCTGTCTGTCTGTCTAGGGATATTTTTTTCAAACTTTTTTAACATCCATTTATTTTTGGGAGAAAGGGAGAGAGAGAGACAGAGCATGAGTGGGGAAGGGGTAGAGAGAGAAGGAGACACAGAATCTGAAGCAGGCTCCAGGCTCCGAGCTATCAGCACAGAGCCTGATGCGGGCCTTGAACTCACAAACTGTGAGATCATGACCTGAGCCAAAGTTGGACCCCTAACTGACTGAGCCACCCAGATGCTCCTGTCTGGGGGTATTTAAAGAGGTAAACTGTTGGGTCTCATTGGTGTATGGAATTTTAATGATAAAACAAATCTCTGGAAATTACCTCCAACCTAAAACTACACTGAAAATAACCATCAATTTCCAACTGTATTTTTGTCTTTCATCTCTGCATCTAGCACCTTCCACTATGTCATTGGAGTGTTCCTTCGAACGAATTAGATTAATTTCAATTTCCATTGTATGTAAGGACACACTCATCATCTCCCTCCCTACTGAAGCCAATAATTGATGGGATAGTGACAGTTGAGAAAATCCTCCTCCTGCCAAGATGAAGGAAGGCTTGGATCTAGGGGTTTCCTGAGGATTCATTTTTGAAGCCAGAGTTGTTTATTGTGCTTGTGACTTTGAGGATGGAGTCCTTCAGTCTTTGCCATCTTTGATTGCAAAGGACTGTGCCTTCTACATACAGCTAGTGTATGCATGTGGCAGTGGACGACAGAATACAAGAAGAAAAGGGGTAGATCGGAAGCGGGTGTGAGTTGCTAGGAGGGGATGGGGCTCCCAGAAGGAGCAGTGACCCTGGAGTGAGGAGGTGTGGCTTTAAATTCCAATTCTGCCCCTAACCAGCTGTGCACCTTGGGAGATTTATTTACCCTCAAAGGAACCCAATTTTGTGATCTATGAAATGGAGAGGGAGGATTTATTCAGTTAATATTTATTGAACATCTACTGTATAGCATGAACCCTGCTAGATTCTGAGGGCTCAGAAGTGAGCAAAGAGAGGTGACATATGTCTTTCACAGGGCTGGAGTCAACTGGGAGAAAACGACACTAACCGAATGCCAACACTGAAGCAGCAAAATTATAAGAGTGAGAAAGAAATGGCCATCAGAATGCACAGGGAGAAATCTTACCCTTCTGGAAGGAAGGTGTGAGCTGAGGTGTGACGAATTATTGCACAGGTAGAGTGAACGGAATGTGCAGGGGAGAAATGAGGCAGGTGCACAGGGTTGGAGGATGGACAGGAAGAAGGCATGGGCAGCATGGTAGACAAAGCGGCTGTAGAGGTAGGCGTATGGCAAGCAGATGGGGTACGGTCAGATCCGAATTGAAAAAAAAAAAATTTTTCGGAAACTTAGAGGAGCCAAGAACGGAAACAGGTCAAGCAGGTAAGTCATTATTAGACCTGACCAGTCAAGACGTGATGGGTGTCCACACCAGATGGACAGAATGAAGAGATATTTAAGAGACACTGTTGGCAGCACTTGGTAATGAGTTAGGTTTAAAATCTAACAAGAACATGTCCTCAAGAATGGGCTTTTGGATGGAAAGATCCACTGGATGGTGGGATCATTGGTCAACTGACTGAGAACCTTGGACAAAGACCAGATTTGTAGGGAATGAATGATTATGATTTGGTTCAGGACACAAGAGTTTGAGGGCAAGTTTGACTCCTCAAAGAGGAGGGTGAGATGGCCCCTAAAATCTCTGTTACCAGCATAATTCTATGATGCTTTGAGATGGATCTGGGACAGAAGAGTACATCCCAGGGCTCATTTGGAAGGTGGCATGAGGCAGTGTAAATGCCATCAGCTTTCTCACACCAAAGCCCCAAACTCAATTTGACTGTTTGCTGGCCGAGTAACATTAATTTATCTCAACTTCAATTTCTTCTTACCAGTTAGGGTAATGCCACCCCTTTCAAGGTGGAAATGAGGAAATGAGCATGAGAGATACAATAGGCACCATTTCTAGCTTCGCACCAGACACAAAGAAGGCCTAGACTTTTTCTTAAAAAAAAGGTTTTTAATGTTTATTTATTTTTGAGAAAGAAAGAGAGAGAGAGACAGAGCGTGAGCAGATGAGGGGCAGAGAGAGAGGGAGACACAGAATCTGAAGCAGGCTCCAGGCTCTGAACTGTCAGCACAGAGCCCGATGCAGGGCTCGAACTCATGAACCGGGAGATCATGACCTGAGCCCAAGTCAGATGCTTAAGTGACTGAGCCATCCAGGTGCCCCAAGATATTTTTCTTTTTTTAAACCTGATCCAAGTTCTGTTGTGATGCGATGTCGTCCATACTGTCCTCTTTCAAAAAAAAAAATCCCCATGTATTATTTTAGACTAAAGGCCCTGTGTATTAAAAAATCCACTTAATAAATGATTATTTGTATGTAACAGTAAGGAGTATTTTAAGGCTCAGCTGCCCTTCATCTAAGGCTATTCTGCACTGTGCATGGTGCTCTGTGGGGTCAAGTTAGAGTCCAAGCTTATCCAGAGAAAAATCTGATGAAACTTCGTTTTGGGCGGTAGCCCACAAGGGAGTTCTGTTTTCCTAGGGGTTCTTAGGAGAGGTAGTTTCTGTCAACTGGCTATGGTATAATACACATCTCTCCTACATGAGGACAGCTGTCCCTATGCATGGGACAGAATGTTCATGATCCAGGAAGAAACTTGATTCTGTGTGTCATCATTCAAAAGCTTGGCATTTCCTGTTACTAAAACATCACCCAGAGTCCCCTCTACAACAGATCAAAAATTACTATTTTAGTGACCTCATTAAATTTCTTGTGGCCATGTCCATCCTGGCCTGGAGGCTGAGAGGTGACTTGTTGTAGAAGAACAATGAAACCAAGATCAAGACCTCACTTTTAAACTTGCCTTTGAAAAAAAAAAAAATGCAAGGGAAGTTTGAAAGGTTTGAGGATTCCTGGAAACTTATTTCCCTGCCACTAGACAAAGCTAGGCTGATTATTTCAGCCCTTTGAAAAGCTTTTTGACTTTTTACTTTCTAATGTAGAGAGTAAAAATGGGTCCGGACTCTGTAAACTCAATTCCCCCAAACATTCTGAATTGCCTACATTTCAGTTCTAATTTGTTATCACATCCAAATGCCACATGTGCTGTGTTCATTTAAAAAGAAGCCCTATTTAAGAAGAAACTCTATTTTCTTCCAGGCACTTAAAAACTTATTAGCTATCTCTCCCCTCTCTTCTCCCCAAGTTTACTTACTTGTTAGCAAATTGGATTAGTTTCATCAATTAAAAGCGCTATAGTTGTGGGCACAATGCTAACGATTGTTATAAATACTTGCTTAACATTGCAAAACTTAGAAGGTTTCCTGCAAAAGATTTTAAAAATTGGGAGGGATTCACTTGGGCGATACGTGTGTGCTCTAGCTAACCGGGCTCGAACTCTCACCTTCAGTCATCTGCCTTTGGAAATGTGAGCCATTTAAAATATTTGAAATTTCGTGGGAAGATACAGAATGGTGTAGTTCTGTGAAGCAAGGAGTGCGTTTCCCCTTCCATGTAGCAATGACTTACCCAGCGGTCAGAGGATCTTTAGGCTGCTGATTCTACTAAGATGACCCAATCCTGCCTTCAGAGAGTTCTGCATTTTTCTCTTCCTCTTCCGAGCGAGGTAAGAATGTGCTTCCGTGACTAACTGGCCGTTGAAAATATGCCAGCTTCATTCACGTGGAAAAATTAAATTTGATATTGAATTGAGGTTATTTAACGCATACAGATACAGTTTTCTGTATTAAATGATGCTGTCTTTTCCATGAGAGCCAACTCATGTTTTTCCATGTTACTGGAAAACAGGGCAACACTGAAGACCTGAACTTTGTTAGCCAATCACTTCAGTGTACTTCCCCGCCAGAAGTTTCGAAGAGTCCGACAGATTTGGGATTTCTACCTTTGCCTGCCTGAGGAGTTGCCAATAAAGTTGTCACCATGGTCAACAATGGGGGACAGAGGGAATTAAGGAAATGACCTACTGGAAATGATTCCCTGGATCATAGTGGGACATACGAAAACTGACAGAGAAGAAATGGAACGTGGCCTGAGGAGCCTACAAAGTCTTTTGAGGCTTCTGGTTGATGGAGACGTGAGGACTTATGTCAACATACGGAATTCTGCCCTACTTGGGGAATACATCCACCCTTCCAAGGGTAATATAGGTCTTCTCTCAGCACCAACAAGAAAAAAAAGATAATTGATAACAGTCACATCTACTATAATTACAAACTTTCCCCCATTGGAACTTACCTTAAATTTTTTATTACAACTATGGCTTTGTCGCTTCTTAAAGCACAACTTCTGCCAGATCTCTTGCTTCTTGGTGTACCTCATTTTTTTTCTCTACAGACCTTGCTAACCTTCACTGCTTGTTTGCTCTCATGAGTGCCTTTGTGTTCTCTTTCTAGAACTATTCACTTCCTTACCTACTACCCGTAAGCTGGTGATATCTCAAACCAAGGCCAATCTCCAGCCTTGGTTCAGTCAAGGTTCTCTGCCATCTTGGAATAGAAATGAGCGGGAGCTACCTCAGGAAATACAGAGAAGAAAAGGGGAGAAGGTGAAGAAGGATGGTAGATCTCGGGAAGAGGGGCTGACCCAGTGGCTAGAAAGGAAGACAGGATCCAAGGTGGCCTCTCTCTCGGTTTCTCTCTCTCAGTGGCTCAGGTAATTGCTCATCCGTGAGCACTGCCTCCTTTTCATCTCTCTGTGTGTCCTTCTCTCTCGAGACCAGCTTTCTTTGTTTCTCTTTGTCTTTTAAGACTTTGGGGTTTATCTACCCTCAGTTCAAGGTACCCACAGAGATTAACTTAAATTGCTGGGTCTCAAGTAACTGGCCAGAGGCATGAATATCCCAAACATATATGCCAGGGAGAACTTCGTTGTAGTGGAAAAGATCCCTGAATGAATGTTCACCCTAACATGTATGTTATGAAGTTGGCCCCATCACCTATGTTCTTGGCTTAAAATACTCCACCTGTGTACCTTCAGCCGGACAAACCTCTCTAACTTTTTCCATGCCTATGGAAAGAAAAACAAAACCAGCAAGAAAATTTTATTATTGCTTCAGTTCTCGGGTTCAACATCTCAGTTATTTGTCACTTAAATGCTTGTTTGTTTACTTTGAAAGGGCAAGAGGGGAGGGGCAGAGGGAGAAGGGGAGGAGAGAATCCCGAACATGCTCTGTGCTGTCAGTGCAGAGCCTGATGCAGGGATCGATCCCATCAACCGTGAGCTCATGACCTGAGCTGAAATCAAAAGTCGGATGTTTAACCCACTGAGCCCCCCAGGCACCCCAGGTATTTGTCATTTAGTCACTTCATCCTGTAATTGTTGTAAAATGTCACATAGATTTATGTCTCCCCACCCCCATTTCCATACCACTATACTAATTCAGGCTTTTTTCACTTCTCTTCATTATCACATTGATTTCCCAGCTTGCTTTTCCCTGTCCCGTCTTCTCCACCATTTACGTCATTTGTTATGGACTGAATGTGTGAGTCCCTCCCAAACTCACATGATGGAGTCCTAATCCCCAATGTGGTGTGTTAGGAGGTGAGGCCTTTGGGGGGTGATGAGGTTTGGATGAGGTCATGAGGGAGAGCCCTCATGATAGGATTAGTATCCTCATAAAAAGAGGAAGAGACACCAGAGCTCCCCCCCCCCCTCCTCTCTGTCTCCTTCTCTGTCATGAGAAAGCAGCCATCTGTAAGCCAGGAATGGAGCTGTCACTAGGAGCTGAATGGGCTGGCATCCTGAACTTGAACTTCACAGCCTACAGAACTGTTAGAAATAAATGTCTGTTGGGTAAGCCTCTCAGTTTGACATATTTTTGGTTATAATTACCTATGCTGAAGAAGACACGAATCTTTCAAATAATTGGCTACAACTTCTGTCACCATCGTGGTGACAGGGGATATTTGGGCATCTATTTTGTGGTACGTTGCATTAAATTCACCTTCCTTACTGTGAGATCCAGGCCAGTTCATCCATTATCTAGTCTTCTGCCCTCATCCCTGTAAGGGTTCCTTCACTTAGAGACTTGACCCCTCATAGCTCCAGTGTCCCCACAGGTGTCTAAGTTTTGCTAAGTTGAATCCTCAGCATAGAACTATTTTTCGGTAATGAAAAGGTTTCCAATCATTACGGGCTTCACGTTTACGGTGTTAATAAAAAAATGCTTTAGCTTTTGGTGAAATAGTATCTTTTTTTAATTTTTTAAATATTTTTAAAAAATTGTTTTTATTTCTGAGAGTGAGAGACAGCGTGAGCAGGGGAGGGTCAGAGAGAGAGGGAGACACAGAATCTGAAACAGGCTCCAGACTCTGAGTTAGCAGTCAGCACAGAGCTCGACGCAGGACGCAAAGTCATGAACCGTGAGATCATGACCTGAGCCGAAGTTGGACACTCAACAGACTGAGCCACCCAGGAGCCCCTGGGGAAATAGTATCTTTGTCTCTAATTTACTGAGTTTTCTATTAAAGTGAAAGTAATCAGCCAAGTTCACTTACTGTCCAACACCTTGCTTAAAAATGGTTGCTCTCGTGGGCGCCTGGGTGGCTCAGTCGGTTGAGTGTCCAACTTTGGCTCAGGTCATGATCTCCCTGTTTGTGGGTTCGAGCTCCGCATTGGGCTCTGGTGCTGACAGTTCAGAGCCTGGAGCCTGCTTTGGATTCTGTGTCTCCCTCTCTCTCTGCCCCTCCCCCTACTCATGCTCTGTCTCTCTCTGTTTCTCAAAAATAAATAAACATTTAAAAAAATTGGTTTCTCCTCAGCTCCTCTCTCTAGAAGCCCAGCATAAGAGTCCCTCTGAAATCAACCACAGCATCAGCATCCCCCTTTGGAAGCAACAAGTCTTTCATGATTACGTGTGAGAAGGTAAAGGAGGGTGGAACTTAAATAGACCAGAACCCGAGAAATATTCCAGAAAGACGCCAGAGGCCCTGCACTAAATCAAGCTGTCTACAAACAATGCAGAAAAGTGAGGACACTCACTTGGGGATGCGAACCAATTCAATTTATTTAAAACCACATTCAACAACAATTCTTCGCCATTAATGGTGAAATGCTAACACAGCTCAGTTTTCCGTAGGACAACTCTTTGAGGTCTCCTTCAAATAGAGCCTAGGGGCCCTGGGCTTACGTCCTGCTTTAGATGAGCTGTGATATCAGAGCTGGCACAGTCCTCAGCAGCTGCTCATGCAATGTACGCCTATGATTTGCTGTTGACAGGCATTAATAAAAACCTAATTTGAGGAAATTATGAAAAACCTACTCATTATGCAATCTGGTTTATGTTTTGGCATGTGGCAATCATTGGCTTGATGGCCAAAAACCCCCCTCATTTCCAGAACTTTATGGCCTAGGTTTCAACCACTGAGCGGCCCAAGCTCTGCACGACTCCCACGTGTGTTTGATCTCATAATTGCCTCAACACGTGTCCACCAGTTTGCTTTATGATGCTACAGGCCTCAGCCTGAGCGGACGGGTGACCGACACAGGGACCCAGCACTGCCATTGGAAATCGTGCTTGGCTATTACAGGAAACTGAGTGCTTCCACTCTTTACTTGTTCCCTATGGCGTCTGTGGACTTTCTAGTGATCTTAGAAAAATCACCCAAGTTCAGGAGAACAGTCCTCGTTCGCTTCTAATTTCCACAAAGAGCAAGTACAGAGTGACCTCTGCATGACTTGTAGGTACTCTGGCCTTGACAATAGCTCATAAATAATATGTAAAACATTTCTTTTTTTTTTTCTTTTTTTAATTAAGAGAGACTTTCCTATATATGGTGCTCTTCCAAATTTGGTGAAGACAGAACAAACGTAGAAGAAGATAGAAGACAGGACGAACATGGAAGAAAGGGTTAAGAGAACCTCAAAATGATCTGGCTTCAGATTTTGGGCTTCCTGCTTATTTTAATACTGTTTTTTGTTTTGTTTTGTTTTGTTTTGTTTTGGGTGTTTGTTTTCTGCTTTTGAATATTAACCTTTAAAGAAAATAGTTGGCAAGTTTGCATCTTCACAGAAGAATGGGTTCCTCTCAGTGGCCTCCACTGACGTCATCATACATCACAAAAGTTCCCAGATAAACAATCATAACAAAGTATAGCCTTAAGCTAGTCAAACAGAAATGTTCTAAACAAAGGGCGTCCTGTTTTATCTGCCTTATCTTCTAGTCCTTCTTCCCTTCCTCCTCTCCCTTTCTGCCTTGCCTCCACTCTCCCCTCCCCTCCTCCCTCCTCCTCCCTCACTTCCTTCCTCCCTCCATACCTTCCCTCCTTCCTCCTTTCCCTTTTGGTACCTGATTCTGATGACTCTTTCTTTGTCATATGGACTGACTTTTGTTTCATTCAAAAGTTTTTAAGTAACAGTTGAAGTCTGAAAGCAGCCAAGTTGAACACAGAAAGTTCAATTTATTTCTCTGTTAATACTGCAAAATAAGCATGGTTTGCTTATCACTTCCATTCATCAGCAGGAAGTTCAGTCTAAAGAGAAATCCTAGAGGTTCCTGGGTGGCTCAGTTGGTTAAGCGTCCAACTTCGGCTCAGGTCATGATCTCTTGGTTTGTGAGTTCAAGCCCCGCTCAGGCTCCGTGCTGACAGCTCAGAGCCTGGAACCTGCTTCGGATTCTGTGTCTCTCTCTCTCTGCCCCTCCCCCATGCTCACGCTCTGTCTCTCAAAAATAAATAAACATTTAAAAAAGACAGAAATCCTAGAGTAAATGAAACACAGAAGAGACAGGAAAGACAGTATTTCTATTCTATTTTCTCAAGTTGCACCACTAGAGATTTGTGTCTAAGACTATTTCTTCTAAAATTAGAGGCATTACAGGGAATTCTTCAAGGAGAGGTAATATTTTTAAAATTTACCTTATCACAAGTTGTTGAACATATACCATAGAATGTTAGGGTCAAGAAAGCTGACATTATCTTAATAGACTACTTCATTTTTAAAAAAATCAACTTTATATAGGCATAATTTACATTAAAATGTATTAATTTTAAGAGCATAGTTTGATGCATTATGATTCACGTAAACAATCAAGATATATAACATTTCAATCACGCCCCAAATCTCTCTCATGTACTCCTCCTAGAACTTTCTATTAGTGGTATTATAGAGGATGTGTTCTACTGCGTCTGTCATCTCGGACTCTGTGTTAATGCTTTGAGATTCATTCATGATGTCGCATTTGTCAGTAACTCATTCTTTCTTATTGCTGAGTAGTATTTCACTATGTGGATATAGTACGATCTACTTATCCACTTACCCACCGATGGACGTTTGCATTGTTTTTAGCTATCATGGACAGAGCTGCCATGGACACTGCTAAACAAGACTTTGTGGACAATATGTTTTTATTTCTGTTGGGTAAATATCTAGCATTGGAATCGCAGGGTCATATGCTAAGAACATATTCAACTGCATAAGCAACAGCCATTTCTTTTCCAAAGTAGTTTTAGCCTTTCACATACCATATCCAGTTGTTTCATATCTTTGCAAATACTTGCTACTATCAGCCTTTTAAAATTTTAACTATTCTAGTACGTGAGCCTCGGTATCTCATTGTGGTTTTAATTTGCATTTACTGGATGACAGCTGTTGTTAAACATCTTTTCACGTGTTTACTACTCATGTGCTTTCGTAAGGTACTTGTTCAGATTATTGTCTATTTGCAAGCTGGGTTTGTATTTTTCATTATGAAGTCATAAGAGGTTTTTTTTCTTTTTTTAATGTTTTTTTTTTTAATGTTTATTTATTACGGAGACAGAGAGAAATAGAGCATGAGTGGGGGAAGGGCAGAGAAAGAGGGAGACCCAGAATCCGAAGTAGGTTCCAGGCTCTGAGCTGTCAGCACAGAGCTCGATGCAGGGCTCAAACCCACGAACTGTGAGATGATGACCTGAGCCGAAGTAAGTCGCTTAACTGAGTGAGCCACCCAGGCATCCCGAGGGTTTATTTTTCCCAAATGAATGTTGAATGCGTGTTCTTTTAGGTACAGAGCATACACTGTCTTCAAACATCTCATAGCATAGACCCCATCAGGACTTCCAAAAACTGTTATTTTCAACTGTCTATCCCTTCAGATGTATTCCGTAATGCTTTTGTTAAGTTCAGAAAAATATTCGGTTAAAATTTTGATTAAAAAGTATTAAATTGCATTTAAATTATTAAATGAACTTGAGAGAAGCTGGACAAACTAATAATATTGTCTCCTCTAGTCCCATGACTAGAAGTCCAGTATGGTTTCCCCTTCATCAAACTCATGTGCAAATAACGTTTTATGTTCTTAATATAGTCATGAATGTTTATTTTAATATTTATGATAATGTAACAGATTTTCTCACCGACTCATCTGTTTTTATAGCCTGTTTTGCAAGAAAGTTGCTCATCTTTGAATATTCATTGCGTTGTCTTAGACATAATCTTTTTTTTAAATGTTTTATTTATTTTTGAGAGAGAGAGAGACAGCATGAGTAGGGGAGGGTCAGAGAGGGAGAGGGAGACACAGAATCCGAAGACAGGCTCCAAACTCTGAACTAGCTGTCAGCACAGAGCCCGACGCAGGGCTCGAACCCACAAACCGCGAGATCAGTACCTGAGTCAAAGCCGGGCACTCAACCAACTGAGCCACCCAGGCGCCCCTTGGACAGCTAATCTTTCAGTAGCCCCCAGCATATCTTAGTTCTACACAGTAACATTAATTGCTTTATCAGGCAAAGCCCTCTACAGGCTGTTCAATCCATCAGGAGAGTCACCTCCACATGTTAACTGAGTGACGCAGGTTGAATTTACCTGGGGACACCTTTATATAAAAAATATTTTCACAATTGCCTTAGCCAGGGAAAGGGGGATTGCAGAATTGAGTATCGGCCGGAAAATGCTTTGGCCTAAAAATGGACACGGGTCACTTTCCCTCACATTCCATTGGCTAGCATTGGTCACATGACCATGGCTACCTTCAGGATAGTTAGGAAGCCAGCGCTCAGAAGCAGAGGAATATGGGATATTTGTGAACACTGGAATGTCCTCCATATTTGTTTTGTTGATACGATTCTTTTGTTAGGTGATAGGAAAATTTTATTGCACCTTTGGCAGGTTCCTGGTAGTCATTTGCGTTATATTTAAATAATTTTGTTGCCTCCTTTTAAAGTAATGTGGAATTGGCAAAAACCTTCAAAATGATTTATTTTTTTATTTTTTAAAATATTTTTATTTATTTCTAGGAGAGAGAGAGAGACAGCATGAGCAGGGGAGGGTCAGAGAGAGAGGGAGTCACAGACCGAAACAGGTTCCAGGCTCTGAACTGGCAGTCCGCACAGAGCCTGACGCAGGGCTCGAACCCACGAACCGCGAGATCATGACCTAAGTTAAAGTGGGACGCTTAACCGACTAAGCCACCCAGGCGCCCCAAAAATGATTTAAATTAATATTGGTCATACGGAGACATTCTAATCTTTCACTTGGGGCAAAAGGTAATGTCTCAAATATTCTACCAATAAATGTGAGCCTTGCTATCATTTGGCAGAGGAAACTAGAGATGGAAAGAAGCTACTTTCCAAAAAAAGTAGGCTGGAGGTGTAGCAACATGGATGGACCTTGAGGGTGTTATGCTGAGCGAAGTAAGTCAGGCAGAGAAGGACAAATATCATATGTTTGCACGTATAGGAGGATTAAGAGGAACTTAACTGAGGAACAAGGGGGAGAAGAAAGGGGGAAATGGTGGGGGAAAGGGAGAGAGGCAAACCATGAGAGACTCTTGAATGCTGACAAAAACTGAGAACTGATGGATGTGGGGGGGAGGGCGGGATGGGCATGGGGGAGGGCACTCGTGGGGATGAGCACTGGGTGTTATGTGGAAACTAATTTGACAATAAACTATTTGTAAAATAAATAAACAAATTAATTAATTAATTAATTTAAAAAATTAACAAACATTAAAGAAAGGTTGTCAAAAGAAAAAAAAAAGTAGGCTGGGGCACCTGGATGGCTTAGTGGGTTAAGCATCTGACCGGCTCTGGTCATGAGCTTCCAGTTCATGGGTTCAAGCCTTCTTTGAATTCCGTGTCTCCCTCTTTCTCTGCCCCTCCTCATGCTTTGTTTCTCTCTCTCTCTCTCTCTCAAAAATAAATATAGAATTTTTTTTTAAATGTTTTAAAAAGTCGGTTGAATATTACAAGCGATTTTTCAAAGCCTATTGAGAAAATCATATACTTTTCCTTCCTTGATCAAATGTTTTATGAAAATGAGTATATTGTTCTATGTCAAACCATCCTTATATTCATAGACTTAATCATTCTTGATTTTTTCTTTTGCTGTGATGATACACTTAGTTTAATAATGAGATTTTATAAAATAATTTTTTTATTGTTAATAATTAAGATGCACTTGGAGCTTTTTTAAGTGTCATCTTTGTTACTCTTCAAGGTATCAGGAATTATTGCCTTTAAAAATGAATTCAAAAATGTTTCACCGTTCCACATGCTCCAAAATAGCTTATATGGTATAGGAAAAATTAAAAAGAAATGCATCTACAAAGTTATATAGACATCTTACTTGGAGGATAATCATTGGAATTTTGTCATTTCTTCTTTTATCTTTTGTCCATTTATGTGCACACATACACAAACCTTCTTGAATTGATTCCTTAATTTATACAGCAGGAAAGTTTCCAGTCTTTAAAATTTTTTTTAACATTTATTTATTCTCAGAGAGAGAGAGACACAGTGTGAGCAGGGGAGGTGCAGAGAGGGAGAGGGAGACACAGAATCTGAAGCGGGCTCCAGGCTCCGAGCTGTCAGCACAGAGCCTGATGTGGGGCTTGAACCCACGGACTGTGAGATCATGACCTGAGCCAAAGTCAGACGCTCAACTGACTGAACCATCCAGGGTCCCCTTACTGTTTACATTTTCAAAGTATTAATATTTTTCAGTATTATTTAATGCTTTCATTAAAATCTTTGGTATTTATTTTCTCTTTGTGATTAGGTTTAAAAATTATTAGTATATACCCTTCAAATGTTAATTCTTATTTTTATTTTTCAGTTCCATTTAGTTTCCTTATTCAAATTTATTGGTACATTACCTTGTTTTATTATTCTTTTTCTCCTACTTTCTTTGGTTTTCATTGTTTTCTTCTCTAACTTCCTGATTTGACTTCTTTTTTTTCCTGTTGAATAACATAAGTATTTGCTTCTATAAATTTGCTTCTAAATATATCTTAGACTACATTTACAACGTCATGTTATGTAATAAATTATGTATATGTATAAAATCATTTAACAACCTTATAATTTTATTTTCCTTTCCTCTTTGGAATTTTTTAGTGGGTAGGATACATATGCTTTTCAATTACTTGTTTCTTATGAGATAGTCCTTTGTTATTAATGTTTAGATTAACTATGTGGGTCTGAAAATGAAACACACACGTAGTTTCTATTTATTGAGATTTTCTCTGAAGTCTAACACTTGCACAGTTATTGTAAATCAGTGATTCTTTCAGGGTGCATAAGAATCCCCAAGGTGCTTACTGAATGGCATGTATCTGGGTCCTCTCTGGAGATTATGATTCATTAGGGCCAAGGGTTTTCATTTTTCACCAATAAATTATCCTGGTATAGCTATACTCAGAGAAATGCAACCATAAATGCTGGAGTGACACTTGAATAAAACCTATGTTGTCCATTTTGGGGCAGGGGCAAAGTTTCATATTCCATGAATTTGAAAGGTTTTAATTATATCTTCAAATTCTTAGAAATGATTTTAGATATTATAAATGGGACTTAATACAAAAGTTAAGTGTTTCCAAGATCACTGAAAGCGCTTAAGGAATGGACATCTGTGCACTTTCTAGGGAAGCTTCCAGAATACCAAAGAATGGACCCAGCAGGAAGCTACTGTTTCTGAGGCCACTGCTTCTGCTGTACCTGCTTCTTGACACGCAGGAAGCTGGACACAATGGAAACTAGGACACTGGCACCGTCTCACCTCAGCGTCTGTGGTCTAGTTTCCAGATAAGAAGGGCCAAAAAGGAGTCAGGGATCTGACAAATGTAACATCTTCCTTCTGCTTCCCAAGTCCCGTGTAAGTGCATCTAAGTAACAGGGCTAATCCACATCTAGAACCAAGATGGAACCTGGAGGTTGTAGCTTTTCACTTTCCAGTCTCTGCCACGAGAAGCACGACATGGTAGAACTTAAAAACATCAAGGTACAAATAGAAACAGTGTGTATTAAGGGTATGGCAGTGTCCCAACTAGACAGGAAGACTATGGGAGGCATCCAGAAGGAGAAATCCAGGTTATGGGATATGGTACATATGGTTTATGATAGAGAGGGATAAGTCAAAAGTGACCTCAAGATTTTTGCCATGCATGACCACAAGGTTAGGGCTGTCATTGAGCAAGATACAGAAGTCAGGGAGCAGTATATGTAATGTGCATGCTTGTATGTAAAGGAATATAAGTTGCAGCAGGTAATAAACATGATTCTATAAATTACGAGTTCACCATAATGTGGACCTCTTCAGAGAGCATCCAGAATCTAATGGAATATCTGAGCATCCCTGAAAACGAACTCTGAAAGTTATGGGGAGAAGCAGTTTATACATAGGAAAATTCATATCCTATACTGAAGTTATCAGAATAAATGTAGAGGAAAATTTAAACATCATATCTAGAGTTTAAGAAAACCGGAATCTGTGAAAGCTATTTTAAAACTTTTTAAAAATTTGTTTCTGAGAGAGAGAGAGAGTGTGTGAACAGGGGAGAGCCAGAGAGAGAGGGAGACACAGAATTTGAAGACAGGCTCCAGGCTCTGAGCTAGCTGTCAGCACAGAGCCTGATGCGGGGCTTGAACCCATGAACTGTGAGATCATGACCTGAGCCGAAGTTAAACACTTAACCGACTGAGCCACCCGGGCGCCCCTATGAAGGTTATTTTAGAGAAGTATGCCTCAGGGGAAAAATCACTGTGTTAGGGCACACAAGACATGAATTAAAGTTCTGATCCTGTTTTTATACGGTATGTTACTTGAGCAAGCAATTTTCTCTTTAATAAACTAAACCTGATTTTGTTCTCTCCAAAATAAGATGTGTCAGTTAGCTATTGCTGTATAACAAAATTCTTCCAAAATTTATTGGCTTGAAACTATAAGCATTGATTTATTATTTCTTGTGAGTCTGAAGGTCAACTGGGTGATTTTTATGGACAAGACTGGGGTTACTCATGTGTCTGTGGTCTGTCGTTTGGGGTGGCGGCCCTGCTGATTTTGGCCAGGCTCTCTCACACATGTGTAAATGGACCAGTTGCAATCTCATCTAGAATGGCTTTGGTTAGGACAATGGGCATCTCTTCTCTATGGCAGAAAGTCTTGAGCTTGTTTTCTTGGCAAAGAAAAGTTGTTTTCTTGGCAAAGAAATGTTTCAAGAGGAAGAGTGGAAATGTGCAAGGCTTCTTTAAGAGTAGGTGTGGAACTCTGTCACCTGCAACGCTGCAACTCTGTCATTTTCAGTGTATTTATGTCATAAGGCTGGACACAATTCAAATATTTGAGCAAGGTGCCTTGAAGAATAGCTAACAAAGACTGCCTGGGTGGCTCAGTTGGTTGAGTATCTGACTCTGTTTTGTTTTGTTTTGTTTTTGTTTTTAAAGTTATTTATTTATTTTGAGAGAGAGAGCAAGAGTAAGAGAGAGTGAAAGCAAAGGAGGGGCAGAGAGAGGGAGAGAGAGAATCCCAAGCAGGTTGGAGTGGAGCCCAATGCGGATCTCAAACCCATGAACCGTGAGATCATGACCTGAGCCAAAAATCAAGAGTTGGATGCTCAACCGGCTGAGCCACCCAGGCGCCCCGAGTATTTGGCTCAATCCCCACATTGGGCTCTGTGTTAAGCATAGAGCCTACTTAAGATTCCTTCTCTCTCCCCCTCTGCCCCTCTCCCTCACTCATGTGTCCTCTCACTCTTTAAAAAAAATAAAAAAAAAAAACATTAAAAGAATAGCGAACACAACACAAAGGGTAGTTGTATTTAAGGGAAAGGATTATGAATATTTTTGAATGTTTTCCTTTTGGCTAATGTTTTATAAATTTGGTACCCTGAACTTGACTATTATTAAAAGAAAAAGGATACTTTAAAATATATTCATTATTTTGGAAATATACTTGCTAGCATAAAATAAAACATCAGCTCATTTGTAGCCTGAATAGCAAATGAGGGGACTCTCTAGTTTGCGAGTTTAGCAAAACTAACATGAACACCCTTTCCTAAAATAATGCAAGAAATGTATATAAATTAACCTTTCTTGAGATTTCTGTGAATTCCCAGGAAATGAAATTCATTTGATCCTCCTTTCAACGCCCACAGAACACTGGATCTCAGCCACAGTGGCTATTACTCCATTTCTGCCGCTGCCAATGGGACCCTGGGTTCTTTTCCTTGCCTTTTTCATAAGCAGTATTAGCAGGAAGCTTTCAGGAACGCACAGACTTGATCGAGGGTTTGGGGGTGATTGGGGTGATGTGGGAAATAGCTTCACAGAATCACAATGAAAACAATTAAAACTATGGGATGAACTTGACATTGAAGTTCCTTCCCCTAACCTGCCCTGCCCCAGCCCTGGCCTGACTTCCTAGAAGAGGTCACTCTGCACCCCGTTGTTTGAATTGTGCCTCTTCTCCAGGCTCTTTTACATTTTTTTTTTTAACATTTATTTCTTTTTTAGATACAGAGACAGAGTGCAAGCAGGGGAGGGACAGAGAGAGAGGGAGACACAGAATCCGAAGCAGGCTCCAGGCTCTGACCTGTCAGCACAGAGCCCAAAGCGGGGCTCGGACCCACCAACAGCGAGATCATGACCTGAGTGGAAGTCAGACGCTCAACCGACTGAGCCACCCAGGTGCCCCTCAGCAACTATATTTTTAAGTTTATTTATTTTGAGAGAGGGAGAGAACATGAGGAAGAGACAGGGAGAGAAGGAGAGAGAATCCCAAGCAGGCTCTGCATCGTCAGCACGGAGCCCAATGTGGGGGTAGATCACATGAAACTGTGAGATCATGACCTGAGTAGAAACCTAGAGTTGGACGTTTAACCAACTGAGACACCCAGGTGCCCCACCAAATATTTTTACATAGCGACTGTCTTCTAGGCACCATGGTCAGCCCTGGGCACTTGAAAGTGAGTGCATGCTTGTCCTTATGAGGCTCATCTGCTATTGCTACCTCACGTTGTAAAGTCGCCATGAGAATCTTTCCTCAGAGTTTTTATATGTTCTTTAAAAAAAAAAAAGAAAGGAAAGCACATACACCAGTCTCCGTGGGACACAATAGTGGTGAAACCTGAAATCAAGGCAGAAATACAATAGCGAGGAATGTTTGCAAAGGCCCTTGGGGAAGAAAATGACTCATTTATTTATCAACCAAGAGTTTTTAGCTGCTTCCTTACTACTTACTGAGCAGGAAGCTCCTAGAAGCCAAGATGGTCCAGGAGGTGCCTAACACATATTCCCCTGACCTCAAACATCTCTCTGCCAACCAGGGAGGGCAGAATGCATGAGCAGGAAACACAATCAGAGAACATTTAAATCCTAAATGCTCAGTTGCAACTATGATTTCCATGGCTCTGTTGACATGGAGAAACTCACATGGACTGAAATGTCTCAAGGAAATTTTGCAGAATAAGCAGGTCCTGGAGCTTTTGAGAGACATCAGAAGCATTCTGGTCTACCCCACACTGAACTTCAGATTGGGTCTACTTGCGAATGAATAACTCAGACCATATTAATGTCTCAAAGCTAGACAGGCCATCCAAAAATCACACAAATATGGTTTATTTCATTCTTGCTTCTGGTATACTCCAGTCTCTTATCTCTTTCTCCCTGTTTAACGCCCTATCACTAAATGCATCAGAGAAAACACCTCATTGTAATCCATCACAAAGACTTGAACAAGTTAATGAAAAATCTACAAATTCCTGTATGAGAGACAGTCAGTCTTCAAGAGGGAAAGTGGTTGGGGGTGGTAGTGGAATTCAATAGCCCATTCAGTGTTGAAACGAGAACACTAAGGCCACTCTTCGGCTAAATTCAAGCCAGATTTGGCCTGCAGCTATCGCTGGGCATTTCCCAGATGAGAGCCGGCCTTCAGCCTGTGGTGAAGAAGAGCGGAATAATGCCTCTTTGAATTAGTTTCAAAATAATGCTGCAATGAAGACTGACAACTTCTGATGCCAAATTGCAGGACACACACATAATAGCAGTCTGTTCAAGAACTCATAGCACCACTGAAGGATATAGTTATTAATATAAATTATAAACTAAAGAAAAAAAAAAGAACCCAGAATACACTGGCATCAGATGACTAACTGAACAGTGAGCCGAGAGCATTTTTATCAAGCCAAGTAGCTATGAAATTAAAAATAATAACAATAGTAAATCGTTGCTTTAGAGCTTACCTTTCCTACACAGAATTTAAATAAATACCGTATGTCTGCAATCAAATAAAATAGATGGCTGCAAATGTACCCACAATGGGTATAAAAGTTGACCGTGGCATAGGTGGATGTAACTTTTATTTTATTATTATTATTATTATTTTTTACAAATAGTTTATTGTCATGGATATAACTTTTAACGTCAGCATGATTTCTGAGCAAAGCAGAAGGATGGTTGCATGCGGGAATTAGAATTTTTACTGAGGTGCAGATTTTCATCCCACTACTCGGAATACGTATGGGATCAAGTCATTTATGTCATTGAGTTGTGTAGCTCACAAACCAGATCTCAAATCTATGTCTTTGTAAACACTGGCCATCAAAGGATAAAGAAATGATAGGAATAATGGAAAAGTCACAAGATGGCTATGTATCTCAGAGGTACATGTTAGTTCTTCGGCCTGTGGTGGACAACCCCCAAATTTATGCATGCTTCACTCCAGCACCAAACTTAAATGTCTGCACAAATGCCCCTGTGAGAGACCGTCTTTTACCATCTTTAAAGCTTTCGGTACTGGTTTGCTATGGTTACTCTAACACTGCACCCCAGAGTGGGGGACTTACCAGAAATTTATGTTCTCATAGTTCCGGAAGCTTAGAAATCCAAGAGCGAGAAGGCTGCGAGATTATTTTTTTTCTGAGTTCTCTCCCCTTGGCTTGTAAGTGGCTCTTTTCTCCCTGTGTTTTCACTTGGTCTTTCCTCTTGTGTGTCTGTGTCCCGATTTCTTCTTTTTATAAGGGCACAGTCTATCAGATTAGGGTCCGCCCTAATGAACTCACTTGGACTTCAATGACCCTATCTCACGTTCTGAGCTACCTGGGGTTAGGACATCAACCTAGGAGTTTGGGTGAGACACGATTCAGTCTATAACCCTCTCTCTCCATCCCTGCTTTATTCTTCCTCACACATTTACCACCACTTAAAAGTACCTACTTACTGGCTTAACTGTCTCTTTCTCCACTGGAATATAAGATCCCTGAGGTCAGGGCTGCCTGGGCTCCATTTCAGCGTGGAGACCATTGCCTGGCTCACAGTGGGCGCGCAAATATTTGTTGAATGAATGGCTCTGGCTGGATCTGTGTCTCAGTGGAGAGCCAGATGCTCAAACAAGGGATGTATTCCTTATAACTGTCAAAAGCATCTTTGAAAGCCAGAGACCTGCACTATCCCTATGTAAAGTTTTCCATTCTGTGGTCCAAATGTTGGTGTAAGCTTGCCGAAAATATTTCCTTGGGAAGGACTACTGTATTTTCCTAGAAGTGCATCTTTTTTTTTTTTTCTTTTTTTAGTATTATAATAGAAATAATGTGATGATAGTGTTAGGAAAGACACGGAAATGCCTTGGCATTTCTTCTAAAATGTTGTTTCTCCTGAAATCCCGACATCTGGGGACCATGGGCCTACTTTCTGTCATTGGTTAAATGACTTTCTGTATATTCTTCCCAGGTTTCTCTTGTAATGAGTTTGGGCATGTGGGAATTAATTTCATTTCCCTTTTCACACTTAAAATTAAAAAAAATTAAAAAGCAAAGGAAACCAAACACGCGCAGACATGTATTTCGTAAATCTGTAGTACTCCCAGATTTTACATAACGGTTTCAGAGTGGAAAGATGGCCCTTTGACTACTTTCAAGGAGAACCTAATTGTAGAAAATTATATTTCCTGTAGAAAACTATACAGGAATTAGAGGTGTAGCCAGATAATATAGGTAAACTAGGCATTTTTAAGTGCCTGCTTTCACCCTGGGAGAGTTTCTCTTAGGTTCTCAAACTTGAGCTTGCATCACACTCAGATAGATCTGGTGTTAGAAGCTGGTGTTTCTGATTCAGTAGGTATGGGAATAGGTCTGAAAACCTGCATTCCTGACAACTTTCCGGGAGATGCATATAATTGTCTGGAAACACTACTTTTTAAAAAAGTATTTTTAAAAATGTTAATTTTTTTGAGCGAGGAGGGGCAGAGAGAGAGGGAGACACAGAATCCAAAGCAGGCTTTAGTCTCTGATCTGTCAGCACAGAGCCAGAGGTGGGGCTCAAACCCTCGAACTGTGAGATCATGACCTGAGCCAAAGTGGGATGCTTAACCGACTGAGCCACCCAGGTGCCCCTGGGGACATGACTTTAAGAACCATGATGGCCTCAGAGTGTTGGCAGTTGAATTTTATGAATAAATTTTCCCAAAGGTCAAGGCGATTCTGATCGTGGGCAGGAAGATTAGATTGAGGGTGGGTAGTGATTATACTACCCTTCGCCTTCTACTCTGCTAATATTTTGAGAGTGCCTGCTATCTAGAAAGAAGTCCCATTTTAGGCTACACTATTCCCACAGCTACTAACATTGGGGGGAAAGTGTGCAACTAGATAGAATTTTAGTCAACAAAAAACTAATGCATCATCAGCTCTCTTAGGATGAATACTTCCTCTGTAACCATTTTGAAATTAGAACAAATAACGTATGCTTATTGATAATTAGAAGTATTTAGAATAATAGACTGAACTTCTGTCCCGGACCCTCCTTTGATATAAATTCGTATTTGAGCATCATCCATCCAGGCTGCTTTGTTCTTGTTTCTCTTGAAAGATTTGAACATTTAGGGGCACCTCCTAAACTCCCATAGGAAATGAAATCTGACTCTAGTGAACCTGTTTGTTTTCATGACTCGGTACTAGGTACCAGTAGGGGAAAGGGTATTGATGCTGTAGTGATGTTCTTGTGGTCATATGCCTCATTATCTGCAGACAAGGTAACGGGGCACATTCACCAGCAAATGAATGATCCAGGGCCCTCACCTGCATGACACCTTCTAGGACCTGGGAGAGGCTCAACCCATGTTTGTAGGGTCACCAATTTGTATAAAATTTGCTAAACTGTAATATGCCTCTGTATTTTTTTGTTAAAAAAGTTTTTAATGTTTATTTATTTTTGAGAGGCAGAGGGATAGCAGGGGAGGGGCAGAGAGGGAGAGGGAGACACAGAATCCAAAGCCGAATCCGGGGTCTGAGATGTCGGCACAGAGCCCAACGCAGGGCTTGGACACACAAGCTGTGAGATCATAACCTGAGCTGACGTCAGATACTTAACCAAATGAACCACACGAGTGCTCCGATTTTTGTAATTTTTTTTTCTAAGTCTCCTCCTCCTTATCCTAAAGTGTAGAGGCTTCAGGTCCCATCGAGATAAATTTCTGGTCCCTCTTATAGATAAAGTAAGTTTGACAGGGAAAAAAAAACCCTGCAACATCTTTCCCGATAAATTGCACACTTTCTTTTTTTTTTTTTTTAAACTCCTTTGATTGTATCAAGGAAAACAAAATGACACAAAAACACTTTGAAACTTCCCACTTTGGTGGGAAGGCATTTTATTCTCTCATAATTTTTCTTTAATAGATCTATTCGTATCTATTGATAGATCAACTTAATGAAGTTATTTGTGTCTCTTGGCTTTTAATTTAATAATTCAAGGCCACTAGCAAATTCAGGGATCAAAGGGTTAAGCCTTAATTGGTCACTTGCCTTTGCATTTGAAAGGCTGCTTAATCACTTAAAGGTAGCTACATTACTGCTGTTAATATAAATTTCATGGCGTTTTTCTTTGATTTCTGTTCAAATGCGTTTTTCAGGTATCTTCCACTTGCTCTGTCTGCCTGGTCTTCCAATCCAATGACATTGGTCCTGATAGTAATTAGCAAATTGTTAACTGCTCTAAACCTCAGAGTCTTATTTGTGAATAGAGAGGCAGAGAATTGTAATTTCCTCCCACTATTTGCCCCCAATTTGGAATTAAATGAAACAAGTACATTAAGCCCAGTATATGACAAATGCTGGGATCTTCAATAAATATAGTGACTCTACATAAAGGAATAGAAGACTGGAAGCTATCTAGACAAACTTGATTTTGAAATATGAGGCCAACTATGTCCCCCGTTATTTGCTGAACTGAGAAAAATGCAGACATGTTGCTTTGCTTTAAATACCTGAACAACTACACCCTGATATAAACTACCAAGTGGCTAATAATGCAAAACTTGAAGTCATGCCTATGCCTGGCAATTTTTAAAAAAATCAAACCATGGTGTGTCACGAATGCTAAAAACTAAAATACTAGTCTCATGAATGGAGGCAAGTCTATGTAGTTGATGATCCAATAATAACATAATGAAGTTGTTCTTTCTGGTTGTCTTATCAGTAGACATAGGTTACGATCAGACTCTTTTGAGCGTAAGGGTTAGTATCAATCAAACTATGGGTGAAAATAATCTCGTTGACTCTGATAAATACTGCAATAGCTGTGTAAGATATCAGTATAATAGTAGTAGTAATAATAACAGTAATAGTATATAATAATATTCTGCTATTTCCTTGGTGTTTATCTTCTGCTTCTTATTTTATTACAGAACCCCAAGAGTTTAACTGATTCTACTTGTGGAGAAAATTAAGATTATGTTTTCAGCCTCCCATGAAGCAATGTGTGGTCACGTGACAAACTTCTGGCCAATGAGATGAAAAGTAGAAGTGATACATACACCTCTTGGGAGTGTATTTAAAGCAGGGACTCGGGTCCCATTGTGTTCTTCCTTGTCCCCTTTTCCATCTTTCTGGTTAAAATGGAGACATCATGGATAAAAATGGAGGCACCATCTTGGACAGTGGGTGACTTCTAGAATAGAAGTCATGCATGAAAAAGGAAAATGATAGAACGTGTGAGCTCCTCTGAACTTTGTGGAAGAAGTCCCCCACCATTGCTTTGATCTGCCTAAAACAGGAGAGATCAATTTCTTATATCTAGGACCGTTATTTGGAACTTTACTGTTATGTATAATGAAACCCAGCCTTAACATATCACTCTTACTGCACAAGTGTTTGGAGGTCAAATAAGGATGGCATTACAGGGACTGCCTTACCACTCTTAGGAACCTATGAATTTCTGACTCTAGCTGCTCATTGTTTAGAACACAGACAAATAATGACAAAGACGAAACAATTCTACATCATGTGCACTTTAATTTTTATTGAAGGGGACTTATATGAATACTAGAATATTTACGAGCAATACATAAAAACAGTTCATGAAATAAAATTATAAAGTTAATAAAATTAGAGTAGAATCCTAAAATTCTTGTGTTTACAATCATAGCATCTTTGTCAGACCCTTGAAGTCCTTTGTGATAGAGGTAGGGAGGGAGTAAAGAACAAATCAACAGAACAAAAGCCTTTCTGGAATATAGTATAGATGCAGCTTCTAATTGGTAGTGGCCAGATTATCCATGGAAATGTTCTTCACTAACTGATATGAAGGGTGTGCTTTTGTCCATGTGTGGATGGATTTTTTGCATCCACTAATAGGGGCAAAGCTTCCCCCAGCCCCCGCCTGCCTGTTTAGCTCTTGTCTTTCCTTTGATCAGGTGGTACCAATTTAAATGTCAGCTTTGTGCAGGGGGAGCACCAGGCATTGGCCAGAATACAAGCTGAGACCACCAGTTCATCCCCCTGCAAACAATTCAACAGCTAACACTGGATCACCTTGGGCGTTCACAGCTCAGGAAGCCATCTTTACCAAAAATGTCAAAAAAGTCAAAGAGCCACGTATGCCTGGGACATGCACAGCCATACATCTGCACACATGCGTACCCACATACAGACACACACATGTATGCTTTAAAGCCACGAGGGCTTTATCCTGATTTATCCTGAAAGTTTCAATCTTTGATTAAAGACATTCACATGTTAATATACAAAGTCGTCATTTTTATAGCATAAGCTAAAAATGCCTATGCAACCATGTTCCATTTTGTGAACCCATTTCACATGGATGTGATTTGTTTGGCTGGGCCTAAGAAAAAAGCATTGTGAAGCAAAAATCACAAGAAATCAAATTTCTAATCCGTTTACCAGCATGCGGGATTTTCCAACAAACTTATCCTAAGAGTAATGTAAGTAGGAAGATGCAAGCAACAATAACAAAAAACACAAGAAAGAAAGAAAAGGAAAAAAGAAAAGAAAGGGAGTGAGTTAGGTGGAATTTAAGTTGTCAGGCTACAGTGTAGAGCTCCATTACCATATCTTTCTTTTTTTTTTAATAGTATTCTCTGAAAAGCACTAGATGTAATAAAGTCAATTTAAAATTTGTTCTACCAATCTTTTGCATCTGTAATTTTCCCATTAAACGTAAATGCCCATGAGGCAAGCTATTTGCATTACATTGCATTTGCAGTCTTTAAAACAAACTATAAATCCCCTCCTTGTTTCATGTGATTGATGCTGTGTGTATAAATACCACTATAAACCTCAAAGGGGGCTAACAGTGACAGTAAATTAAAGTTTTCAAGTCTGGCAGCATCTCAACACCCCAGCCCTTGATCTTAAGCAGCGTTGTTAACCCTCGCCTCATTGCCCTCCTGAACTCACCTTTTTTTTTTTTCCCCTTCTTTCCCGCTCTGCCCCCCATTCTGATTTCTTTGGGAAACACCTTCCCCGCCATGCAAGTCACACCAGGGCAGGGATAGGCAGTTAATTAAATTGAGGCTGCGGCGGCTTGCTGGAGAGCTGAGCGCCCTGACTTGGAGCCTTCCTGTATAGGAGATCAAGAATCTTGGGGCCCTTCCCTCTGTAAACAATGGTCAACCACAGAGATACTGATTAACTTGTAAAACCTCCATGTTTTGCTGCTTTCATGGTGACAGTCTTCCGCTCAGTGGACTTCCCGTCAGGCGTGGGACGAGACATGTTGACAGAGAAAGAGTGCAGGCAAAAAGGAGGAAAGAAAGGTTTCTCGCCATATTTCTCAATCTCCACTGATTAAATCCCCCCTCTCTCCTCATTATTTTATCCTCCATTTTAATACCACACAATTGATCTAGTCATTTGTTATGAAATCTTAAAGCCTGGCAAGGAAGATCTTTACCTCTAGAGGAGGGCTTACTTGAAACATAAACAAAGCTAATGCCTCTCTGGAACTTCAGAGGACCCCTAGTTTGTGTAATTAATTGGTGGGTCCAGCTGGTAATTCTTTCCTGTCTGGATCTTACCACAGTAGGATTGAATTTGGGGCAAACTCAAAGTGGCGATCTTGAAGAAATCATAAATGTTGACTCGCTCACTCTCTTTGCCTCCCATCTCAATGTGTGGTGATTCTTCTTTCAACCAGTAACAGTAAATTCCTTGACCTACCTCAAGTGATCACTCCCAAGAAATGGCGCCAAGGCTAATTGATTCAGAGTGCACTGGGATTCCTCATCGTTATCTCGAATGTTCCCCATAATTTTTTTTGCATTTTCCCCAGAATAAAAGGAACATAATTGTAAAATCCCACATCAATTTTTTTCTGGCTGTATGTTTCATATATGACTTCAAAATAGGAATGTAAATTAGTAGAACCTCACAGCTCATATATGCAAAATTCTTGAGGGAATGGTAAATCTTCAAGGATGAGTAAATTATTCCTCCAGAAGGGAAAGAAAAGACACAAAGGAAAAGCAATTGGGAGAGGGGGGAAGGAAAGACAGAGGATGAGAAGTAAAGGCAATGAGACAAGGAAGCTAATTAATTAATTTAGGCTATTAATCTAGACCAAATGTCCTTTGACAATCTCAGAATCAGTGGTGTATCCCAAGTGAATATTGACAGGGACATTGAAATATATTTGGAAAAGAATACTTAGGTGGCTTTTCATTTCTTCTATGATCTTTTAATAATCTAAGTGGAAGAATCCATGAAATATCAACACTATGAGGAAAATCTGCCTAGGATAGAATTCTGGAGATTTCTTTGGTCCTTTTTTCTTCTGAACAGTATAGTTTCCCAACAGCAGAACCTGCTCGTTCTGTTGCCCAGGTGTCCTCTCCAAGAAGGTAGCTTCTGGAATCCATGTATTTTCCTCATTGTGTTTCTGCTTTTACAAGCCATTTATCGCCCAGTTGCGACACAAGTGAAAACTTCCATTGACTTGGTTAAAGATACAAATTTTATTTTTTTAAATTTTTATTAAAAATTTAATTTATTTTTGAGAGAAAGAGCATGAATAGGGGAAGGGCAGAGAAAGACCAGGACAGAAGACAGGGATCCTACCACAGAGCCCGATGTAGAGCTCAAACTTACAAACTGAGAAGTCATGACCTGAGCTGAAGTTGGATGCTCAAACAACTAAGCTTCCCAGGAGCCCCAAAGATACAAATTTTATTAACATGTCTGCAAATGGCTCATTGAACTCCTTTCTAGGCAAGTAAAGGAATGGTGAGGAAATGGTAGAAAACAACCCTGCACCCCACTGGGTGACTTCACATTTTATCAAGCTTTGCAATAATCTTACAAGGTGGTGTCATTTTTTTTTTTTTTGTTAAAAAGATGGGAAAAATCATGTCAAAAATTTGTTTAAGGACCCCAAGATGATTAAGTGGCAGTGTTTTTTTGTTTCCTTCAAAATTTTTAATGGTGTCTGTTCAGAAATACAACATGCAAAATCCTTAAGGCAGATGCTAAGGACATAGATGCAGACACCAGTACCTTCTGGTAAATAACTGAGTCCATGTGGTATTGAAGCCATATCATGCAAGAGTTTGCAGTCTGGTAGAAAGTTCTAATCATCTGTCACCGCTTCACATTTCTGTGGGTGGAAATAAATAGAATAAGGAAACTAAACTGTGTGTGTGTGTGTCTGTGTGTGTGTGTGTGTGTGTGTGTCTCTGTGTGTACACATTTCCTGGTATAGAGAAACCAAGAAACAGAATGGTATAGTAAAAAGGGGAGTTGAGAGAAAATGACGTGGTTTGAAATAGGTAGAATTTGGCATAACAATTAGAAACAAAGAAAGCTAAAGGCAATATGTTAAACTTGTCTTCCTCTGTCTTACCCCCTTTCCAATTGCTCTTCCACTGTGTTTCTTGATTCCCTAATGGAGGAATAATGGTCTCGTCCTTGAAGACTTGCCATTTCTCCCCAAGAATTTTGCATGTGTGAGTTGCGAGGTTCTATTAACTTACATTCCTGTTTTGAAGGTATGCGTGAAACATACAACTTGAAAAAAAATTGACACAGGATGTTATGATAATATTCTTTTAATTTTAGGAAAATACAAAAAAAATATATACAGGAAACATCTGAGTTGCCCCAGTGCACCCTGAATCAATTACCCTTAGAGCAGTTTCTGAAAGACATTACATCAGGTTATTTTCAAGATCGTATGACAGCCCTTTACAAAAATAGATATTACGTCTCTGTACCTATCTGGCCCTAAAATAAAGGTTCTCAACGCAGCTATCCCACCAAGATTCTCCATTCCAGAATTTTTCTTGTTATTCTTATTCCCAATTCATAGATCAAAGCTTATCCATCTCATATGTCCTTTCCTTGAAGGACAATGCTAGGCTAGATAGAGTGATCAACTGATTCACACTCTAGTGCTATCAAAAAACAACCCTTTTGCAAGTATGGTTATTTGATCAGGAAAATGTCAGCCCTTAAATCAAAGGAAGGGTCAAGGGTGGAAAGCACCTAGTCTACATTTAATTTCCTTCAAATTACAATTTAATATTTCCAGCAATAAAGGGACATTGAGACAGGAGGTAGGATCTTAGAGGAAACAGAAGCACTGATCTGCTGAAAGCACACTTGCTCACTGCCCGAGGGCTCCTCTCTGTGATTCCTTGTCCTAGAGAATCTGCAGACATTCCAAGCTGTGAGTGTGAATCTTAGATGAGTTTTTGGTGACTTTAAATGTTAATCTCAGGCTCTGGGAATTTATGTATGTGTGTCCATCGACTAAGTCAGTATTCTTTGATGATTGCTTACTTTTCATTAACTCAAAAGGTAGCTATCTTTTTTTTTTTCAATAAAATTTTTTAATGTTTACTTATTTTTGCGAAAGGGAGAGAGAGACAGAGCACGAATGGGGGAGGGGCAGAGAGAGAGGGAGACACAGAATCAGAAGCAGGCCCAGGCTCCGAGCTGTCAGCACAGAGCCCAACATGGGGCTCGAACTCACAAACCATGAGATCATGACCTGAGCTGAAGTCGGATGTTCAACGGACTGAGGAGCCCGGGCCCCCCTAAAGGGTAACTATCTTTAAGAAGAATACAAAGTTGAATAAAGTACAATCTCTTCCCTTAAAGAGAGTATAGTCTATTACTATTTTGTATGAAATAAACGGTAGTAAGTGTGCTGCATGTGATATAAAATGTGATGTAAATCCTTTTTTAAAAACTGTTTATTTTGAGAGAGAGAAAGAATGAATGGGAGAGGAACAGAGAGGAGAGAGAGAATTACAAGGAGGCTCCACATAGAGCTCAATCTCATGACCATGAGATCATAGTCTGAATGAGAATCAAGAGTCGGACGCTTAACCTACTGAGTCACCCAGGTTCCCCAAATGTGATGTGAATTCTGATGCAAGATAGATGAGATCTAGCATTTGTGTCATAGGCTCATATCCCTTGTCCTTAAAGGGTACCAAGGACAGGAAGATTTTTGTCCCTGACTTTAAGAATCTTCTCTTATTTGAGGAGATGGAGTATAGAAGTAAGATTGAGATGTCGAAATATTTATAGGGGAACATAACAAATTATTATTAATGTCTGATGGCAGGGACTGAAGTGTAGCTCGCAGGGAATTTAAAAGTGCCTGCAGCCTTTCTCCTGTGTCACGATGAGAAACTGATGTGGAGAATCATGTCATTGAAGATACATTTATTTCAGCCAATATCAAATTTTCCTTGATATCACAGTTCTTTTTTTTTTTTTTAATGTTTTGCTTATTTCTTAGAGAGAGAAACAGCGTGAGCAGAGGAGGGTCAGAAAGAGAGGGGATATGGAATCTGGAGCAGGCTCCAGGCTCTGAGCCGTAAGCACAGGGCCCAACACGGGGCTCGAGCCCATGAACCGTGTGATCATGACCTGAGCCCAAGTCAGGTGCTTAACGGACTGAGCCACGCACGTGCCCCTACCACAGGCTTCTGTTGGATGGATCACGTAGCAAAGTATGGAAGGGATGTGGAGTAGAATCCGGCCCAGGGCACAGCTGAGCATGACTGAAAGCACTACATGAGAGGGAGGTTTTGTCTCAGGCAAAGAACCATGGACTGGAGCAAGGTAAGTTTTTCTGAGTAGGGGAAAGCGATAGGTATAGAAACCAGGAAATGAAGGATGGGAGATGGTAGACCAGTTGACATGGCTGAAAAAGATGGTTCCTGAGAAAAGAACAGAGAGGTGTAAGGAGTCAGAGTGTGCAGCTGTTTTCATTTCAAGCCACAGATTGGCTGCCAACCTGAAAATAATGGTGATCACTGTGGGGGCTCAAGTCCCATCTCTGCTGTGGAAAATGGGAGAGAGCATGCTTGGTCTATCTGGGCAGTTGCTCAACCCAAGCCCATCGTTTACAGGTAGAAATAAAGGTCCAGTGTTGCCAGATCTGAAGTTTTAAGAAAAAATAGTCTCTATTTTTATCTGAACTCTCAATTTTTAAATGTCAGCCACTAATTGAAATATCAGATCCTTCCCTCCTTCCCTACAGGTGCATCAGAGAAAAGAAGAAGAGTTGATGCCAATCCCTCTTGGTGACTTTAGAGGGCTCTCATTTAATTGGGTTTTATCTAAACTTATTTATTCATTTTATTTTATAATTTAAAGAAATTTTAACGTTTATTTTTGAGAGAGAGAGACAGGGAACAAGCACAAGTGGGGGAGGGGCAGAGAGAGAGAGGGAGACACAGAATCTGAAGCAGGCTCCAAGCGCTGAGCTGTCAGCACAGGGTCCAATGTGGACCTTGAACTCACAAATGGTGGGATCATGACCTAAGCCAAAGTCGAATGCCCAACTGACTGAGCCCCCCAGGGGCCCCAAAACTTATTTTTATTTATTTTTGATCTTGCAGCATAAAATGATTGTGAAAAATCCCTGTTGCCATTGTGGGAAACATGAAGAAAATTCTCGTTTCTCCACCTTAAAAAAGTCTCCACGTTATGTGGTCTATTTCATGACTAAGTACCTTCAGGAGGAAGACATATTACACATTGGAACTATAAACTGCTAAATAGTGTACACAAAATAAATTTGTCACTTTGATTTCTACTATGGTTCTGAATTTTTCAATCCTGAATATATGGATGCTTGATGCAGTATATTATATGTACATATATATTTATATAGCTAACATATATATATATATATAAATATATATATTTTGATCCCTATCATATCATCTGTGGTAAAACAAATTCCTCTGCTTTATTTTTCCCTTTTACACAAAACCAGAAAAATATTGCTAACAAAATTACAAGCCCAGAATCTTTATATGACTCATATAATCAAACCCTACTGTTGACACAGACTCTATAAACAGAGACTATCACAGTTGAAGCTCATACCAAAAAACAGAGTCACGGCTAATTCTGTTGTGTAGCAGGGTATTCGGAACTCTATTTGGTTTTATTTCAGCTAAGCATCTGTGCTCTTAAACTTCTGGGGCTCTGCGAGCACAGCCTTTGCACTGACCAATGTCAAACACATCCTCTTTATAAAAGCTCCCATCTTTTCTGGTCTTTAGTGTGTTTCAGGAAATTAATTGATTGTTAGGGTTTAACTGGAGACGTCAGAAAGAGCAAATGTCCCTACTTGGCTCTCATAGAGGCAGTAATAACCATAATGATGGTTTGTCGCATTAAAATCAGTGGCACCAAGTACCTGTTCAGTCCAAACAGATTGCAAATCCATCCCCCTCTTCAATCACCCTATTAATTTGGAAATGCTTAGAGCGAAAATTCAGCATAGGAATCTACAGATTCTACCAATTAGAATAAGCCCCTTTGCCCCACTAACACTGTCGCAAAACAGATAATGATACTTTAACTTTGAAATAACCTTGTCATTGTAAAAAGAATTAAAATTATAACTCTTCCACAGTCTTGGTGTGCTGCTTTCTATAGACTGTGGTGTGCCGAATTTCAAGTAATATTCCTCTGTCGCCCCATGTCCCCAGGTCCTGGATAAAAATGAAATGTGCATTTCATAAGAAGATCCCAGTGAGAGGTAATAAGAAAAAGTATTCAATCATAGTCAATTGGTTAAAGCTTTGGGGATGGGCTCAAGCCACCATCTTCTTTTTTCATAAGGACACGAATAAAAAAACACATGAAAATATATCTCAACCTCCCACCACATCCAGCTGGCTAGGGAAATAGATGGAGTTATAGCTGTAGTAATATGAAGATAATTTCCAATGGATTATTTTAGAATTAGTGGAGGCATCATCAATCATCTCAGCTATAATAAACAAAAATTCTAGTCAATGTAATATAAGATCTTTTAAGCATAACCTGAGGTCATAGCAAAATATATACCTGACGCCATTGTCTCCCCCTGCCAATAAAAAAAGGGAGAGAAGACATGGATTTTTTCCTTTAAATCTATGAAACACCTGGTAACACGAAGCTTTTGCAGTATCTGGGTTTCTCTTTTCAAAGTTGTCAATAAAACTGAAAACAGAAATTATTCAAAGGATATTTTGATTTCTTAAAAAATTGAGAGAACTATATAATTATGTATTTCTAAGTTTCATAGATAGACCCCTGAATGCGCATTTTGTTTTGGAGGGGGAAAGCATTTTGTCAAAAATTATATAATTACGTGATGCTAGGTGTAAATAAGTAAGTCTTCGAAAACAATAAATAAACCCCAAGTTGGTTAAATGTATTTTCATGTTGGCTTTGGTCTGCACGAAAGTGGTACGTCTTCCAAAATTTATAAAATCCAGGAAGCAAAACCCAGACTGCCAGAGCAGACGTGTTTTTGTGGAAATCTAGAATAAAGCTTTCTTTTCTTTTTACCTACCAGGAAACCTTTTCTACAGCCAATATTACAACTAGCAGATTATGCCATTCCAAAACAGTTGGGAACTTTCGTTCATTCTGATTCACTACAACAAGAATTTCACTGTGTCTCAGCTCATTATAAGCAGATGCTACTGAATATATTGGGAAAAAAATCAGTGGCATCAGGAAAGGCCAACATAAAAAAAATGCTTAAAACAATAGTTGTTTAGAGAGACCTCAATGGATCCCAGTGCTCCGGAACCTTCTCCTGGGTTGTGAACAATCGAAGATTTATTCGAGCTCTCTGCACACTGGGAAATGAAGACCCAGAAGCTCATTATCATGTCTATTAAAAAGCAGAAACTGGGGTACATCTAAGAAAAGATGTATTACTTTTTAAACCGCACTGCAAACTGCAGACCAATAGGGACTTGAACTATATAAAAATACTCTCAGTAGTAGGGGAGTGGAAAGGGGGTGGGGCAGAGATTCACTCCCCCAAACAGCAGGAAAAGACCATACCACTAAGTTCCATTGTTACCATGGCTTTGGAAAAATGGCTCTATCCGATCTTCCTGAGACAGGATTTTTGAAGTCACCCTCTTGGTTTGGTCAGGGGACAAGATACAACTACTCAAATAACTTAGGGGACTATGCTCTAGAGGAGGTAAGGGAGGGTTTGATTATCAGTGACCAGTTAAATTCTAGTTAACCCCAATTATAAACCTTCACCTATGCTAATTGGATTAATTTGTCAGCAGGCAATATACTTATAAAGTGTAGTGGAGCCCACTTAGTGCCAGCGATTATGAGATAAAAATCATTATTGTGGCATGGCTCATTTCTTAAGAGTAGATCTATATGCAATGTCTGCAAAGGTAGAACAAAGTTGAATTTTCCTATAAAGTTGGAAGACCCATTTATTAGAGCTATTCTCTGAAAAAAAAAATGCCCAATAAGCAAATTCTCTCTCAATTAAAAGCTTTCCAAACTCAGGGTTTAATGAAACCTTAATTAAAGTCAATGGAAAAGTCATGTTCAGAAAAAAAAAAAGTAAGGTACTCAAAAGTGTCCTTTTATTTCCCTCTTGACTGATCTAAGAAAACTGACTGTGTCTGACTCTTCCAATTTTTTTTTAGTGTGTTTTGTCCACAGAAAGATGCAAACCAGAAGAACCTGTTGCATTTATACAGCAAACCACCCAGGGACAAGCAGTGCCTCGTTTCTCGTAAAAAAACACGGGAGAAGATGTTACTACCCTGTTTCCAACAGTTCACAAAGACGGGGAGCAAAATTTGCCAGGACTGTTTGTTGGACTCAATTTTTAATAATGAAAATATAATTTCATGTTTCTAATTCTGTTACAAAAGCTGTGAATGGGTCCAGTTTGAGTAAAATAGAACACCAGTGTCAATCATGAGTATTTCCCTGTGGCGGAAATAAAATCTTTCAAAGTGTTCCAAGTTGGAGTGAACAGAGAATCTGTTATACTTGAAAATATGTTAATAAGGCTTAAAAATATTGTGTTTTAGAATTGGAAAATAGCCAAATAGTTTTAGAAAGGGCAAATAGCTCTAGTCAGCGTTGTCTGTGTCTCGGGTAAACCAGAACCTCCAATGTCTAAAAGGACACAAGGCTACCAGTGTCGTGTACCTGCCTCCAAATGCAAATGAAATACTGTGGCGTTTTTCTGCTTTTATCTATTTCGTAAAGGGAGATAGGAGAAATTAGATATTCGATAGATGTTCCAAGGGAATATAGATTGTATTTAGAAAGTCAACCTTTTTTTCCTTTTGTAATAAGGATGCTAAGAATAGAATTTTCAGATTCTTCCCCCTTATAAACAAAGCAATTTATATGAAGGAGACAGTAAAAATGATGTGATTATGGAAATTAATGTGGTGTGTGTGTGTGTGTGTGTGTGTGTGTGTGTAAAAGAGAAAGAGAGAGAGAGGGAGAGAGACAGAGAACAAAACCTACCAAGGAGCAGGGCATTGAATGTTCCTTCCCTTTATAACCCTCTCCAGACCTCATCATCACCTGTTGGCAAATACGGAAGAAAGAAAGCCAAGCGTTGGGATCAGGGCACAATAATGGCTGTTGACAATAAATTATCAAATCAATAATCATGTTTAGCCAATCCCTTTGTGTAAAAAACTGTTATTAGGATTCCAGTGCCAGCTGTCTGAAACTTTAATTTAAGTGCTTGCTTGAGGCTAGACATTTGGAATGCTAGTTTAGAATGTTTTATAGCCCAAGCAATATGTTTTACTAACCTCAAATACTGTGATGATGGCTTAAATGGTGACTATAATTTGTACGTGGGGGGCTCCAGGGTGAGTTTGGCTTTCCCAGGGAAGTGTCTGCTGCATCGAAAATGCAGACGTTTCTGGGCTGTCTGGAATAGCCAACCCCAAGGGGCCTTGGATCTGGGTCTACCTGCCCGCAGGTTAAGTACCACAAGTGGCGAACTTTTGGAAGTTCCTTCATGTTGCTGCAAGTTGGAAGGTCCACAGCAACAGAAATGTTCAGTGGGAAGCACCACATTAGAGAAGAAGACATGGATTACCTTCTGGTGGCTCAGGAAATTTTCCTCTGTCCCTTCATCCTCAACTACTCTCTGGACCCTAGACCTTGAACAAGTGGGCAAAAGTAGACCTATCAGGTTGTTAGCACGTTTCCCTAGCACTCAGTCAACGACATGTTGGCCTATTAAGAAGAAAGATAGAAGTCTATTTTACACATAGTAGGCTCCAAGATCATACCCATTTATCAGAATTTTCGCAATTTTCTTATCAGGCCTAAATGTTGGGGACTATGAATTTGGGAAAGCAGATGACAATTTAAGATTAGATACAACTCATTGCTTTATACAGGAATATTATGAAGATAGCATATCCCTAATAACACAACGTTTTCGCCTGTAGAATTTACAAAGCACATTATATCCATGATCTCATTATTGTAGTAGTATCATTGTCATGATAAACACTCAAGTGAAGGAATCAGACATTTAGAGAGGTTTTGTGATCAATTTGGTCACAGATCTCCAAAGACCAAGGTTCAAAGCTAGGTGTTCTGAGTCAACCAGTAACACACGTACCTTGCAGATTTTTGCAGCTCCCTTGTGATTCGCTGAATCACCAACAACTCAAATCGGTAACCAAAACGTCATCGTTACTTTTGATAGACTTTGTCTTCCATTTATAGGCACCAGAACAAGCAGTAAATATAAGTTCCAAATTCAAAGTCTAGGCTTGCAGGACAATTTTTTCTAACTGAAGGCCCCTTAATATAGAATAGTCGCATTGAGCATACGATAGATACCTAATACATCTTGGGAATAACTTGACAGCGAAAATACCAGCCACATTGTCTCTTGCTGCTGTAGAAACAGTCTAATTTAAGTTCTAGAAATGTCTCCTGAAATTCTACAAGATAAAATCTGCTGGTGGAGACAGGTGGGAAAACATACCAAAGCTGTAGCAGACACCTACCAAATAAATACTTCTCTGACAACAGTCTTCATCAAGCTGATTGCCTCAGACAATAGCAATTGCCTCACAAATTATCCTAATATAAAGCGGCACATATGTGCATTGGTCATATGTCTGACCAGATGCATTTCTGAAAAAAAAAATGTGATTATGTGTAAGTTATACCCTAGCACAATTCCTGGCACAGAGGAAAGGCAGGATATTATATTTACTCATCAACAACACTATGCTTCATTTTTCTGGAACTAGGGAGTCTTCTTCCCTCTTGAAAAGGAATACCAGAGGAAATGTTATATAAAACAATAACTCCTGGTCTCCTCTCAACATATTTGTTTTGTGATTCCCAACGCTTACATATGCATTCGTAGTGAGCCGCATCTGAAGTTCCTATGATGAGAAACAAATGTTCTACTTAATTGGCATCTGCGATGCAACTTTTCAATTAATTTCTGTGTTTTTTTTTTTACAGAGACAGAGGCCCCATGTATGCAATATAGGTGATGTTTACAACGTTAAAGAATATTTTTGTTTTTGTTTGTTTGTTTTTTATTAAGAAACTAGGCAGAAGGGTTGTATAAAGAGCCCCATAAGCATTACATACTTGATAATGCTTATCTAGAATGAATGAGCTGGTCAGAGCTGTTGATTGATAGATAGTCAAATCAGAAGACTTTTCACTGGAATGTTTCATTGTTCAGAAGATCAGGCTTGTGTGTGCCCAATGTTCGCATCCTTGAAAGATGCCTATGATGACGAAATTGGACTCAAGCTAAGTCAGTTTAGTGATTTACATCTGTGCTCAGTTTCCGCACAATCAAATGGACCAGTCATTTGGCAACTCAAAGTGGATCTTAATACAGTGTAATATTTGAGGACTGGAATGTTGAGAAATTGACATGACTTTATCATCTGGGTTTGTTTAATATTTTCAGTCACTTTTCAGGCAATGACCCGATGTGGATGATATTAAAAAAAAAAAATTAGCTCTGTTTACTATTAGACGGTAAGATCATGAATGACTTTGCTTTTATTTTTTTAAGTACTTATGTATTTTCCATTAAGACAATTAAATTTTCTTCTACTGTGATAATATCCATCCACTTGTCTCCATATACAATCACCAAGTGTTCCCTTTAAAATGACTTAAGTATCCAGCCCTCATGTTTCCCTCCCACTGCATCTATGCTGACCCAGAAATTTATACCAATATTTTGACTACTACAGAGGTCGAGCGTAAAATTTGCATTCTACTTCTTTTCCTGTGATATTTTAATACATTTTTAAATTTAAAAAATAAAGTTTATTTATTTATTTTGAGAGAGATAGAGACAGTGAGAGTGGCAGAGGGGCAGAGAAAGAGGGAGAGAGAGAATCCTAAGCAGATTCCACGCTGTCATCACAGAGCCCGACAAGGGGCTCGAACTCTTACAAAACTATGACATCGTGACTTGAGCCGAAACCAAGAGTCAAATGCTTAACCCACTGAGCCACCCAGGCGCCCCATTAATCAACCTTTTAAGTAGAGTTCATGCATCCATCTATTTGTTCATTTGTCTTATAGTTCAACAAAGAGTCTGTCATTATCAACTACAATGTCATGAGAGTAGGTGCTGTCTAAACTGTAAATAAGTTTATGGCTTCTACCCTCAGGAGGTTTGAAATCTAGTTCAGTAGATAAAACACATGAAAACAACTACTTTTGTGTGGTAGTCCTGGATTCAGACTGCCTGCGGTAGAATCCAGGCACCAAAGTTCATTAGTTAAATCTTTGGGCCAGGTATTTAATGCAGCTGTGCCTCAGCATTCACATCAGTAAAGTGGGGTGAGTGATATTACTTATGCGAAGGGATTATTTTAAGGATTAAATGAGACAGGACATGTAGAGTCTTACCACGAAACCACTCAAATTGAGTGGTTAGGGGAATAAGAAGAATTCAGAAAAATTACAACAAATCAAAAGAGAAACGGGGGAAAAACAGAAGGAAGGAAAAGAGGGAATTGAGACTTTTCAAAGCTTGTAGAGGCAAGGAGTCCTTTCTACAGTGGGTGCTTGCAGGAATCACATGACCAAAGTGGTACTGGAACTGTGATTGGAGGGATCCATTGAAAAATGATGGAACGCTGAAGGTCTGGACTGGGACAGTGCAATTTCCAGAAAAGTACTCTCCACTCATCATTCCAGGTCACTTCTGAGTGACTGTCCTCACACTTCTTCTGGCCTGGAAGCTTATCGTATTCCTTCATCTGACTCACTGTTGAGCTTTCTAGGGATGCCTCTGTTGAACAGAAGACACTTAGACGTTGTTGAGAAGGATTCCATGCTACCTGTTCTCCTTTACTGACCTCCTTAGGTTATCACACTGCACTGTCAGAATATGCCTGTGAAATTCAGCCTTGACTATAAGTTAGTTGAGGTCAAATACCCTGTCTTTGCAGATCTAGCACCTACTGAACTGTCTACCACAACAGACACTCAAGAGCTGCACAATGTTCTCAAGAACATCCCAAGCACCCTGGTTATCTGAAGGAAATGGTGAACTACAAAGCTGCATAACCAGGCCAATTGTGTGAGATTTCCAATAGTTATGTGCTTCACCAGGCCAAGCTTGTTCACTTGGGAGTGAGAGGCATCTCCAAATCACACCTTGAATTCCTTTGAAACTTTAAGAGAAACCCATATCATCAGTGGATGGGATTTATTATGGTATTTTTCACCTTGGGTTGTCATCAAATTTCAGTGTCAGGAAATTTGTCCCATTGGAGGAATAGTCTAAGTTTTACCAGATTGAACTGGCCCTGACTAGGACTCAAAAGCTCTAACCAAAGGGGTAGGGTGGGAGGTGTGAGTTTCTGGGAACCTTCTTCTCCAGGCAGGGAAAATAGTAAGTCATGTTACATCAGGTTGCAAGGGCCACATGTGAATTCTTTCCCCTCACTGCTTCTTAGCCTGTGTTAGGTACTAGAGAAACAAAGCGACTGTTTTTTAAAACAATTTTCACTCAGAAACACGCACGCACGCGAGTGCACACACACACACACACACACAGAGTTCAAAAGGATAAAAGATTATTTTGGAATAAAAAAAATTCTATCTCCATTATATTTTAGAACCAAATAAAGTTCAAGTACATTTTTCATACTTACCTTACCTTCATATAATGCATTAAATAAGTCACTTAACGCCTCTCAGAGTCAGAAATTGCATTCCTGTAACTGAGGTCAAAATCTCATTGAAGAGTCGTGATTTGGGGATTGATTTATATCATTTCTTTATTCACTTCTTTTTCATTTATTTCTTTTCTTCCTTTACTCCGAGAAGAGGCCACCAACTAACAAAAGCCCCAATGCCATTGAAATTCCGGACGAATAACACTGACCCACATTAACAAGTGGAAAACCCTATCTCCTGCTACACGGTGGAGCACAAAATTATAGAATAAAAAAAATAAAGAAGTTAACAGTCACACAATTTGTCTTCTCTTGCAATGCAGATTAAATGGTTATAGCTTCACTGGGCTCTAGTCTACTTGACATCCGTCAAAAGGCTGGGGTCATCTTTCTTCCATTAGCAAGGGTCTCCATTTCAACAATCCCCTCCACACCCATATTCATGATAGATACAATTGTCTACTTCTTGTCAATCTTCCCTGTTAATGGGATCAACAAGTCCTGAAACCAGGCATCTTTCTCTTCTGTATGTTGCAAAGAGAAAATGCTGGTTCTTTTCAGGGACACAAGAGCAAAGAGTAAAAGGGAAAGATCGCTCCCGGACCCCTTGTCACCTAGTGTTCTCTTTTATTTACTTTCCAACCCAGAAGCTTCCCATTATGCAACTTATAAGATACAAAATTGCTTTGCAACTGAAAATGCTGTAAATGACTCAAATCCAAAGGCATCATTTGTGGGCATGATCGGTGTCATCCCCAATCACTACGGTAGACAGGAAAATTTGAGAATGTGCAAAATGAAGCTACCACTGCATCAACATAATTTGTCTTGGGAAATGAAGGGTAGATTCTTGCATCTGGTTTCAGAGCAAAGCAACATCCAAGTATGATACATTTGACCCATTATCCCAGCCTCAGTTACAAGGCAGATCTGCAGACTTAACATGCATTTGTCGTAAATCCCCAAATTATGTGTCTGTGGTAGACTTCAAAATGTTTTGGAGAAGGGATGAAAATGTAGGTTCTCAATCCATACATCTGCCTACATCAAATTGTTATTGATTGTGATCGATCCTAGATTATTTTCTGAGGAGATAGGGGTCGGCTTTTTGCATAAACCAACGGTCCCAATCCTTGATATGTGGGATCAAGCTCATGAGTTTGTTTAGATCATCTATCCAAAATGCAGCTTTGAATCTCAGAATCTTGTTGGATAGTTACCAAATCAATAGCCTGTAATAAAGGGGATGGTTAGAATTGGAAAACCATATGTCAGGGATGCATTTTGAGACAAAAGGCCAACCTCTAATCACTAAAGCCCCATGAGTACTTCTAACCCAGGAGATCACTCACTAAATCATGCTTGTACTTTTTATGAATGCTCTGTGCTTATTTTCTTTTTTAAACATAAAAGCTAAGTTCAAGTGGCTAAAGAACCCTTCTCTGAGCAGTTCTAGGAAGTAACTGCACAATTTAAGCACCGTATAGGGTTTATGCGTTTATTTCGACATTCATTCCAATGTGTTTATAGTCGCATTTCTATCTTTACTCCACAGAGTCAGTGGTAACAAATGAATAAAACCGCTTAGCAGAAGCAAACATGTGGCTAAGGAATGTAATATTTTTGCCCCTAATATTAGCATAGGAGAGTAATCTTGATGTTGACATGGTATATATTAGGTATTACGTTTATTACTGTGTATTGTTAAATAAGATATTCATTCTGTATGCACATTATATATAATTATATGCACATATTATACTCTGTACATACATAATACATGGTACATGTACTACAGTATCTATACTATATATGTATAATATAGTACACAAGTACTCTACTAAATATATATACTATATATGTATACCTATACTATACTATATGCTTATATTATATGTGTATACTTTACTATATAGTATACTATGTATATATGCTATACTATTATGTACTATACTAAAAATATATACTATATATGTATACCTATACTATACTATATGCTTATATTATATGTGTATACTTTACTATATAGTATACTATGTATATATGCTATACTATTATGTACTATACTAAAAATATATACTATATATGTATACCTATACTATACCATACTATATATGTATACTATACTATATATGTCTACTATATGCCTATACTACATATGTATACTTTCCTATACTATACTATATAGTATACTATAATGTATACCATAAATACTATACTATGCAATATGTTTACTATAAATTCGTAATTATATATGTTCATTTCATATGCTATATTGCACTTTTCAAAAGTATATGTTAATAGTATATGTTTGACAAAATGTTTAACATATGTTTAATAAAACATAAATATACATGTTATAGAGTATAGCTTTAATAAAGTAAGTATCTTTAGTTAGGCATACTCCAGATACACAATGGGTAAAGGTTGATTTTGGCGATGGATTGCTCAGTGCTTTGAGAGGCACGTTTCCATAAGCCAAGATCCTGCCCCGCTCCTACCAATCCCCAGCAGTCCAAACACATACACTCTATTTTAAAATTATTCTGCCACTTTTGTTAGATTGAGTTTGTTAACCGTCAAATCACTGAGTCATGTCCCCTTTTCCCTCCTCTGAAGTCTGTGCCAAGTTCTGTTTCTGAGGCAAAGCAGAAATAAACACCTTTCACTAGTACTTCACTCTTGTGGTAAAATATGATGGCATCCTCTCTCGGTATCTGCAGAGCAGACTCTGAAAACATCCCTTTCTGGATTTTCTGCTTTTCTCATTCTATTTTCTCCCAGAATCTGTTTGCAAAACATTTTATGGAATTGGCAAGTTATTTGCACTGCTTTTGCATCGCAGTCTGCCTAATTCAATTGCAATTATTTGTAAACTGCCGCCATAACTCTTCCTTGGCTAATGTCTGCAAACTGTTTACTAAACAATAAACTTAATCATGCATTCATTGTTGCAAATGTCTCCAAATGGCTTCAGAGTAGAGCTGACTTGACATTTTTGCCTATTTGCAAAGCCATGAAGGATGTTTTCTGAATAGACACTAAGTTCTATAACATTTAGTCATTCTATTCCCCACACCCCTTCTGATCTATTGCAGATGGGGGTGGCCCCTTTTATGGGCCAGCCTATGTGCTCTGCTAATACTGGTAGATCCAAAGCAAAGTGGGCTGGAGGTAAGGCTCTGGCAGCGGGGAATGAAAAGACAGTATGACAGCATGGCGCAGTCACTAGGCAGGTTTGATAAATAATGCATGAGTATCACTTAGCATATTAACCAAGTAGCTGTTATATTTAAGACCCTGTATGAGACTCCTTGAGAGGTATGGACTGTGAAGACAATGGTTCTGCCCATGGAGGATCTGATCGGATGGGACTGGAGGAAGAGGAAGATCAAATCAACGTCTCTTCTACAAACCTCGAGATCTAACAGACTCATAGTACTGTTACTAACAAGGGGCAAGTCAGGATAAGGAACTGTATTGGGGAGAAAGGTGAGAAATTGTGGCTCAGAATACCCTGTTTTGACCCAGTAACTGTATATTTTGGCAGCGTAGTTTATCAACAATGTTTACCAGGTAGTTTGGCATGGAGAGTGAGAAGTCAGGGAGCGCTGGCTGTAGACACGGGCATGGGGACACTGGTTACAGGGTTGTGGCTGACTCTGGGGGAGGAAAGGGCAGACTTTTGGGGCAGGATAATTTCTGTGACCAGTAGGAAGACAGAAACCTAATGAAAACCTTAAACAGTGATGGCAAGAGGTCCCAGTTGTAACACAATCATGGCAATGAGGGGGACATTTCAAGATGTCTGGGGTGTGGAATGGCTTGTTGCAGAAATGCTGAGAAAAAAGAGTAAAGCATGTTGAATTTGGGATGGAAAAGCGACAGAGTACTCAGCTGAAAGTTGAAGGGTGAAGGATGAAGGGTGTCCACAAAGCTGTCGTCAACAGCCAGGAGCCTTCTACCCACTGGAGAAAATCAGCTGTGAAAAGGAGGAAGGCTGAGTAATAAGCCTGTAAAATTTTTTCCATTTGTTTACCTTCTCCCTCTTTGCAATCCTGGTTCAGGTCATTTCACCTAAACCATTAGTAACTTCTCCACCATCCCCACTCGCTGCTCATGAAGTTGCCCACCAAATTAATGGGAAGAAAGCAGAAGCAATCAGAAGACAGTGCCCATGCACATTTACCCAGCGTCTGTATCCACATAGGCAATCTACTTTTCCTCCTGTTACTATGAATAATTGGTCTAAACTCTGTGGTCAAGCCAAGTTCTTGTGTGCCACATCCCATCCGATCCTGTCTACTCTATGACATTGCTCCAGCAATATCCTCCTCTCTCCTGCACCACCCATTTCCCCTTGCGTGTTCGTGGATGTTCTAAGTTCTCACACCTTAAAACCCCCTTCCCATGACTCCACATTTGTCTCCACGTCTTACTCCATTTCTCTGCCTCCTCTCTCTTGACTTCAGTGAAATCGGTGTCTCACACCTCACCTCTTCACTGAAACAGCTCTTACCAAGGGCAACAGTTCGTGAGTCTCATTCGATCACTCCCTCCTCTCAAAATTTGTGCTTCTTTTGGCTTCCAGAACACACTCTCTTTTGGTTCTTTTCCCAGATCACTGGAAGCTCTTTTCACTCTGTTGCTTCATTCTCCTGCCTCGTAAAGGTTGGAATACCGCAGGGACTGTTCCTTTGACTTCTCCATCTCTATCTACATTGACTTCCTATGTGATCCCATCTTGACTTTGGTTTTAATATCACCTAATCCTGGTGATTCCAAAAATCATGTCTCCAGCCTGGACATATTCCCTCAACTCCAGATACTATGTATCTACTTGTTATATCCATGTGGGTATTTACGTGGTATCTCAAACTCAACATTCCTAAAACCCAACTCAGAACTCCCCCCCCCCCCAACTAATGACCAATCTCCCAAGCCTGTTTCTTCTCCAGTCTTTTCTTAGTAAATAACAACTTCATCCTTCCACTTTCCCAGGCAAAAACAATGGATATATTCTTATTCCATTTCTTGTCCTCACATCTCCAAAGCAATCAATCAGCAAATGCTGTCAACTCTAGGCCTGAAATATGTCTAGCATCTCATCACTTCTTGCCACATCACTGCTACCATCCTGGCCTGAGTCCTTATCATCTTGCTTAGACTATTATAATAGGCTTTTGCCCACCTCTCTGCTTCCATCCCTATCTATCCAGAGTCTTTTCTCAATAGGAAAGCCAGAGTGAGTCTTTGAAAATAATACTTGTGCCCACCTTCTGCTCAGAGACCTCTTGTGGTTTTCCAGACCTCACTAAAATTAGAAGCCGAAGTCCTTTTAATGGCTTCAAGACCCTACCTGATCCGGGCCCTGGTAGTTCTTTGACTTCATCTTTTCCTTCACTATCTTCAGTTCACTCTACACCAGCTACACAGGCTTCTTACCTATCCTTTCACAAAGAAAACTTCTCAGGACCTTTGCATGTTCTGTTTCCCCTTACAGGTACCTTCTTCCTCCAAAATCTATACAATGTTCTCCTTTACTTCATTATGCTTCTGCTCAAATACCACCTTACTGTGAGGCCTTTCCTATACAAAATATTGCCTTTATTTCCTTCCATATTAGCATCTGACCTACCGTATTTATTTGTTTGCATATTTACTGGTTTCACCCAGTTGAATGAAAGAGCTAAGAAAACTGGAACTTTAACTTCATCATCAACCTCCTCATTGCCTTCTATTGCCACCACTTAGAAAAGCACCCAGCACGTGGCTCACATGTAATAAATACCTGAATGAGAAAAATTCAACTGAATACAAGTTAAATCGTGCCTAGCACACTACCTAGAATATCACACTGGTTTAATAAACATCTACTGAATGAAGGAATAAAGGAACCAGTTTCCAGTTCTGGGGAGGCAGGTACCCACTTGTAGGCAGAAAGCATGAGCCAGTTGGGGAAAGACAGACATTATGAGGTCATTAATTGGATACCATGTAAATATGTAACTACCAAGTAAGCCGTGGAGATGGACACAGCTGTGTCACCCCATCTGCAACATGATGGGATGTTGACTGGGTGTCCGTCCCAGGGTGGCAGTGGGTTTCTCAGGACCAGCAGATGAAAGGGGTTTTATCAAGAAGGTGAACCCCCCAAATCAATCAAAGTTAGAAGAGACAATGGGTCCCCAGAACAAGAGATTCAGACTCAGATCAAGGAAGAACCATGGCTGGTATCAGAGTCTCAGGGAGGGGGGTGGCGGGGGGGGGGAAGCACAGAGCAGATGCGATGGTGGATTACCTTCAAAGAAACCAGTCAACAATACATGGAGATTTCTGATACAATGAAGATAGTATTCCAGGCCTCAAATCCAGGCTCTCGTTTGGCACTAAGGTTCAGAGAAATATGAAGCATGACTCTCTCACGTGCCGCAGCTTGCAATCCTATTCATTCGGCCCTGGACGCGAGCCTGTGCCTCATGACACCAATGCCGACCCAGCGTGGGTGTCTGACTGCAAGCGACAGGGCTGTCAGTAAAAACTGCAAAGCCACAGTCCCGATGGGCCGGTTCTCCGAAGGCCTCATCTGGGAAACCCATCATTCCTTTGCCCAAGCCTTTCCATGGGAATCAGGTATTTTCCTCTTGTAAAACCGGCCACAAAAGACAACCTAGAAAGTGTCCCAAACCACTCGGCCAAAGCAGCCAGAAAGCAACCCCTCTTGCTTTCTAAGAACGCCTGCCTGCTGTATGATGAAAACCACAAACGTCCAGCTCCCCCACGCACGCGCGCTCGAGCTCCACTTGGATGGGAAGGCACTTCCTCTCCCCCTTGTCAGAGACAACACTTCCCAGCCACCGCACGGCGCATCCCAGCAGCCTCACCACTGCCCGGAAAACCACCCCTTGGCTCTCACTTGGTCCCCAAGTCTGGGGCTGCCAACTTAGGCTCTAAAACTGTTAAAGTGAATAATCAAAGGTCATTCAAAAAAAAGGTGACACTTACTTGAATCAATGTCTTCTTGAGGCTTTTGAAAGGTGCAGCAGGCATAAAATTTAATATTGATTGTTGAGGCACATTGCCTTCCCCCTTCCAGAGTCATTGCAGAATGACAAATAATTTGTTTGGATCCACACAGGGCACGTCGAGCAGACACACAGGAGTCCCCGGCCTTCTCACGGAAGCTCGGCTGGCTTTTTTCTGGCCACTTCTCTCAGTTGCCTCTCCCCTCCTTAAATTTCTTGGTTCCTGCCGTCCCCTTCTGCTCGCTTCTCTTAGCTCGTGTTCTAATTTCAACTGTCATTTCCCCCGCTCTCCCGAGTGCTCTGAGCTCCTGTTCTAATTTTTCATGTCTTCTCCCAGTGCTGCCCTCTTTTCTGTCTCTCTGACCCTCTCTTTCTCGCCTTCTCTTTTTCTCTGACTCTTACTCTTCCATGTCCCTTCGGAGCCTCTGCCTCAGGTTTCAGCTTCCGTGCTCTGCAGGCTGTTTAACACAGCCAATAATAGGATGTCCGATCTTGCTCTGCCTAAATCCCAGATCCACAAAAATAAAATAGGATTCCCCTCCACCCTGCATTCTTCTAAACCCACCTTTGCATCTCATCTCCCCTAAATATTTCCTCCCTTATCCTTGCCTTCCACATTCTACTTGGCAGTTAGAATCCTCGAAGAAAATCTCTTTTTATATTCCTTGGTTGACAGGAGTAAAATGCAGGGAATTGATGGGAGAAGTGTCATCGCAGTATAATTCTGGTCCAATTTCACTTCGTAAAGAAGTTTTTAGATGGATCTCCAGTGAGGATCCAGGTAAGCGGGAGCAAAGATCTGCGGGGAGCCCATCATTCATTCCAACAATACTTAAATGGATGAGGAAGTTAAGGTCATGCCTTGTCAGTGACATTTCTCAGGGGTTCTTCTGTCCTCTCAGTTGGAGATAGGAACAATCACACTCTTGTTAATTACATACGCAAATTACATCTGCAACTTCTTTCACCAAGTGTGTCTATTGGCAAACAATCTGGGTGGAATTTTGAACACTCTGGTCTGGCCTGGAATGAAAGAAATGTTCAACAAATGTGGTGCCGGGATATGGAAAGCAATTCATAGTTGTCTTGAATATTTAGGCTCCTCAAGACAGAGATGATAGGGGATTCTATCTCCGTGTTTGTTCGTAAGGGCCAACAGCTCCTCCTATAAAATTTTCCCTGCCTTGGGGATCTGAATAGTTCCATACTAAAGAAGACATCTGTGCCTGTATTAAAGGTTACAGAGATGATGTTAGGACATATTTTGATTTCTAGATTATTGTCTGTAGGCGAGTCTTTCAGACTTTCATAGAATTTCCCATCACTGCTTGGCCAATGAAAATAACATAGTCAACCACCTGGCTGTTTCCAGGACGCTGTTTCCAATTTATGTAGTTGGCCACTCCTTTTGGCATAAGCCTCCTCATGTGAAACATAACATTTTACATTTGTTGGAAATATATTCATACGTAGAGAAGGAGAAAGTTTGTATGGAACACGTCAGTTTAAAACTGTCCACACCACATCTTGCTCTTTCAAGGAGTGGCTGAGGTTGGGGATCTTTCTGGAACTAATTTTAAAGTGCTTTCAGAAGTTGCGAATGACACAGTTTTCTTGGCTCTGTATTATTGTTACTATCTTTACAGATGGTAAAGGAAAATTTGGGGTTGTGACATTCAACCCACACTGACTTAGTAAACTTTCTGAGTGTCCACTTTGTACCCAGCACTGTGATGAGGGGGTACAGGGGTCATAAAGATGAATAAACCCAAGTTCCTTCTCTGGGGGTGCTTCCTGCTAAAGGTCATGTCAAGGGTCAACCAAAAAGCCTTAGCCTCATCTGAAAATCTCAATCCCAAATAGTCTTCTTCACACAATAACCCTAGAGTTAAACCTCTCCAGGGCGTTTGACTTCTAAAAAAAAGAAAAGGAAAAAAAGAAATGACCATAAAACACAAGAAGAAAAGGCTATCCATATGTTATATCTTTCACTTGCTACTTACAAAATTCACAGAATAGATACAAACTGCTCTAATACAGGGGCGGAGAAGAAAAGATGAAATGCACATTTAGCCCCATGTAAGTTTCTGAGTCTTCCCCTGCTTTTAATTAAGTTATTTTCCTTTTCTAACAATCTCCAGGCTTTTTTTTTTTTTTTTCCATGAGAATGAGCAGAAAAACAAAAACAGGAGGGGGGGGGCAGCCCCATAGCTCTGTTGAGAAACAGGAAGTTATGTGAAGCCTTGTTTGCCCTTTCTGCTCTGAAGAAGTTTGCCCAAGAGCTGTAACCCTGCTCTCTGCTATGTAAACCCACCTTCAGAAACGGCAGAGGTCAGCGTGGGAAAGAAGGGGCACCCTGGGCCCAGAGCGACAACAAAAGTTGTTCCCTTCCAGGGAAGCGCCACAAAACGAAAAGTAAAACCGTGGAGCCTGCGGAGTTGGTCAGAGCTGCTTGCTTTCTTCTTCTGCTTGGCTTTCTTACCCTCTGGGCCCTGCACCCCCTCCTTGCTTTTGTGTTCAATTCCAAATCATTATGAATCTATTAAATATGCTGATCTCTTCAAACATAGTCTAGGGACCTCGCCGAACTCCACGCTAACACCATCTTCTGTTTTGCTGCCGTTGAAGGTGTCAGTTTCTGCGTTGTCCCTTCTGCTATCTGTGATGATGAGAATTAAGAAGGAAATCCTCTCGAGAAGAGGAACGTCGCAGCTGCCCTTTGCCATAATCGTGGGGTTTCACAGCCATGCCACAGGGGCCTCAGGGTCACTGGAGAAGGCCTTGGGGCCGGACTCCAGCAGAGTCTCTTTTCTGTTACATAAATTGGGGTTAAACTTACTGTGTGTTTGAAGAAAGCTGGCTAAAAACAAATTCTGAAAATCATTGATAGGGGAAATCTTCACTGCTGTGCCCTGAAATACCCAGATAATTGAAGAGTTCGTTGTTGGGTTTGTTTTTTTGGTTTTTGGTTTTTGGTTTTTTTTTTGTTTTTTTTTGTTTTTTTTTGGTTTTGCTTTTCCTATTCCATGTCTTTGACCCTGCTGCCTTTCATGATGTGTATTTGGTCACAAGATAGAAATGTGTTTAGAGCTTCAATAGTTCCAGATGTATTGTAACAGAAAGTACTGATTTGGGGCCCAAATGACCGTATGGCCTTTCTGAAATGTCTGTTTATGCGGTTCAGGTTAGTATCAACCACACTGAGGCAGAAAACGAAGGTCCTCATGGGGTTGTATTTATGTTTTCAGGCAACCAAGATATCTATCGGGCCAAAATGTAATTTTCTACTACCAAGAATTGGCTGGGAGCACTGGATTTCATACCCAAGTATGAAGCAGTGTCTCCTGGAGGCCTAATGAACACAGCCTGCGGGCCTTCAAGCCCCCCGCTCCCCGGAATTACCGATTCAGTAGCAAAGCCTGGGGGTGTACATTTTCAAAACTGGTCCCATTGATAGTAGGGATTGGAGTTGCAGTAGATGGGAATCTGTTCTTGTCTGGTCCCTTGTTTACTCTCTTCTCTTTCAGGTGAGCACACATAGCCTGTGGTATGAGAAATGTAAGTGTGTGGAGTGTGGAATGTCTTTCAATTTAGTGTCACGTGTCACTGACCTCCACTCCCCCTGGACCATTCCTCCAAGTTGCTGTGCTGTGGATTCCAAAGGAAAAGGTGGGAGGCTGGTAGAGGCCACGTGCCTTCCGGGTGGTAGAGACAGAAATCACGTTCATCTCAGTTCTGGGGACTTGAAAATGCAAGATTGGGGGTGCCCTTTGGTAGAGCTCTGGGGAGAGCTCTCTTCCTGGTGTGCAGATGGACAGCAGTCTGCTTGATCTGCCCTCACATGGCATTTGCTCAGGGTGTCTTGCGTTGCCAGCACCTTGAGGGGCTCGTCCCACACACTGTCTCATGGATGTACAGGAAGTACATTGCAGTTTGTAGCAGTTTGATGTCAGTATGTCTGTCTTAGCAGTGACGATGTGGTTGCGCAGCCTTGGTCGGCCTTGGTATTATCGTCTGACATTATGTTCCCTGCACTGCCTTCTCCACGCGATTGTTGTGACATTATATGAGGCTTCTAGGGTTAGAGAATTGTGGTCTAAAGGAGTGGTTCTCTAAGTGTGTTCCCTACCTAAGCAGCATCAACATAACCCAGCATCATCAGCCACTCAGGGAGCCTCACTTTGAGCACCGCTGACTCATAGTAACATTTCTCAAACTTTCCCTAGTGAACTTGCTACGTGGATCAGTTATCAGGGCTTTCCCCAGGAAATTTTGATTCAGAAAACTGGGATAAAACCTGGGAATCAGAAAAAAAAAATCCCTGAGAGTCAGTATTCTTATTTCATTAAAAAAATTCCTTGGGGGCACCTGGGTGCCTCAGTTGGTTAATTAAACATCTGCCTCTTGATTTCGGCTCGGGTCATGATCTCTCAGTTCGTGGGTTTGAGCCCTGCGTCAGGCTCTGTGCTGACAACCGAGACCTGCTTGGGACCCTCTCTCTCCTACCCCCCACCCCCCGCTCGCTTGCACCCTTTTTCTTTCTCTCAAAATAAATAAATAAATAAATATTCTTTAAAAAATTATTTTAAGGAGTGCTCCAGATGAAACTTAATTTCTGCAGAATCTTCTTTGTCTGTAGCATCAATATGACACGTATTTGCAGGTTGCTTGCTGAGGTAAGTTGATCTCCATAGGCCTAAATACCTGATTTAGGGGCGCCTGGGTGGCTCAGTCGGTTAAGCGTCAGACTTCGGCTCAGGTCATGATCTCACGGTTCATGTCTTCGAGCCCCGTGTTGGGCTCTGTGCTGACAGCTAGCTCAGAGCCTGGAGACTGCTTCAGATTCTGTATCTCCCTCTGTCTCTGACCCTCCCCTGCTCACGCTGTCTCTCTCAGAAATAAATAAAACATTTAAAAATGTAATAAAAACTGTATCTGATTTAAAGCCAAAACAGAAAGACACGTTGCCTGAATCAGTTTAGCTATTGGAGGTTCAGGGAGAGGCAGAAGCTTTCTTGGTGTGGCAGATGGGTAAGGAGGTCATGCAGTCCGAGAAGAGATTTGAAAAGGCTAAGTGCTGCAAGCTTGAGAAATGGCAATTGGTTTGAAAAAGCTCTAGATGCTCTATCTCCACCCTTACTATCTGCTGTCATGACTGTTCAACAGTTTCCCCACAAGGTTTTGAGCTTCTTTTCAAGGGCAGGGACTGAGTCTCAGCCTCATACCTCAATATGTGCTGCTCTCTTACAGGCTCTTAAGTGAAGAAACAGTGGGTAAGAGGACAAGGGGACAAATAGGATGGAAGGACTTAGTTAGTTCCAGATTCTAGAAGATTCTAAAAGACTTCAAATGCCATGATAAATAGTTCTGACCTAAAAGTGTTGTGACATTTAAAAAATGAGTGGAAAGAATGCTGTCACTCATTTTTTGTTGTTAAGAGTCCACTTTGCTGAAGACATAGCAGGTAGATTGAGTAGAGGTCAAAGCCAGAGGTTCCCACAGGAAGTCAGTGCCATGGGCCTTGACAAGAGGTGATCTAGACCAGAATGAGGACTTCTTCATGACAATGGAGAGGCCTGAGGAAGATGGCCGAAGTTGACAGGGCAAGACTCAACCTCTAATCAGAAGTGGGGCCGAACTTGAGCTTCCAGTTCACATCCCTTGGGGAAGGGAGGGATGTGTGGTTAATTAAAAACTAAAGTACAAATTGTGTGGTGCAAGCCAATGACTTTTGTTTCCAATTGGAGTAAACATGGAACATCTGGGTCCATTGGAAACATAGGTTAGCAACCCAGGAAAATGGTAGATATGAGACCATTAGAATTTAAACCTTGATGTTCTGAGGCACCTGGTGGCTCAGTGGGATGAGCGGAGAAGCGTCCAACTCTTGGTTTTTGGCTCAGGTCATGATCTCGTGGTTTTGTGGGTTCGAGCCCCATGTTGGGCTCTGCTTGCGATCCTTTCGCCTCTCTCTCTGTCCCTCCCCCACTTGTGCTGTCTCTGTCTCTCTCAAAATAAATAAACAAACCTAAAAAGTTAAGCGTTGGTGTTTCAAGTGTGAAGGAGTTCATCTAGCTTTTATTTATTTTTGTCAGCTTGCTTTTATCTACCTCTCCCCACTTCCATTCCTATGTAAGGCCTTATGAGGATAGTAGATGGGAAGATAAGAAGATTGATAAAGGAGACCAAGACAGTTGTGGAAGCAAACACCTGTGCTATGTTCTTTGGGTGATCTGCCTATTTCTGTATTCAAATTTATTGACTTCCTACTGTCTTTTATATGGGTGAAGCTTGCCTTTCTTGCAGTGTCATAAACATAGAACATTTTGAAACAAAACAATTTCACAAAATATCACCTAGAAATTGACAGCTCCCTGGGCGATTGGAGTTACTCCTTCTTTCTTTTGGCAGGTGCTAGGCATTTGGGTATCACATGCCAGACACTGGTTTTGACCCTGGATACTGCAATGAACATCACAGCCCCTGCGCTTATGGACTTTACATTCTTGTAGAGGAGACTTTGGTCACCCCAGTGCACATGTCTAGAAGTTCTCTGTAATATAACTAATATATTTCCTGCTGTCATTCACAAATCCATTTAATACAAAGAGAGTCTGATGCGCGATGGAGGGTATTTTATTACATGTAATCAGTCTTTTCCTCAGATGTTGATGGAGGGACTTCCATTCTTTCCACTTCAGTCAAGATGAATCTCATCTATTTATCACAGGATTTACAGAAAGACCTGTGAACAATTTGTGTGGCACCTTCGGAAGGAGATATTCACTCTTGCTTTCTTGATCTCCTAAAGTCAGAGCATTGGGCCAGGCTTGGAAATAGAAGCAATCCTGCTGTTTTAACCAAACTTACATTTATCTCTGGGCAAATGCACTTTTTATCCTTCCAATCATCATGTTAACCATCTGTGGAAAGGCATACATTTCAGATTCCAGAAGTCTGATGAATCAACTAGAACATAATTAAACTTAACCAAATCTTTTTTCTCTCTTCTGGAATGCTCAGCATACTGCATAATAAGGCCAGGGCTGGGAGAGTGCATTTTGAGTAGCTGTGAGTGTAGACTGAATGCTTTGGACTTTGAAGGCTCTGTAGACCAGCATGGGTTTAACTCACAGCCCTACCACCTACTAACTGTGTAGCCTTGGAGGCCGATTAACTTCTCTGGGTTTAATGTCCTTCTCCATAACATGGTTATTGCAGGATCAATCTCAGAGAGTTGTTGCAGAGGTTAAATGAAACTGCATATAGAGATTTGGGGACATTTGGGGTATCTACCTATTTCACTCAACTCACAGTCTTCTCTGAGAAGTACAGGCAAACTACATGGATGAGCCTGGTGTGGAGTGTATCTGTGGTATGAGGTCCTAGCTCCCTGCCCACTGTTGACTGGGGGAGTATGCCTTGGTCCTAACCCATGTCAATTAGATTGTCTCTTCCAAATGATGCCTGTGGTTGAGAGACGAGAGACCGAAGTCAATGAACTGAGTTATAACAACATCAGAGCCTGGAAGGTCAATGGATTCCTGCTGCTGCATCTCTGGGTTCCCCGGTTTTCTCCTCCTCGATATCATTTCCCTCTTAAATTATGTGAGATCTTCTGATAGATCTCATCTTCAATTGGAGTTGGATGCTCATGAGGGGAATGACTAAGAGTCAGACCTCGTGGCATCTTTTGAAAACCTGTTTCCTCCTTCAGCACCATTCTAGTCTGTTAGTCACTATCTCTCAGCTGGACTCAACTATCTCAAGATGGCCTTCTCCATTTCTGCTCCAGCCTTCCTTCAATTCATTCTCCAAACAAAGTCAGAGTGAGAGGGATTCTTCCAAAGGGAGATTGTATAAACTGCATCATGCAGTTTCTTGGTGGAAATCCTTTCCATGGCCTCCTGTTGACCTTGGAATGAAATCTCCACTCCATCATCACCTCCAAGGTCCCATTGCTCAAAGTCTCTCAGCCATTCCAGCTCTACCTCCTACTTCTCTCGACTGTGGCCTCTGCTCTGCAGTGCCGTCCTTGTCTCGGTTTCTCGAAAGTTCTAGATCTAGCCTGTCCTGAGGCCTTTCCACGTGATGTGATTTCTCTTTTGGTATTCTTCCTTCAGATGACTCTTAGTCAACCCTTTCATGTCCTAATCTTAGCTATTTTCTGCAAAACCTCCTTTGACCCCCGCGTCTGAAGTTGATCCCCTGATAAGCCTTGTCCTTTATAACTCTGATGGTGAGGAGGCTCTAGGCATCCATAGTCATTTGGTGTGTTTGCATGGCTATTTAGTTAATCCTCTTCTCTCCCAGGAGACTGTATGCCACATGAAGACGGGAACCATGTAGGCTTCACTCTCTCCCATCCCCAGTGATGTAGGGTATTAATATAGGATACCAACACTCCTGTCCTGGTATAATGAAGGTTAACAGGAGGAGTGAGCAGTGCTGCCTAAACCAAGGCCAAGCAAGGTAAGGTGAACAGCATCACTCAGCCCATCAATTAACTGGGAATCAAAGAATCATGGCCATAAAACACTCTGACACTTTCAGGTGAAAATTCCACTGCTCGCTCTCTAACTGCAGGATCGTCCTAGGCAAGCGACACGAAGGGATAGAAATAAACCAAGGTCGATGAAAATGCTATTACATTCAGAGGGGATACTTTCCATTCGTTTTCAAATTAAAGTCTCATGCAAGTAGCAGAAAAACACACCACAGATTCTCCAGTTTGATTGTTTCAACTTTTAATAGTAAAGTCAATATGTGCCTCTGACTAACTGCCGGGGTTTGCTATGTGATTGCCAGGTTGTTTTATGTATGTGAAGTAACAAAACAATATAAGGTGACAAACAAAAGATGGAAAAATATATAAAAGGGAAAAAAAAAAGTTGGCTGTGTGCTACCTCGGGCTTCAAAAGTCTTCTTATACACTTCACCGCGAAGTCTATTAAAGCAAAATATAGTGGAAATACAATATACTGCAATGAATGTCTTCAAACTAGCAATTTAGCGCAAAAGCTGTGGGCAGTTCTTATGCACCGACTTTTAATACCGCGACGATTTGTGGTCTCACAAAGTTCCTGCCTTAGGCAGAAGTTGTGCTGAGTTCTAATAGGCCTAGTTTGTCGGCTGTCAGAGTAATGGAGAATTTGGTAGCGGAGGGGCTGGATGCTGTAAACAGTGGAGATAATTAGAAGGTCTGCTGGCAGGATTGTGAGGCTGGTTTATACTCGGTTGCAGGGGAAAGTGTTTGTTAGGAAGCTAGTGGGTGACATTGCAGTCTGGGGGAAGGTCCATGTGGGGGAAATTCAGTGGGTCCCTGGACAGGCTGGTGTTCTTTGTTGATCATAACGCTATTGCTATTACTTACAATATTAAGTTAATAGTAACAGTTATCATATATAACATATATATAATATATTCATTTAATATAATTAAGTGAATAATAAGGATATTGTTGAACACCTACTGTATGCATGGCCCTGCTCACCCAGTTCTTCTGTATCCCCATACTATAGAGGAGGAAATCAAGGCTCAAAAGGGTAGTAGCTTTCTTCAGCGTGAAACACAAGCACAGAGTGGGGTTTGCAATCACATAGATGCCATGTTCTTCACACCATACTGGGCCGTCTTCTGGTGGGGGCGGGGCTAATATTGCCGATCAGCATGTTTTAAGTGAGGAACCTAGGCATTCATGTCTAGTTTAAATTTGCGATAACTGTCGAGGCAGTTGGCCTCACAGACAGAGGCTGGCATTCAGAGCGAGGTCTCCCAAGACTAATTATCGACCATTGTTCAAGAGACGGAGTTTGCCAGGGATTTATTTTATTTCCTGTGAATGAGTATGGAATCTAGACTGTCTTTTTGTGTTTATTTATTTTTGAAGGAGAGAGACAGCACAAGCAAGGGAGGGGCAGAGAGAGAGACACAGAATCCAAAGCAGGCTCCAGGCTCTGAGCTGTCAGCACAGAGCCCAATGTGGGGGCTTGAACTCACAAACTGTGAGATCATGACCTGAGCCAAAGCCAGACGCTCAACCGACTGAGCCACCCAGGTGCCCCTAGACTGTCTTTTAAAATAAAGCTACTGTTCACTCCTGGGGCCAAGTTTCTTTTCCTGCCTGGAAGGACCAGGTGGCCACATCATTGCAACCGTCATGGGGTGACTGCTCTCCCCCACCCAGTCCTGCCTCCCCACGATCAGCTGCGGGAATATAAGTGATGATTCCGCGGTCACCAAGGTGTTCACTTTAACTCTGTTCATAGATTAAGGCACACAAGAGAGTCCTCTGCCTGATCAGGGACAGAGATCAGGAACAGTGGCATTCTCTGCCTTCGGGAGCTCAATTACACACTTGGACTGATTCTCTTTTTCTTAAATGATAAATAGTAATTAGCATTTTTTCAGCACGTTGTGGAATGTCCGCATTCTCCCTCACGAAAGTTAGAACAAAACTGCGGAACTGACAGGCGGTGAGCAACTGAAGTTATCATAAGGCGGAGGGACCACAGGGCCCCGGATTCCTCAACCTGGAAAGGGGGAGGTTGAGAGATGGCATTATTATAAGTGTTTAAGATACCGAAGGGTGTGATTAAGGACTTGTTTACCAAACACTGGATCATTCGAACAAGATGGCTTCATCAAACGACCTTCCTAAGATGCTCCCTTCCAAGCAAAATCAGCTTTCCTTCCCCTTACGTTGCATTCAGACTCCTAAGAATCAATTTCTTTGTTGTGCTTGGTGTTTTATTCAGTTATTGGGAGGAGTAGCCGTTGAACAGTGGGGTACAAGAGTCCGAAGAAAATGATGCTCTAGGCTGTACTCGGGTGAAAACTTCTGAGACCCATTCCTAGTGCCCCTTGGAGGGCCCTAGGCGGATCGAGCCCAGGTGCCCACAGCAGAGGCTGACTCAAGTGTGTTCCCTTGTGTGGTCTTCTCCCCTCGCTGCTCTCTGAGGCGACTGTAAGCCCTGCCTCAGGCTCTGCTTTCTGGAAGGCTCCCAGGTGAGGCAGGTCTGGAGACCAGTGTGCAGCCACACCTCTCCTGCCTTCTAGATTTTAGGCTCTGAGCTAACCACAATGATATTATCCAGATCAAGAATAACCATAAAGCTATGTAGCTCATCTGTGGACACTAAAGTTCAAGTGAGATTCAGAATCTGGCTCTGAAGTTGTGGGGCTCCAGCTGGGTCCGTCAAGCAGCAGGGAAAATACAAGCTGGATACTCTTACCATCTTAGCCTCACACTCCTGTGAAGGAGAGACTGTATAGAAGCCCTTCGCTCCAATACGCTTCCATGGAACTGCTTTTTCCAAATCCATTGGCTGAGAATCCATCAACTGTCATGTGGACAAAAGGCAGAGCTTCCTAACCTGGTACTAGCGTTTACCTTCCATCTTTCCAGCTGTAATTGCTGACCAGCAAATAGAACAATCTTTTAGAATTCTTTTTTTTTAATTTTTTAATGTTTTATTTATTTCTGAGAGAGAGAGAGAGAGAGACAGCGTGAGCAAGGGAGGGTCAGAGAGAGAGGAAGACACAGAATCCGAAGCAGGTTCCAGGCTCTGAGATAGCTGTCAGCACAGAGCCCGATGCGGGGCTTGAACCCACGGACTGTGAGATCATGACCTGAGCCAAAGTTGGATGCTTAACCGACTGAGCCACCCAGGCGTCCCCAATCTTTTAGAATTCCAAACAAATCACATTGCTTCCTCCTATAATATCTTTCCAGCTGTCTGCTGCTTTCAGAATGCAATCCAATCTTCTTGTCACAAACGCCAGTTCCCTTGGCATCTGCCACCTGCCTACCTCTTCAGCCTGGCCCCGTTCACTGTCCCCAGCCTTTCCCCTCCTCCTCTCCCTCCCCCTCCTCCCACACACACACATTCAAGACAAGTCACTCAGGTCTCCTTTCAGCTCCTTGGGCTCTTTGCTGCCTTAGGCCCTAAGCTCCTGGAATTTCCTCTGACAGGAGCCCTTTCTTCCATTGGTTCCTATGACTAGTTCCTTTTATTTCTGGCCTCTAGTCAAAAAATGTGCTATCTGCAAGGAAATATTTCCTGACTATTCTTGTTATGGAGGGTTTCCCCTCTTCCCAAGTGCCATCGCTTATTTCACCCTATTGCAGGGGTCAGCAAACGTTTCACTAAAAAACAGTGAAGCAGGGGAGGTCTGGGTGGTTCAGGCCGTTAAGCATCCGATTCTTGATTTCAGTTCAGGTCATGATCTCACAGCTCATGAGACTGAGCCCCGTGTGGGGCTCTTTGCTGCAGTGCGAGGCCTGTGTGGGATTGTCTCTCTCCCTCTCTCTCTCTGCTCCTCTCCCGATGACATGCTGCACATGCTTTCTTTCTCTCTCTCTATCTGAATAAATAGACGTTAAAAAATAATAGAGCAGATAGTGGACATTGCAACTTCTGTGGACCATAAGGTAGCTGGTGCAACTGATTAACTGCAGTTTTATGGTTATAGCCTCTGTACACAAAACATAAATGATTGGGAGTGGTTGTGTGCCAAGAAAACTTTATTTACAAAAACAGGCAGTGAGTGGGCCAGATGTGGCCCTGAGGGCCATAGTGGGCTGCTCCCTGTACTATTGGTTAACCACTTTAGAGTTCTTGATGGCATTCATCGCAACTTAAAAATAACTCTGTGCTCATTGACTTGTTTGCTGTTTGTTCTCTTTAGCTGACTGTGTATTGGATGAGGAAGGAATCAGGTCCCTTTATCACTGTGATCTCATTGCCTAGAAGGGTTGCTGACACGGTAGAGTCTAAATACATATTTGTAAATAAACAAACAATGAAATATATCTCTCTTGTTATATCTCAACTCCGCATCTTTACATATTTATAATTTCCTTCACAGCACTATTCTCAATTTTCGATTGCTTAATGTATCTGTTTTTGCAAGCCCCAAGCACATGAACTATGTCCATCTTATTTAATTCATTGATACATCTGTCGGCACCCAGTTTATGGCACATAAACCTTCGAATTAAGGGGGATGAATAAATGAATGAATCTATTTAGATTATTTCCGTGGGTAAAAGGAAGTGCTGACCTCCAATTCTGATAAATGTTTGTTTAAGAAAATACATCAATGTTAAAATGAATGCATGCATGAATGAAACGGGTCTACCGGTTCTACATAGCTTTAATTAAACATTTATAAAAACCTCTCCAAACTAATCAATCTAAGGAAACCCATCAGAAAACAAGAAAACTAGCTTTTTCTGTTTTGTTTTTTTGTTTTTTTGTTTTTCTGCCATTGTCTAGATAAGACTCTTGAACCACTTGTAGATTTTGGTAACCAGACACATTTTCACGCTTTATCCTTAGGTAGCTTAATAAATGCAGGTTGTCCAGCAGTGTTGACCCCGAGGCCATGTGTTACCGGACCCACAGGAAGGCTCAGTATGACATGTGAAGACATTTCTTCCTCACTTTGTGTTTCTAGCATTATCTGCTGCTGAGAAATGATTTTGTTGACTCATGACAGAACCATGCTCCTCTCTCCCTGGAAAAGGTTAAAACCGAATCTCAGGAATGCAAAACTGGAAAAAGACATACTGATCATAATCCAGATGAAAAAATAATAAGCCGCGGATAGTTTGACGATGACATCTCCTAGTTTGCATGGGGCAAGCATTGTTTTACCACTTTTTTTTTTCCCCTACAGAGTCATTATTAGTAGCTCTTTTTCTTCTCAAAAGTGCTATTTGGACAATGAATTATCTTGTCACTGGAAACATAAGCATAAAGTTACCTTTCTTTCCTAAGGATAAGCTGGACATGCTCTAGATGAAGCCCTTCCTGCCATGATTCTCCAGCTGCAGTTAGGAGGCTCGGGCATAAACTTCTATTGTCCAGTAAATTAAGAATTACAGAGATTGGTGTGAAGGGTAGTGGTCAGAACATTGACCCTGTGCTGGGCTTCACATCCTGGCTTAGAAATCCACAGTCTATATTGTCCTTTGCCTCTCTGTACCTCACTGTGCCTCAGTTTCATCACCTGCAAAATGGGGATAATTATAACCCCAATCTCCTAGGACTCAATAATTCTAAGATATCTCTCTACAGGCTTATATATGTTTCTTAATGCTTTCAAGAATATTTTCAGCCTTTAGGTGAAAACTATTTCTTAAAAGACTTGAGAAATTTTCATCATCATGTGGGATTTTTTATAATATCTGTATTACAAATCTTCTTATTGGCATGTTTGCTTTAAATTTCATGAAAAGGTTTCAATTTCCTTAACATTTGCCTGATTGTATGATGTCCCCAAATATTTTGTAATTTTTGTACCTCTGCGAACCGAGGGCACAATAAAATAAATTAAATTAATTAGAGCAGATAATTATTCTAGCTAACCCTCATCATGCATAATGGATCAATTCAACACTGCTCTTTTGTTCCAAAAAATCCAGTTTGACTGACAAAGAAGAGTAAAGTAATATAAGGTTCATTTCTATTTAATAGCATCTGATTGTATTCTCTCAATAAGTCAGATAATTAAGTAATTCCTCTGTAATTATTAGTATTAATTTTATATATCCTTTCTGGTTACTAGAATTATTATTCCTTCTGTAAGAGTGGCAATTATTGTTAATTTAATTCCATATTCTACACTGACTCCTGGTAAATGATTCCGAATCTTAAAACTATTGTGTTTGTTTAGGCCCTAAAAACATGCACTCATATAACTTTTCCATTTCTTAGCTCATTTAATTTGTGATTTAGTTAGGTAGTTTTACAAAGTTAATTTGGTCATATCTGAAATCTAGACATCGTTGTTATTTGCTCTGTAATATACAATTCATGAACAACAATTATTTTTTCATTGTTCTAGAATTGTTTGTTACTTTTGTGAGGGTTATCAGGATTCTTCTTTTTATTATTTTTTATTTTTATTTTTTTCATATTTATTTATTTATTTATTTTGAGAGAGAAGAGAGAGAGCACAAATTCAAGCAGGGGAAGGGCTGAAAGAGAGGGAGAGAGAAATACCAAGCAGGCTCTTCTCTGTCAGCACAGAGCCGGATGCGGGACTTGATCTCACGAACTGTGAGATCTTGACCTAAGCCGGAATCAAGAGTTGGACGATTAACCCAAGGAGCCACCCAGACACCCCAGGTTATCAAGATTCTTAGGAAATATCTAGCATGATACTTTCACTTTACAAATATGAGGCCTGAGGAGGTTTTGGGGTCAGCCCAGGCTCATAACCCAGCCCAGTGTCCATCTTCTTTTTCTTTTCTTCTTCTCTTCTCTGGACTTAAAAATGCTCCTCTGCTTCCACGAATCTCACTCATTGTCTTCAGCCTTACTATCTTTTATCCTTCAAACGAAACATGGTCAGTCCTCAGCTGTAAGACATGGCGGGGCGGGGGGGGGGGAGGAGATCCTCAGATATAGGAGGAAGGGGTGGGTTCTAGAAGGTAGGGCTAGACATGTTCGTGGGGTTGATTTGAACCTGGGGCAGCCCCTGAGGGTGCTTGGGTAGGTGAATGGTGAGCGTAGGTAGGAGGTGAAAGGAAGGAACATGAGGGTCTGTAAAGATGGATTGCTTTGTGCTCTGGAAGCGGGGGATGGGGTGGGGGCGGGGAGAGAATTGATTCCTCCAGAAACGACCTGAGAGCAACAGTCCAGAATTCAGAGTGAGAACCACAAGTGATCAGGTGACTTAGTCTTTCCCTGACGGGCTCTGGTCAGTTGTGGCCATGCTCAGTCCACCTCCACTCTGCAAAGTTTCTCAAAGTGGCCCCTTTCTCTCCAGCCTTGCTGCTACATTCCCATTCAGTCCCCCACTATTGCTGTCCTAGGCTAGTGTGACATTTCCACACTGGGGTCCCCGTCTTGGCCTCTTGCTTGGGTCCACCCTGCACACCACCTCTGGCAAGCCTTTTCTAGGCATAAATCTGGCCTCATCAACTTTAAGTCTCAGAAGACTCTACAGTCATGGAGGGTGAGGTCCAAACATGCCTCTTCACATTCTGGTCCTCCTATGTCTTTCTGGCACTACCTTCAGGGCTTCCAGCCATTCACCCTGCTGACTGGCCATGCTTTGCATTTCTGAGCACACCATGGGACTGTCCTCTGCCACGTTTCTTTCCCCACTCCTCTGCCCAGAGGAAGTCTGCTTATGGGCTCCTTCCAAATGCCATTGGCACTTGGGTTCCTCCCTCTTCTCTTCCAAGCAGAATGAGATGTCCCTTCCTTGGTTTGCCCATTTCACTGTGCATATAGCTTCAGAGTAAGGTGATGGTTACAGTGGGTGAGTCATTTATGCGTGAGTCTGATTTAGCACTGGGCGTTCAGTGCCTACCGCCAGACTGAAGACTCAGCAACTTCTTAATAGATAGTTTTGAATGAATCTTTCGTCTTTCGGAACATAGTTCAGGGAAATGCAAAGATATGGAAATGAAAAGACAGTTGCATAAAGACCACAGAGGTTATTCAGCTTGAAGATAAGTGGTCCAGCCTGGTGGAAGGTGTCTCCTTCAGAGAGTCATTCAGGGACTCAGACTCCTCCCATGGGGCGTAATCAGGTTGAAACTTGGGTCACAATCTTTCTGTGCTCTAACTGGCAGAAAGGGAATGAAAGCATGAGGGAGGCAATGGCTCAAGGCTCTGGTGAGGAAATGGCCCACATTGCTTCTTCTCAGATTCCTTTTGCTCTGAGTCAGTCATATGATTATCTCAATGCAAAGACGGTGTGAGGAAATGCCATTTATCCAAAAGTCCAAGTAATAGAGGAGGACCGATTTTGGTAGGCAAGTAGCAGTCTCCACCCAGTTGCCTTTCTAACTTTCTTTGGAGCCATCGCATTGCCCTGCCTCACCAGATGCCCTCAGGCATCATGGCCGTGAGATGTCATGTGATGTGTTGAGAAATACCAGTCTACCTGCAAATGTACCCACTGCCTGAATCCAACCAACCTTCTGTCTTCACTTCTTCCTTTTTTCCTTTGAAAATTACCATAAACTTTCCTACTTAAACTGTCAGGCTTTATTTTCTTTCTGTATGAGGGAAAAGTTCCTGTACTTTAATTTTGTCTTATTTCTTTGTTTAATTAGACAATCTCTATTTGGCATAACCGAGGCCTGATTTAATATTTTTTTTCCTTGTCTATTGTCTCTCTTATGGCAGGTTCCAGGAACTGAACTAATTTAGGGGATCTTTTCTCTCGATCAGCCTCATCAAGCAAAGAAAGAAATTTTTTTTCTGGAAGTATTTGTGAAAATTATTTTGTACAGCTACCTCCTCTTGTGAGTTGTTTTGTTGTACTTCTTACTTAATGCCATTGCTGTAAGTTCTACAATATTAGAGCATCCTCATAAGGATGCTCTGAGTGGTGATGCTGGTTTAAGAGACACAATGCCTGCTTCTTTGAAACAGCTGAGCTTTAAAGATTCCTGGGTAGCACCTGAATGATCATTGTTTACCCTTTCACACTCTTTTTTTAAAAAATATTTTTATTTATTTCTAGGAGAGAGAGAGACAGCGTGAGCAAGGGAGGGTCAGAGAGAGAGGGAGATAGAGACTCCGAAATAGGTTCCAGGCTCTGAGCTGGCAGTCAGCACAGAGCCTGACGTGGGGCTCGAACCCACGAACGCGAGATCATGACCTAAGCGAAAGTTGGACGCTTAATCGACTAAGCCACCCAGGTGCCCCTACCCTTTCACACTCTTAGGTAAGAACTCACTGTCACATGTATGCTGATATATATATATATATTTATATATATATATATTTATATATATATAAAAATAAAACATACAACATAATATATAATACAGTAAAATATATAATATGGTATAATTATATACCATATATAATATAGGAAGCTGTTAGTATATGGCATATATATTATAGATATATAATATGGTATATATCATATATTTGAAGCTGCTGATATATGGTATATATGTTATATATATATAATATGGCATATACCATATATAAAATATGAAATTTACCATATTCTATATATGGTATATGCCATATTATATATGCCATATATATAATATGGTATAATATTTATATATAAAATTATATCATAATATGTATATGTATGATATGTATTACTTATTATAATATGTATGATATTATATACATGTACAATAATATATATTATACATATTATATATTATATACCATATTACTTATATATGATATATATATCATATACATACAAACACACTCACCATATACCAACAGCTTCAAAGTTTGAAGAGGACAGATAGATTCTGTTTTGCTAGCAAATCTATGATGCATGCTTTATTTCTTGGCCTTTCTTTAATTTGATGCCTAGATTTCCTTAGAAAAAATTTTAAAATGCTTTACGTACCCCTCTGCAAAAGTGAGATCTACACATGCTATTTTCAGTGTTACTGGTAAATCTCTGAGAATAGGCTCATGTGTGAGCTAGGGAGGGAAAACCAAATCCCCCTTGCTGGCTTCCCCCCGCAGCCCCTGGGCTGCTGAGCCCCAAGGCTCTGAACCAAGGTGGGGGCTGGGCCCACAGTGTGGTTCTTACCTGCCTCTCCCACCTGCTGGCTGTTTCCTCTGTGAACCCCAGTGAGGTCGGGTGTGGACAGTCTGCCCTGTTGTTCTTTCTTCCTGGCACGTCAGAGTAAATGCTGAGTCCCCCATGAATCAGAGACAGAAGGGGAAGACAGCGCCTTCTCCATTCTTACCACTCACCACCACACATACACACACCTACAATAATTATAATAATGGTAATGCCAGTTTTGAGCATACATTGTATGCCAGGCCCTGCACACGCCATCTGCAACTCTCTCCACAGCTCTGTCAACCAGGCATTAATTATGCTCAGTGTCTAATTCATCACTAAGCTTTGGGGAGCACTCAAATAACCTCAGCTGAAGAAGGGGGCAACCTTGAGGGTCCCCACTCACCCTTCTGCTCCCTTTGTTATCTTACAGCACATCCACCCCATTGGAACATTAGATATTTTGGGGGGGAGCATTTCCCTCTATATTGCAACACATGCATGCTGGAATTTCTCTGCCCTCCAAAGGGCAACCTTATTCACCCTTGTGGCTCCCAAAGCTAGACCTAGAACCTCCATGTCTACCCTCTGCTCATGACAGAAATATCCAGGGTCTTGTAAATTCACCTGGTCTGCTTACCTGTGGCAGGTTCACATGGTGTCTGCCCCCATTGCCTTCTTCTTTCCTGAAACCCAGAAAGAGATCAGGAGCCTCTACAGTTCATTTGTCCCTGGGGGTCTCACCCAACATCCATCAGTGTGTCTTGTAAGTGTGTTGTGGGGGCAAAACTAGGCATTGGTGTCTCCAGTGTTTGGACTCCAGGGGCCACCCGTCGGAACAAACCTTTAGCCTGTTTCCCTGACCTTTCTGCCATGGGCCTCACTGGCTCTGCATCTGCTCCAGTGTGACATGGTCCGAAGGACTTCAGATGGGGAACTAACTACACCCTAGTCCCGAAGGAAAATTAAGGAACCCTGTGGAGAACACGCCTGAGAAGCGTCGGAGGACTGCTTCACGCCAAGCTTACATTTCCCTTTCAGATTTTGCTTCCAGGAGCTTCTAACAGGAGCACCAGTGGCCGGAAGGGACCAATGCTTCTTTACAACAGCCCTGCCCTCCCTCACCACACACACACACACACACACACACACGCTACCCCAAGTGGGCTTCTCTGGACTTTTTTGTGGGGTAGCTCTATCTTCTCATTAGTCACTCACGATTGTAAGGCTGTATTCTCCTGTTTTCTCTTTCTTTGAGAAAGCAAGTTGCGTGAGGACAGGCATTACGTCTGTTCTCTCAAGGGTCTCCAGCCTCTTGTCCAGGGTTATTTTGGTTGGGTGGTTGGTTTGTAGACACCCCAGGTGTGGGGGGAGCATGTGCCTTTCTGTGAGGGACCCCCGCACCGCCAGAGCCTGGTGTCGTGCAGAGGGAGAGCTTCTTGAGAAGCGCTAGAGAGGGGAGAACTCACCCTGGACTCCCCGCCTCCCGGCCTCCTTCGCAGAAGGGCCTCCGTTGGCTTCTCCAAGCCCCCCCGCAAGGAAATGTTCCTCTACTCAATCTGTCTCCGACAGGCGCTTCTCAGCACCTGAATGACTCTGGCTATCATGAGTCAATTGTCGTTCTGGCAGCCCTGGAAGATACTTGGAAACACTTGCAGAACTTGGGAGCAGCGAGCAGCAGACAAGCAGACAGTGCGTGATTGCCCTAGGACTCGGAAGCGAACCTCCGCCCCCCCACCTTGGCCGTGGCCGTGCGCCAGGGCTCTGCGCTGGTGAAGACAGAGCAGCTTTTTGAAGTGTGCTGCAGATTTAAAACAGGGAATCAGTTAACATCTCCCTGAGCAGCCAGGAGTCGGAACAAGGAGTGTGTTTGATAATGGAGAGACGCCGGGAGAGTGGCCGGGCCCGCGCCTGCCTTGTGATGGCCTGCGCTGCAAAGCAGAAATTAAAATAACAGCGACTGGGGAGTGGCGGGGCAGCCTTGGGTAAAGGAACAGCAGGCAAGTGGGAGGTCGTGGGGAGAGGTTGCATCAGGAAATCAGGTGCCAGGTTGGAGGGCCCTGCAAGGTTTGGCTTCGGCATTTCCCAGTTGGTACTTGCCATGGAACTCAGATTGCTATCAGAGTCCTAAAGCCCAGAGCCTCTCTCGCTCCTGGTGATGATGGATCGGGGGGGGGGGGGGGGCAGGGCAGGTGGCGTTGGCCCTCCGTGATGAGTGCCTCTTCGCCTGTGCGTTTCACCTTTTCTGCTTTCTATTCCTGAAGGTCAGTGTTACTCATGATTACTGTCGATGAGATTCATGATACGGGGGGCAGGGGAAAGTGGCAAGAGCAGGGACCTCAAGTTTGATTTCAAAATGCTTTTAATGCTTATTTATTTATTTTGAGAGAGGGAGAGAGAGAGAGAAAGCAGGGGAGGGGCAGAGAGAGAGAGGGAGACAGAACCCCTAGCATGCTCTGAACCATCAGTGCAGAGTTGGAGGGGGGGCTTGAACTCACAAACCCCCTGAGATCATGACCTGAGCTGCAATCACAAGTTGAAAGCTTAACCGTCAGAGCCACCCAGGTGCCCGAAGTTTGATTCAAACCTAAGTTTCAATCCAGTTCTGTCTCTGCTGTGCCACAGTGAAGGACATCACTTGACTTCCTGGAATGTTAAACGGGGGGCGGAGGGGAGGGGGAGTGGAAATCATACTGAACCTATATGACCATGAGAAGGATGAAAAAATATACTGTGAGTGCACCCAGTCAGGGTCAAGTTTGTTCGTCTAATCTAAATGCCCTCACCTGATATCTGTATGCAGAGGGCTTGGAGATTCTTCTTCCTCTTTTTTTTTTTTTTTTTAATTTTAATGTTTTATTTATTTCTGAGAGAAAGAGAGAGACAGCATGAGCAGGGGAGGGACAGAGAGAGAGGGAGACACAGAATCGGAAACAGGCTCCAGGCTCTAAGCTGTCAGCACAGAGCCCGACGCAGGGCTCGAACCCAGAACCGTGAGATTATGACCTGAGCCGAAGTCGGACGCTTAACCGACTGAGCCACCCAGGCGCCCTGGGCTTGGAGATTCTTAATGATCCTGCCAGTCTTCTCTTTATCTGAAATGTAGACACATTTACAAAATGGCTGCCACGGCTGTGCCTCAGATTTACAGCCACAAAACTCCTATCAAGCCTTTCATCTCAGCCTCGGGCAGTCAAATCCAGTGCCACCATCCTGAAATAAGATACCAAGCTTGCAGTGTGGCCCCATAAATGATTAGAATATGGGGACGTGGGGCACCTGGGTGGCTCATCCTGTTGAGCATCTGACTCTGGATTTCAGCTCAGGTCAGGATCTGAGCGTCATGCGATAAAGCCCTGTATTGGGCTCCATGTTGAGTGTGGAGCCTGCTTAAGATTCCCTCTCTTTGTCTGTCTTTTGGCCACTGTCTCATTCTATCTCTCTCTAAAAAAAAAAAAAAAAAAAATGATGGTAATGCTCCATGGGTCTATTAGTTGTTGATTATCAGAATTATTAATGAATGAATTAATGCATTAATTTCTAATTGGAAACAATTTTCCTCATTATGGAGGGAGCATTTTACAAAACCTGCAATTTACCATGTTGCGTGGGCCTGTCTCCAATGTCACTGCCTGTGTTAGCTGCGTGAGTGAATGCCGAGCTGGAAATAGCCAGCTTTCTTCTAATAATGTAGAAATTCTCCCGTGAGTCCAGGTGTCACTACCGAGACTGAAATTAAGGATCAAGTGACTAATTGCAGTGGGTACCGGTGGGCAAGTCAAAGCTTAGACATGTCATGCTACCATGACTCACGGGACCTCACCAGAAAAGACCCTAGATTGTCACCAAAAAGACTCAGACACTTATGAACTAGTGGGAATACCATATTCCAGACTAATGAATTTCCCGTTTCCGTAATACAGTTGTACTTAGTGCCCTGTGTGCTCTTCGTAATCTAATTTCAATTGAATTACTTTTTACAATCTGCTCAAAATGTGTTTATTACAGAGAATCATTATAGGAATAATTCCTTTTCCTCTTTAGCATGCCTTTTTTTTCCTCTTTCTTTTTCTCTATCCCTACTTCGAAATGCACTTCCCTCTGTTAAATATGTCAAATGAGGTGAACAGTCCAAATTTCTTCCAGTTCATTTTATCATCACTTTAATCTCCTTCCTTTGCCCATCCTTTTCAAACAAAGCAAATTCTTTTTACTCAAGAGTTTTCCAAGCGGTTGACATACATGAATTTAAGTTTTATGGACTTGGCCTTCAATTACCTAGTCCAAAACTATTTCCTGAGGATTATCTATACCAGGCACCTTCCCTAAGCACTTGGCACAGATAAATATAACTTGTGAAGGTTGCAACTCACAAGGAAATAAAACACACAGTGTTAAAACTGAAAAGTTTTTATTTATTTTGAGAAAGGGAGAACATGAGTGGAGGAGGGGCAAAGAGAGGGAGAGAATCCTAAGCAGACTGCATGCTGTCAGCCTGATGTTGGGCTCCAACTCATGAACCGTGAGGTCATGACTTGAGCGGAACCCAAGAGTTGGACACTTAACCAACTGAACCACTCAGATGCTCCCACAGTGCTAAAATTTTTATTTTTAATGTTTTTAACATTTATTCATTTTTGAGAGACAGAGAGAGACACAGTGTGAGCGAGGGAGGGGCAGAGAGAGTGGGAGATACAGAATCTGAAGCAGCCTCCAGGCTCCAAGCTGTCAGCACAGAGCCCGACATGGGACTCGAACCCAGAAACACGAGATCATGACCTGAGCTGAATTTGGATACCCAACCGACTGAGGCACTCAGGCACCCCCACAGTGCTAAAATTTTTTAAAGGTCCACATTTCAGTAGGGATTCACTAGTTCAATACTTGCTCAACTGTTTCTTTAATTTTAAATAATGTTTAAAGAATAAGGCGTCAAAGACACATAAGATATTGCACAAAATAGCCCAGTTAGTTCCCACGTACCAGCTTCCCCCAATCAAACATCATCCGTATTCATAACAGGTTTTCAAAAACAGGAAATTGACATTGGTATAATACTATTTACTCTACAGACACTATTTGCTTAGAGCCTGAAAAGAAGTGTGTTTCAAGGACAAGCTTCCCAACGGGGAATGATTTTGCCATCCAGGGGATGTGTTGGCAGTGTCCAGAGATGCTTTTGGTTATCACACTGGAGGATAAAGTAGTGCTACTGGCGCCTACTGAGTAGAGGCTAAGTGCGCTTCTAAAAACCCTGCCGTGCGACAGCCCTCACAACAAAGAATGCCCTAGATCAAAATGTCATTAGTGCCAAAGTTGGGAACACCACTGTAGAGGAATATGGGTCTCATAGCAAATGGTTCTTCTTTATCTTGTCAGCGTAATTTATTTTTTTTAATGTTTATTATTATTTCTGAGAGAGAGAGAGACAGCATAAGCAGGGGAGAGTCAGAGACAGAGGGAGACACAGAATCCGAAAGAGCCTCCAGGCTCTGAACTAGCTGTCAGCACAGAACCTGACACAGGGCACGAACCCATGAACAGTGAGATCATGACCTCAGCTGAAGTCGGACACTTAATCAGCTGAACCACCCAGGTACCCCTTGTCAGCATAATTTAAAGCAGAGAAGTAAAAAGGGCACCTGGGTGGCTCAGTTGGTTAAATGTCCGACTTCAGCTCAGGTCATGATCTCAGGATCTGTGAGTTTGAGCCCCGCGTCGGGCTCTGTGCTGACAGCTCAGAGCCTGGAATCTGCTTCGGATTTTGTGTCTCTCTCTCTCTCTGTCCCTCCCCTGCTCATGCTCTGTCTTTCTCTCTCTCTCTCTCTCTCTGTCTCTCTCTCAAAAATAAATAAACATTAGAAAAAATAAAAAACAAAGCAGAGAAGTCAGACACAACTATTTATAGGGCAGCCAGGTAATGATGAAGAAGAGACAGCAGATCAGGTGGGACTGTGGAAAACTGGGGGGGGGGGGGGCATGCTCTGCCCAAAAAGAATAGCTACAGGTCAGCCCATGTGGGAGTTTGCCATGTGAAAACAGAGGCCAACTTTGCTTGGTCATCAGAGTTTTCCTTAGAAGGTAAACATTTGCGTTTCGAAATAGAGGCTCCTAATTTGAAATTTCAAAAAACAAATCCAGAGACCCACTGTGTTTGTGAGGACGCTGGGGGCAAAATTACTGTCAGGGAATTGTGTGGTTAAGGTTAAGAAGGTTAAGGTTAAGGTTAAACTTCGTTAAGGCTCCAGGTCACTGGTTAGCTGTGTACTTTCTCAAAGTACTTAGAGTGCTTGTCTCTGAGCCTCAGTTTTTCAGACAATAAAATGAAAATATATAAACTGCCTAGGATTATTTTGAGACTTACGTAAAATAAAGTGTGTGTGAAGAGTTTAGTATTCTGCTTTGGATAAGATGGTATCTTATAATTGTGCCATAATAAGACAAAGATGTTGGATTTTTTATCCAGTGTCTTCTTCCCGCCTCATTGGTAATGAGCCACTGACACCTTGCACCAGGCTGAGCCCTTCTCAGAGAGGAGAAGCTGATCATTTACAATTACAACCCCCCCCCCCCCACCATTTGAGTAGTAGTTTATTGACTGTACCATGAGTATGGCTTCCTTCGGAACAGAATCTCTTGATGCTCATTTGGACAAACATCCCATACTTCTTCGACTTCGTTGGAAGGTACATTTGACTCTGTGCAAGCATCACTAATTTAACCATTTTGATTGAATTGGACAGAAGTCTAAGTGACTAGACTATGTCAAAACTGCTGAATTCATGGGTGTATTCTCTTAAAATGGATGTGCAGGCCTATTTCACTAGTGGATCCCCTGGGTCACTTGTTAAATCTCTAAGTATTGCATCTATTTTTGCTTTCCTCCGGAGGGGGACTGTCTGTGCTCCCCGGGTATTCCAACTTAACTCAATATTCCCTGGGCTTATATTTTGTTGACTCAAGTGTGGCATAGCTGCTATCATTAGCCACATCCACTCTGCTCTATTTTCCACAAGTAAGGCTTAGAAACATAGGATTGTTGCCTATCACCCAGACCCTCGGGGAATTTCTGACCCACATTGCCTTGGAATAACCAGGCTCTGGGAATTGGGGGCAATTTTAGAGCCAAAGTGTATAAACTGTGCCAAATGCTGCCCGTGAGATTGGCCAATTCATGTATATCCTTTATTATAAAACCTTCAAGTGTCAGATTAGACTTAGGCTTTGGTACATAACTGGACACGTCTCATAAGGTATGTTCTCTAAAAGTGCCCCGGGTGAGAAGAGCAGTGGTGGTCACTAAGTTATATGCTCATGAGTAGTAGGCATGAATTAATCACAATGGATACATACTTGGATGAAAAAAAATATCTCCCCATGTTTCTTAATCCTTCATCATAGTATCCTTCTCACTATAGATGAACTTGGAGGTTGTACTGATAAGGAGAAGCTAAGTAAGTCATGCTTGCAACAATCCCAGGGACTTAAAAGCAATGAGCATGATTTCTCCCTCATGCTTCCTGCTCAAGGAGCATTGGTAGGGAGGGGAGGTTGCTTTTCGTATCATATCCTTGGGGGCCCAGTACATTAATGCTCCATCACCTGATGACAGTATCATCTTCATTGCAGGCTTCAGGGGTCATGGTGGCAGGGAAAGAATGTTTGGAGAATCAAACACTGCCTTTTAAAACCTTCCCACTTAGAAGTCACACACTTCAGCTCACTTTTTTGTTGACCAAAGCTATTGCATGGCGCCTGTGACATCCAGAAACAAAGGAGAGCCAGAAATCTTGGTGAGTTCTAGTACTTTCTATACAAAGTGTCTCAGGGATCTCAATAACAGGAGCAGTCTACAGATCATGGATGGAGATGAAATAAGTAGCAAAGAGAAAACTCTTCAAAAACTATGTATCTATTTACATATACATATATAAAAGCTTATATATGTATATAATTTATATTTCATATAGAAACTATTATATTTTATTATATATAATATATAAATAGAATATATCTATATATGTCCTATATAAATCCATCTATATGTTCAGTTTGATATATTTTTACATAGTGTTGCTTGATTTAAATAAGCCTAGGAAATGGTCTGTAATCTGTCACTCAAATATTTATAGTGCACATTGCTTATTTACTCTGAAAAGCAAACCAGTAACAAATTTAACCTCTGTAGTGCTTTTTAAAAAACTTTTTAATGTTTATTTATTTTTGAGAAAGAGAGAGAGAGAGACAGAGTGTGAGCAGGCAAGAGGTAGGGAGGGAGACACAATCTGAAGCAGGCTCCATGCTCTGAGCTGTCAGGTCAGAGCTCCAACAGGGCTCAAACTCACAAACTGCGAGATCATGGCCTGAGCCAAAGTCGAATGCTCAACCAACTGAGCCACCCAGGCGCCCAATGTAATGCTGTTTTTTTTTTTTTTTTCAGGAAGCTTTATTAAGGCATAATTTATGTAATATACCATTCACTACTTTCAATCAAACAATTCAATGGTTTTTAGTAGATTTACAAAGTTGTGCAGTGACCACCACAACCTACTTTTAGAACATTTCCATCAACCCAAAATGCCCCTTATGCAATTAGTCAATCCCTGCTCCAACCTGTAGAGCAGATAGTCAATAATCCTCTCTCTGTCTCTATAGATATGCCTCTCCTGCTCATTAAATATAAATTATACAGTATGTAATCTGTGTGTGTTTGGGTTCTTTTCACTTAGCAAAATGAGATTCAGAAACACTGCTGCATGTATCAGTACTTCCTTCCTTTCCTGAATAGTATTCAGTTGTGTAAGTATTTTCTGTATCCATTCATCAACTAATTAAGTTTCTAGTTTCTCCAAATCCTCACCAAAAATTGACATTGTCCGTCTTTCAATTATTACCATCCTGCTGGGGGTGAGGTAGTATCTCATTGTGATTTTAATTTACTTTTTCCAGACATCTAATAATGTTGACCAATTTTCATATGCCTGTTAGCAATTCTTAGAGTTCTTTAGTGAAATGTCTGTTTATAAGGATTGGTATTATTTCTTAAAATATTTTTTTAATGTTTATAGACAGAGTGTGAGTGGGGGAGGGGAAGAGACACAGGGAGACACAGAATCTGAAGCAGGCTCCAGGCTCTGAGCTGTCAGCACAGAGTCTGACACGGGGCTGAAAGCCACGAGCCATGAGATCATGACCTGAGCCAAAGTCAGACACTTAACCAACTGAGCCACCCAGGCACCCTGTAATTCTTTAAATATTGAATAGAATTTCAATATTTAGAGCCAGCAAAGCTCTAAGTATCTGAAATGTCTTTGTGTAAGAAATTTTAATTGCTTAATTTGTGTCTGTCTAGGAATTTATTTCATGTCCATTTCCTTTAAGTTGTCTAATTTTTTAGCATAAGTTTTAGTAGCATACCCTTTAATCCTTTTAACTTTGATAGGGTTGGTAGTGATGTCTCCTCTTTTATCCCTGATTTTTGATAATTTGTATTTTTCTTGTTTTCCTTATTTAGTCTAAATAAAAATTTGTCAGTTTTGTTGGTCATTAAATAAGAACTTTCTATTTTTGTTTCTGTTTTCTATAATTTAAACTTTATTATATCCTTCCTTCTATTGATTTGACTTTGGGATGATAATGTTTTTTCCAGTTTTTTTTTTTTAATAATGTAAGCTTTGGTATTGATTTGTAGTCTTTCTTCTTTTCTAATATAGGCATATATATACGTATGTAAACATACATATATACATAAGTTTTTGATATATTGTATTTTCATTTTAATTCATTCAAAATATTTTCTAATATTCTTTGTGTTTATTCTTTAAGACATAATTTTTTTAAAAGTGTATGTTTAATTTTGAAATGTTTGGGGACTCCTCAAATTTCATTTTGTTGTTGACTTTCATTTGAATGCCATTGTGTTCAGAGAATATATTTTGTGTGATTTCAATTCATTTAAATTTACTGAGACTTGTTTTATGCTTAGCATATAGTCTATTTGGTGAATGTTCCAAGGTAGAACTTACAATGTATATTCTACTATAAGTGGGTTTGGTATTCAATGAGGTCAAGTTAGCTGATAGTGTTGTTCAGTTCTTGTATGTTCTTAATGATTTTGGGTGTAAGTGTTTTAGAACAACTCAGAGTATACTGTTACTGAGAGTGTAGTAATGAAATCCCCAACTGTTATTATTGAAATTGTCTGTTTCCTTTCAGTTATGTTTGGTTTTGTTTCATATATTTTGGGACTCTTTATTTAGATGTATAAACGTTTATAATTTTTATATTTTCTTGATGAACTGGCCATACTGATCATTAAGAAATGTCCCATTTTCATATATATATTTCTTCTACCTTAAAGTGTGTTTTGTCTGACACTGTATTTTGTGTATCTCTCTTATGGTTAAAATTTGCATGTATTTTCCAAACTCTTATTTTCAATCTGTTTGTGTCTTTGAACTTTAAGTGTGTGTCATTAACACAGGTAGTTTGATACTGCTGCTAATTCAGTGTGACAGTCTCTGACATTTTATTAGACTGTTTAAGCCACTTTCAGTTAATATAATTAATGATATGGTAGAATTTGAAGTAAATATGAAGTAAATTTGAATTTACTTCAAATTCCACCACATCCATTAAAAAATAAATGACAAATTTGTTATTTGTTTTCTGTGTTTTATATGTGATAAGTCATTTAAAATTTTTTTAAACGTTTATTTATTTTTGAGACAGAGAGAGACAGAGCATGAACTGGGGAGGGGCAGAGAGAGAGGGAGACACAGAATCTGAAACAGGCTCCAGTCTCTGAGCTGTCAGCACAGAGCCCGATGCAGGGCTCAAACCCACGGATCGCAGGATCATGACCTGAGCCGAAGTCAGATGTTTGTTTAACTGACTGAGCCACCCAGGTGCCCCTATATATGAGAAGTCATTTTTTCTCTTGCTACTTTTACGATTCTCTTTGTCTTTAAATGGACTATAATATGTCTGTATGTGGATCTCTATGCTTATCCTATGCTTATAGTTTGGATTGGTACGTTAATGTTATTCATTAAATTGGGGAAGTATTTCCTTTTAATAGAGTTTATTATTAGGACAGTTTTAGGTTCTTAGAAAAACTGAACAGAATGTAAAGGGTTCCTATATACCCTTTCCCCTTATACCCTGTCAACATCCAACCCCATAGTGGTACATTTGCTACAAATTGATGGACCTATGTGACCACTTCATTATCACCTAAATACCATTGTTGATCTTAGAGTTGTCTTATGATGTTACACATTTTAAGGCTTTTGACACGTATCTAATGACGAGTTTTCACTAAGATAGTATCATATAGAATAGTTTCACTGCCTTAAAAATCCTCCATGCTCTGCCTAGTCACCAAAGTTGGGAACTTTTTTGCCCCTAATTTCTTTCATCTTTTTTCCTGCTGTTTCTCACCGATTTCTCATTCTGAGATTTCCATGAACTACATGCTGACATGCTTTGTGATGGCCCATATGTCTCTGAGGCTTTGTTCATTTTTCTGCATTCCTTGTTCTTTGGATTAGATAGTTTTCTATTGACCTATCTTTTATTTCACTGATTCTTTTTTTTTTTTCCTAGACAAAGCTGCTATTGAACTCCTTTAGTAAATTTTCATTTCAGTTATTATAACTTTTCAGCTACAGAATTTAAATTTGTGTTGTCCCTTCCCCCCATATAGGTTCATATGCCTCAAAATACATCTTACTGGGGTGTCTGGGTGGCTCAGGCAGTTGAGCATCCGACTCAGCTCAGGTCATGATCTCACAGCTCATGAGTTCGAGCCCGTGTCCCTCTCTGTGCTGACAGCTCCAAGCCTAAAGCCTACTTCAGTTCCTGTGTCTCCCACAATCTCTGCTCCTAACCCGCTCATTCTTTGCCTCTCTCTCTCCCTGTCTCTCACACAAATAAATAAAAAATATTTAAAAATACATATTACAGATGTATTAATGTATGTGTTTAATATGTATAATGTATGTATAATGTATAGATGTATCTTTTAGGAGTACATTTTGCTGTTAATTGATTCTTTCTCTTTGATAAGTCCTTGTTGCCATACTTTCCTTTACTTCTTTAAGTGTGATTTTCTTTAATTATTTGTACATATTTTAAGTAATGACTTTGACGCCTTTGTGTGTGAAGGCTAACATCCGGGTCTCCTCAGAGAGTCTTTATTGATTGATTGCTTTCCCCTTAAATGAGTGCCGGTTGAATGTATTCTTGCCTGCCTTATAAATTTTTGTAGAAAACTGGACTTGTTGGATCATGTATTTTAGCAACTCTGGACCCTGAAACCTTTCCTCACCCACTCTTCTTCTTGTTATTTGTTTAGTGCTTTGTCAGGAAGAATTCTGAGGATTCCATTTTCCGAACAGTCATGTGTGGTCAGTCAGTCATGTGTGGCTGCAGGAGACTCTAAATTTCCTTCTATCAGGGTGCCTGGGTGGCTCAGTCACTTCTGACTCTCGATTTCAGTTCCAATGATGATCTCATGGTTCGTGCGTTCAAGCCACACATCTACCTCTATGCTAATGGTTTGCTTAGGATTCTCTCTCTCTTTTTCTCTCTCCCTCTTTGTCCTTCACCACACTCTCTGCTCTCTCTTCTCTCTGAGAATAAACTTTAATAAATAAGTAAGTAAGTAAATAAATAAATATTCTTCTTTCTTTTTTTAAATTTTGTTTTTATTTTTAATCTTGGATTTCTAGAGGTTGTCCTGAATCCATAAAGTTATCTTGAGTTTTTGATCATCAGCTCAGCCACTGACTGGTCACAGGTTGCTCTCAAGCCAGTAGGGCTTCCATTCTTTGCCATTGGACCTGAATGTGAAGTCAGAAATTTCATTCAAAGTTCAGTTCACTTAAAAGCCTTCTCTGGCTTTTATTTTCCCTGTCTTTGTTGTGTGTGTACAAGACTTCACACTCAGCCAAAGATCTAGTGGTACTTGAGGCCCTCTCTGGTTTTTCTTGAGAGTGTGTGTGGCCTTGAACAGGTGTAGAGCTTTCCAAACTGCTGGGCTTACATGAGGACATCTCAAGACTCATTGCACCTGTCTTATTTTCCAAGTGTGACTGGTAAATTTCTGGTCCTTAGCTTTTAGCTCTCCACAACCAGAATGTGATCTCAATCTACATGCAACACTGGTCAGTGAAATTTCTTTGTTCGTCAGTCTCCACATGGAGTTTTTCCATGTTTCACTCCAAGTCAACCCTCTCTGTCAGTGAAGCTGTGGGTTGGTGTGGTCTACCTACCCCACACGTATAGAACTACAGAGCCCACAGACTTGATGTGAAGGGGATCCAAGCAGCCTCAGGTGAGAACACAGCTCTTGCTTGAGTTTCAGTCCTTTTTCTTTAATAAATCCTCCTTGGTGTGTTCGATGCCTTGGGTTGATTTCCAAAATATGATGGTATTTGACAATTTTGTCCAGTTTAACAATTTTTAGAAGGAGAGTTTGCTGGACTTCTCCTTCTGTCCCTTGGAACTCCTATCTCTTTATTGCCATTTTAATCAACATTTCTAAGACTTATTTGACAGTAGTAATTTTTTTTTAAGCAACACCTGTTAGCAGTTGGCGAATGTAGCAGTTCTGGCAGACACTTTGGGGAACACTGACATCAATGAAATGAGCAGAGATCATTTCTGTCGAAATTACTTTACATAGAGCCCACCAATCATACCTGAATCCATGCTTGTCAAAACACTTTGAGTGATGGGGAGAAACAGGGGAACACAGCGCTCTAAATCAGACAGCAAACTGTAGACTAGAGCCAGTCTGCAGATACAGGTTGTGTAAACTGTACCGAATCTCCAGTATTTAGTTGGGAGATGACGCATAGAAATCCAGATTGAGAGTTCTTTTTTCAGAAAAATCTCACGGTACTGTACCATTCCTACGCAGCAGAAATAAGTTACTGGTAAACATTAAAAACCACACAGTTCCTCACTTCTGACCCAGAAGTCATTTGAGTTTTTTAAACTTTTAATGTTTTTATTTATTTTAGAGAGATATAGAGAGAGAGCCTGAGCAGGAGAGGGTCAGAGAGAGGGAGTTAGATACAGAATCCAAAGACAGGCTCCAGGCTCTGAGCTAGCTTTCGGCACAGAGCCTGATGTGGGGCTCGAACCCACAAACCGTGAGATCATGACCTGAGCTGAAGTCGGATGCTCAGCTGACTGAGCCACCCAGGCGCCCCATCATTTGAGTTTTTAGCATCAGCTCTTCATGAAGTATTCAGATTAATGAAGGTTATTGCCTCATATTCTGTTATCTCTGATCATGCCTCAGGCTCACCAGTGACAGGATACTGGCTCTTAGCTTCCTATTCAAAACCAGAAAGATGCTGCCACATTCTCAAGCTTGATTTGCATCAAGGCCAATGGCAGGAGTGTGCAAGATGGCTGGTCACTGTTAATGGTGTATCAGTAAAAGAAGGTAGAGCTTTCTGGCTCTCACAGTGATAGACCTTTCATTGCTTTTTTGTTTTGTTTTGTTTAATTTTTAATTTTAGCTCTGGGCTCTGACATGGATATGTACATATATTTGGGTGACTTTAAGTTGCAATCAAGCAACTTTATACATGAATACAATGATGGGGCACATGGGTGGCTCAGTCCGTTGAAAGGCCAGACTTTGGGTCAGGTCATGATCTCATGGTTCATGGGTTCGAGCCCCATGTCAGGCTCTGTGCTGACAGCTCAGAGCATGGAGACTGCTTTGGATTCCGTGTCCTGTCTGTCCCTTCCCCACTCACACTCTGTTTCTGTCTCTCTCTCAAAAAATAAAGAAACATCAAATAAATGAATACAATGGGTTACAGAAGGAGCCATGAGTTTATATAGGAAGCAATATCTCTGACAAGTAGTCAGGAAGCCCTTCTAGAGAGATTAGATTTCAAGAATCATTTTTAGAGTTAGGAAGGAAGGCTTGGAAGAATAAAGGAGGTAGAGGAAAAAAGGCAAATGGTAGATGAAAGAGAATGCAGAATAATGTTAAATAAGTGAGAGACCAAAAAAGTTACTGAGAAAATAGTCATAACAAAAGTGAATGGAGGGGCGCCTCGGTGGCTCAGTTGGCTAAGCGTTCGACTCCTGATTTCGGCTCAGGTCATGATCTCACAGTTCATGGGTTCGAGCCCCACAATGGGCTCTGTGCTGACAGTGCAGGGCCTGCTTAGCATTTTCTCTCTCTCTTTCTCCCTCTGCCCCTCCCTTGCTCACTGTCTCTCAAAAATAAATAATTATTTTTTTAAAAAGTGAATGGGATAAGCATTAGGGAAAAAATGCTAGTTTTAAAAAATTTTCCTGAATTCTTTATGATAAATGTTTGCAGCCTACCAGTCTCCATGCACTCTTATAGGGACTCCTTCCTACTTACCGTCCCCACCCTTCTGTACCCCAGGGTCCTCTAAAAAGTCTCCTCCCCTAATCCTGCCTTTAAGATTCAGGAGAACCTGAAAGCTTTGTAACTGTTAGAAAAGGTGGCTGACTCTCAGTAGGTCCATTGATTCCCCCCACCCCCTTAGTTTTTATGAGTCCCCAGTTCACTCACCTTTTAGTTACTTAGTGGAAATAGAATTCATTTCTTTCCCCAGGTTCACTGTGGAGTTGAATGTAAGACTTTTGTGCCTTACAAAGTCACCGTTACTGTGCCAAAATCAATATTAATCATATACAGCTTGATACTGTAATTGAATAGTTTTTACACAGATGATATTAACTGATAAAATATGGCATCCTCATGAGAAAACATTACCTTGAAATATTAGCATTATGATATGTTAATTTCTTTGGAGGATATGACTACAGATATATGAGCAGAGGTAAATTTTCCAGCACTTCTGCTGACAAATTCCATGTCAACATAACTCTCAAGAATTTGTATTACTACTTGGCGATGACTTATATGATGATGTATAACAACTTAAGGGGTTTTAAAATGCAGTATTTTGACTAATGTGGTTTGGTAAATAGCATTTGTGATTAGTTCCTTTTCTTTTTCTCCCCCTGATTTCTATAATACTGACAAAAGCCTGTAATAATAATAAAAATCACCTCTCCAAATGGAAAATGCCCTACTCCATCACCAACAGTTTCTGGGAACGCTCCAAGTTCTGTGCAGAACAGAGATGCAGGAGCCTTTCAAAGTCAAATACATGCTGTACTCATTGTCACATTAACGCCTCTCATTTCTATCTGGGTGTTTGGCCTCAAATTACGATTTCTAAGAACTTCTGCCATGGTTATTCATTCTACATAAGCCGTATGACACTGAGAGAGGCTTTGAGGCCCTTGGGCTGCCTCTGAGGAAAAGCTTAGGGTGAGTCTGTCATTCTGATGCCCTTAAATAGAGGAAGTGTGAACTGGTCCCCTACAGAGCTCAGTTCAGGAATGGTGCCTCCACTTCTTAATGTTTGGCATCATTTCCGAGGTTCTAGCTCTCTGAGAGACAACTGAAGCAGGCATGGTGGTCATTTGTAGCCATTTTATTTGCCCCAATGAAAAAAAGCCCCAGAATCCCTTTTCCGGAAACTGAGAACAGGCGTGGTCTCTTGGAGTTTTCCTGGATACCTACCATCCCTTCTTAAATGAGGCCAGTGTCCATTTCATGCTCATCTGCTAGCTCATGTCATTTGGAAGCCATTAACTCTCTTCTAAGAATTGTCTCATAGAAATCTCTGCCTTTTTCCTGTTTCTCTGCTTTGGCCCAGCACTCTGATATTCTCCTCAGAGAACTATAAAAGCTTCTGCACGGCAAAGGAAACAATCAACAAAACCAAACGAAAATAATTGGAGAAGATATTTGCAAAGGACATATCGGATAAAGGGTTAGTATCCAAAATCTATAAAGAACTTACCAAACTCAACACCTGAAAAACAGATAATCCTGTGAAGAGGCGGGCAGAAGACATGAATGGACACTTTTCCAAAGAAGACATCCAGATGGTCAACAGACAGATGAAAAGATGCTCAAGTCACTCACCATCAGGGAAATACAAATCAAATCCACACTGAGATACCACCTCACACCAGTCAGAGTGGCTAAAATGAGCAACTCAACGGATGTTGGTAAGGATATGGAGAAAGGGGAACCCTCTTGCACTGTTGGTGGGCATGCAAACTGGTGCAGCCCTTCTGGAAAACAGTGTGGAGTTTCCTCAAAAAATTAACAATAGAACTACCCCACAACCCATCAATAGCACTACTAGGAATTGATCCAAAGGAAAAGGAGTGCTGATTCATAGGGGCACAAGTACCCCAATGTTTATAGCAGCGCTATCAGCGATAGCCAAATTATGGAAAGAGACCCAATGTCCATCGATTGATGAATGGATAAAGAAGCTGTTGGTATACATACACAACGGAATACTACTCGGTGATGAAAAAGCATGAGATCTTGCCCTTTCATAACAACATGGATGGAACAAGAGGGTATTATGCTAAGCGAAATAAGTCAGTCAGAGGTCATATGTTTTCACTCATATGTGGAATTTAAGGAACTTAGCAGAAGACCATGGGGGGAGGGAAGGAAAAAAATTGTTACAAACAGAGATGGAGGCAAACTGTAAGAGACTCTTAGATACAAAGAACTGAGGGTTGATGGGGGGTTGGGAGGAGGGGTAAATAGACGATGGACATTGAGGATGGGACTTGTAGGACAGCACTGGGTGTTGTTTGCAAGCAATGTTTCATGGGAATCTACTCCCAAAGCCAAGTGCCCACTGTATACACTGCGTGTTAATTAACTTGACAATAAATTATATATAGTACAGCCCAAGTAGCACAAGGCCACCTTTTGTAGCAATACCAAGTCATCTCTAGACAATAAATGCATGTTTACTACCTTGGGGAAGCAGCCCCTCCCAGCCCCTCCTGTCTGATCTGGCATGTTGAAGGTGATCCATGCAAAGTAAAACAGAGCTCACTCATAAATTATTTGCAAAGTAGATTTCCTACTGGGGCTCTTGAACACTTCACATGTGTTTGGCTGTAACACTGCTGTTCCCATTCCTTAATCTCAAGTGGAACAACGAACTTGATATTAATCTGTCTTAAGGAGAAGCATCTGGAGGCTAGCTAATAAAACTTCAATTTGATGGAGGAAAAATGCTTTCAATCAAGCCCTGCTTGCATAAGCCCTTTAGAGCTGCTCATTGCTGTTTGCTGTGGTCCCAGGGTCTCCAAACCTCTGTCTGTTTGCTGAGGGTGGTGAAAAGATCGCCTTCAGAGCTCGAGTTTGGGGGGCAGTTCTTTTGATTATTGGTAGTAAACACAACTCCAAATCTCAGCAAAACTTTCTCCTTTTTCCCATCTTCCCCCTTCCTCCTGGACCCTTCCCTGTTCACTCTTTAGCTCCCTTCCCTTACCCTTACCATCCTTTCTTGGGCTCTGGCCAGATGGTTGGCCCCTTGGTGTGATGGTAAGTAGCCAAACCCCTTGATCTGGGCAGCCAGGTGCTCTGGTCCGCCTCCCCATCACTACACCTTTGACCCAGACCAGCTGAGGAGGTGTGGCAACACCAGAAAGCATAACAGCTGCCCTGCCCGACAGATTGACAGCACATATACCAACTTCAAGGATGATGTTTAGGAGCTTACAAGACATTTCCTCTCCTGGAACAAGGCTATGAAGGAGAGTGGGCATTAGGCAACAGGAGATTTTTCCCCATCGCCAGAATGGTCCCTTCCCTTTAAAAACAGTCTCTTCACTTTTATTTTTAATGTCATTCACTAATTATTGAAATGAGGAAAAGAAAACGTGAGGTTGTTTAATTAAAGAACTTGTTTTTTTTTTAACATTTATTTATTTATTTTTGAGAAAACGAGAGCATGAGCAGGGAGAAGGGCTGAGAGAGGGAGACAGAGAATCCCAAACAGTGTCTACGGTGTCAGTGCAGCAGGCTCGATCCCACAAACCATGAAATCATGACCTGAGCTGAAACCAAGAGCTGGAAACTTAACTGACTGAGCCACCGAGATGCCCCAATAATCTTTATTTTTAGAGTGATTTTAGATTCACAGAAAAATGGAGAGGAAAGCACAAAGATTTCCCATGTATTGCCTGTACTCCAACAGGTGCAACCTTCCCCATTATCAACAACTGCCAGCAGAGTGGTGGACTAATTATAGCTGATGAATCCACACTAACACATTATTATTACTATGTCCAAAGTTTACATTATGGTTGGCTCTTAGTGTACATTTTATGGATTTGGACAAATGTACAGTGTCATGCATCCATCATTATAATATCATACAGAATAGTTTCACAGCCTTAAAATTCTTCTATGCTCTGCCCATCAATCCCTTCCTTCCTCATCCCTTGGCGATCACTGGTACTTCTACTCTATCCAGAGTTTTGCTTTTTCCAGAATGTCCTATAGCTGAGATCATATAGGACATATCCTTTCCAAATTGGCTTCTTTCCCTTCATAATATTCATTTAAATTTCCTCCACATCTTCTTATGGCTCAGCAGCTCATTTCTTTTCCGTGCTGAATAATATTCCGTTGTCTGGATGGGACACAGTTTATTTATCCACCTATTTGCTGAAGGACTTCTTGGCTGCTTCCAGATTTTGCCACTTATGAACTAAGTTGCTATAAATATCATTTGCAGGCTTTTGTTTAGATAGAAGCTTTCAACTCATTTGGTGAATACCAAAGACTGTTATTGCTTGTTCATATGGTTCATATTCTTCAACCATCCTGTTGCCTCTTCATTTCATGCTCTTATAGTCTGGTTGACTTTTCATAGTATTGTTGGGCCAGGGGCACCTAAGTGTCAGACTCTTGGTTTCAGCTTAGGTCATGATCTCATGATTTGTGAGTACGAGCCCTGCTCAGACTCTGTGCTGACAGTGCGGAGCCTGCTTGGGATTCTCTCTCTTTTCCCTCTCTCTCATTCTCTCTCTGCTCCTATCCCAATTTCTCTCTCTCTCGAAATAAGTAAACCAAACAGAAAACAGTATTATTGGGCCTTATTAATGAAGCCTTTCTGAATTAGAAACTACCTCTTTCAGGCAAAAATATATAGCAGTCTTTTATAATTTTCTTAAGTGCTAAGTATGCAAAATGAGAAAAATGAGACCATTTAAAATATTTTAATTTAAATAAATTGTTTTTAACATTCTTGTGAAATGGATGTGATATATGGTTTCCAACAGGCCTTTTGTACAGTACAGGCTGCTTTTCGCTGAGTCAGGAATTGTGTCTGTGAAAGCTCCTCATCACCTACACAACATATTGAAGCATCATTTCGAAAGTGTATCTATTGCTGGAATGAAAGACTGAGGCAAGTCAACAATTTTTCTTGGGGATAAGCTATTGATACGGTTAAAGTTTTCTAGCTTTCTTTCTCAAAAGGGATGATGATGGGGACATGGGTGAATCTCCACTCATAGCTCAGTAGGTGGTTGGGAGCAGTGAGCTTTGGGGATGTAAAGATCAGAGGTCTTAAAATCAATGGGATACAGAGTTCGCATTTCAGCTTTGCCACAGCCTAATTGTGAAGCCTTGGAAAAACTATTACTTTGAGTTTAATAACTTCTTAGTGCTTAAGATTTCCCTTCCGCAAGTGGATTTGATAATACCTACTCTACAGGTTTATTGGGAGAATTTATCTGAGATCATTAATGTAGAATGCTTGACACATAGTAAGTGTTCAGTGTTAGGTAACTTGGATGAGGCATTGAAATTCACAGAGACTTTTGTGAATCAAACAGGTCATTCTAAGATAAAGCAGGTACACAGTAGCGTATTTCACATTCTGCCCTTTCATTTTTGGGTTTAAACACTCCATTTTTATCCTAACTTTTCCTAAATTAAATATAATTAATAAATGATCAGTAAAATGGAATTGCTAGCCATAGCCAAACATTTGCTGACAGATTTTTTTCTTAATCCTAAATGTGTAAAATAAGATGAGAGGCAAAATTTGGTAACAATTTTACAGTCTGAAGGAACTGCTGGATCTCTATCATTTGCAATTTGAAACCCATGAATGTAAGTAGACGGGCAAATGCAAATCTACCCACACATATGGGCATGCGCACGCACACTCACACCCAGACCTGAGAGTGAATGGTCACTTTGAGATTTACGTTCCCTAGAAAATTTTGTGCTTCACAAAAAACTAAGTGTTGGAAACACAATATTTTAGTTTTGGTACAAATGTTCCATACAATGTCATTGTCCCATGCCATCACCCCTTCCCCGAGTAACCCATGTAGAAGCGATTTTATGTCTTATCTCTCTAAATCTGTTAGCATTAACATAAATGTTGCTACTCTAAATGTAGTCCCAGAATTAGAGGGTCTAGCCTGCATTCCAGCTGTTACTCTAGAAGACTACTAAGGCTCTTGCTCTCAGGGCCTCAAAAGAAATGTTGCTTTTGGAAGGCAAGGCAGGAAGCTTGAAAAAACTGCCAAGCTCACTCTAGAGAAAAGCGATGATTACCAAATGGGTGAGAGACTGCTGAAAAGTTGCTAACTATGTACAAACCTCACCTCAGAAACACATGTACATGTGCTCATGTACACACACACACACACACACACACACACAGACTCTCGCATGTGTGCAAAGTCATGGTTGGTTTCCAACTACTCTAGTTACACATTTCCTTTTGTACTCCTCACTCTTAAATTTTACAATATTTTTGCATATAAAATAATAGTGTATCTTAACACTGAAGCTACCTGAGATTTAACAAATATAATAATTCAGATAGTTTATTATTTGGATATCAATAAATTGAGATAGTTTATTATTTGGACATCAGTGATTCAAATACTAATGAAAATGATCCCATGTTGTTTTTTCTCTAAGTTTCTCAGGATCCAGTGTCCAATATGGGACCAAGGACTTTGGTGTTTAACACTGTAGTTGGTTTCTTTAGAAATCATTATGATTTCACAAGATAAAAAATCTTTTATGACTTCTTAGGAGGGATTTATGAAAGACTGATTTACCAAGCACCTATTCAGTTGTCCTTCATGATTGTAGGTGGCATTTTGTCTGTCTCTGTTATGTGGGCTTCAATTGCCTGTGTCCTACTCATGTGCATAAATTATCCATGCTTCCCTTAAAAACAATAATAATATGAAAGCCCTTCTTCCTATCAAGCTCACTACCAGTCTTATCTCCTTCCTTCCTTTGCAGCCTTTGACAATAAATCTTACTGTTATGAGTTTATAGATACCTCCCCCATCCCTCAAGATGAGGAAGATTAAACACACTGTTACGTGTAATATGCCAGAGTATGAAGTTGGGCTGGAATCATGTTTGTCTGCGTCCAAAATTCTCACTTGCTTTGCCTCACTGGTCTGTTCTTTTTTTTTTTTTTTTCTCCCAGCTTTAATTTTGAGGCCTGTATCCTTGGGTCTGGACATAAATGCCTTTACTCAACTGAGTCACTGACGGTGGGGTAACCAGTTTATTGCATCCATCTTCTCCCTGCTGTATATCCCAGTTGTCAACTCTTTCTCAAAAGGTGTTACACAGCATTGCACTGACCCTGCCTCTGTGCATTTCACTCTGCCCACCCTTTTTCTCATCCTGAGAGCCTAATTGGATATTTGTTGAGCCCCTGTGATCTGTACTGAGCTAGGTGTACAACCAAAGCATTCAACTTTTGAAGCTCACATCCCAAGGATGAGAACTGTGTAGGCTCTCTGTTTTTTTTCTTACCTCTCAGTTCAGAAATATTCATTCACCTAAAAAATACATAGTCAACATTTACTTGATGCCTGCTATGTTTCAGACCCTGTGGGAGGCAACAACAAATCAGCCGTAGCTGTGGGCTCAGTTCTTCCAGAGCTCGGAGTCTGGTGCAGAAGTGAGCAGACAAGGAGATTTCCTGTGTGATCATAGTGGAAGGTGCACAGGTGGCTGAGAGTAGAAGCATGTTGACAAGATTGGGAAATCGTAGAGGAAAGACTGGAAGTGATGATGGTCAACCTCACTGCTGTGAGTAAGCAGTGAGACTCATTCATGAAAGTTCTTCCCACTGAAATGCTGGTATTACTGTTCTGGTCCAGAGTTGCCAACCCCTTTCTGTTATCTGTGGTGGCCCCAAATCTGAAGCTCTGGTTAAGACTGACATGGCTGCCTTGACTCATTTTTGACCTGATTTAATTGTGTTACTATTTTGACTTCACATTGGGTCATCCAGTCTCTCCAGAGAAGTGAACTCTTTCTTTAAATAGCTTCATCCTTGAGAATGCCCTTGCCAACAAATTGGAATATGAGCAGTCAGTTAACAAGTGTAGAGTTATACCCCAAAAGGGATCTATACTTTCACAGACTCTCTGCCTGGATCAATTGACATAATGTACAATTATCCCTATATATGAAGAACACGTCATCATTTCTAGGCTGAAACACCAGTCAAACTGTGACACAGGTTTTTCAGCAAAACTTTTGTTTCCTATTTCAAAAGTCTGTGTTTGACTTTGGAGAAACTGTGGTCATTTGTTATGGATTTCTTTCGCTTTTTAAAAAGTGTATCTAAAAATTCCTACTTCATGTATAAAAAATCGGAGGTTAGACAGCCTTTTTAAACCAACAGATATATATGTCAGAGTGTATAAGTAGGGACCGCAAGTGTATGGTTGGTTCAAATTTAGAAATGATAAGGACTTGGGCTTATCACTGTATAATGTGGCCAGTGGCCAGTCGACTTTGGCCAAGCCAACTGATGGCCAAGGGAGAGCATTGGCTTGACTATCCTTTTGGCTGCTTTAAGTTGCAGATGGGTCATGCTTTTCCTGGATAGAAGAAGCTACCAGACCTTGATATAATTTTTAGGCTGTATTAATGCAAAAATCCTCCGAAATATCCCTTTCTTCTGTGTTAGTTAAACCCCAGCTGAAAAAAAAAAATATGTTTACATCCTTGAGAAGGATATTAGGAAACTGGAAGAAATACCCAGAGGAGAACTGGAGTTTCGAGGGACTATTAGATATAGTCAAAGCCACTGGGAATGTTTAGCCTAGTAAAATAGACCATGCCTACCAATGTTTAGTTGGGTGTCACTTGAAAAAATAGAATAAGAGTAGAATAGCACATTAGTAGTGTGTGTGTGTGTGTGTGTGTGTGTGTGTGTGTGTGTAAGAAAGAGACAGAAGTAAAGAGAGAGGAAGAGAGAGAGGGGAGAGATCAGGCTACTATATGCCCATTATGATGTCACCATCTATAACTTATGCTACCCCACTTAATCCTGATTGACAACTTACAGGGTATGTTTTATTGTCCATTTTACTGATGAAGAAACTGACGACCAGATAGCTGAAGTCACTCTGTTCAACTTTGCTCAGGTAAATTTTATTTTTTTAATATAATTTATTTTCAAATTGGTTTTCAAACAACACCCAGTGCTCATCCCAACAAATGCCCTCCTCCATGTCCATCACCCACTCTCTCTTCTCCCCACCCCCTATCAACTCTCAGTTTGTTCTCAGTATTTAAGAGTCATGGTTTGCCTCCCTCCCTCTCTGTAACTTTCTTTTCCCTTTCCCTCCCCCATGGTCTTCTGTTAGGTTTCTCAAGAGCCACAAAAGAGCGAAAACATATGCTATCTGTCCTTCTCTGCCTGACTTATTTCAAGTAGCATAGCACCCTCGAGTTCCATTAACGCTGCTGCAAATGGCCAGATTTCATTCCTTCTCATTGCCATGTAGTATTCCGTTGTGTACATAAACCACATCTTCTTGATCCGTTTGTCATTGATGGACATTTAGGCTCTTTCCATGATTTGGCTATTGTTGAGAGTGCTGCTATAAACATTGGGGTACATGTGCCCCTATGCATCAGCACTCCTGCATCCCTTGGGTAAATTCCTAGCAGTGCTATTGCTGAGTCATAGGGGAGTTCCATTTTTAATTTTTTGAGGAACTTCCACACTGTTCTCCAGAGGGGCTGCACCAGTTTGCATTCCCACCAACAATGCAAGAGGTTTCCTGTTTCTCCACATCCTCGCAGCATCTATATTTTCCTGATTTGTTCATTTTAGACACTCTGACAGACTTGAGGTGGTATCTCAGTGTGGTTGATTTGTATTTCTCACTCAGGTAAATTTTAGTGCTAGAAATATTTTCATTTGAAACTTCATGCTCTTTCTACAGTATCACATGGCCAGTTTAAAGTCCCACAGAGTTTGGACGGTATGATAGTTATTTTTTTTCAAAAACATGAGCTAGTAAAACTAAAAAAAAAAATGGAAATCAAAATATTTTTAAAGCATAAAAACAGTGAACAAACTTTAATGGTTTCCTAGAAAGAAACCTTAAGTCCCTTTCCAGGGTCTTGTCCATGATAAGCTTGAATGAAGAAGATTCATGGGGCACCTATGTGGCTCCGTAGGTTAAGCATTTGACTTCAGCTCAGGTCGTGATCTCATGGTCCATGAGTTCGAGCCCCACATCAGGCTCTGTGCTGACAGCTCAGAGCTGGGAGCCTGCTTCAGATTCTGTGTCTCTCATCCCCCCTCTCTCTCATGCTCTGTCTCTTTCTCTCTAAAAAATAAATGATCATTAAAAAAAAAAAAAGGAGGGGCGCCTGGGTGGCTTAGTCGGTTAAGCATCCGACTTTCGCTTAGATCATGATCTCGCGGTTCGTGGGTTCGAGCCCTGCGTCAGGCTCTGTGCTGACTGCCAGCTCGGAGCCTGGAGCCTGTTTCAGTCTGTGACTCCCTCTCTCTCTGATCCTCCCCTGCTCGCGCTGTCTCTCCCTCTCTCTCCTAGAAATAAATAAAACATAAAATTTTTTTTTAAAAAATAGTAATAAAAATTTTTAAAAAAAGGAAGATTCAGTGGGTAGATATGGGTGATATTCAAGGGCTACAGAATTCCACTGTTCCCTTCGTTGGTGGGTGAACTCCCACACAGGATGCCCCTTTTGATCCATGACTTTACATTGTCATGCATGGCCCCTCTAATTTCAGGGAGACCACAATCTTCCTTTGAAAGGAGACGTTCTCATTAAGTAATGAAGGCTAAGACTTTCAGTCCATTAAAAAAAATTATGTTGAAATCTTTTTTTCTGACATTCATGTTTTATACCTTAAATCCCATCAGTCTAGATCCTTAATTCACACTTAGATGTTGTGGGTAATGTTGACTCAATTCAGGGGACCCATTTTCCCAGGCGTGAGTCACATTTTCTGTTTTCTTTAGTCAAACCTTGTAACAATGAAAATATCAACTTCAAGTATGTTCTTTGTGCCTGAAGTTTTGCCGATTCCAGGTTAGTTAAGGGTGGAATGGGAAGTGATCACATGTGATGACCTGGGCTCGGCTCACTGGCAGAAAAATTCTTGTACAGAATGGTTGGCAGTTAACACAGTTCCATTTAAAAGTGCTTAACACAATGGCACTTCAGAGTGAAAGCTGGGGCCATGGTCACTCAGCCCTTCCACTAAACGGATTTTATGGCTTTGGACAACGTATCCCTCACTCAGGACCCGCTGCCACAGTTTTTGTTTAGTACTACAAAATGACAGACGTCAAGACCAAGGAACTTCCGGTCTGCTTCCTATACGTTTATGAAACACAATCGCAGGTTTAGATCTGTATACTTTTTTCAGATTTATTATTATGGTCTCCCCTCTTTATAAATCCCTTGTATTTTCTAGAGACAAAATAACAGTGAAAAAGTCAGGGACAAACAAAAGAAAAGGGAATAAAAATTTGGAAAGATGGAAGAAAAGGGGCGGAAGAGAGGCAACATGGGGGTGGAGAGCGTTCAGTGTGTTGGGATGAGAGGTGGCGTGTGTGGGGAAGCACGATTAGATTCCAGCAAGATAGAAGGATTCATGCTTCTTATGTAAATCCTCCCCTCCCCTGATACGGGGACACTTTTCAAGGTGAGTCCTGTTTGTTCATCACCCTCTCCCAGAAGACTGTGAACACTTGGAAGACTAGAACTGGGCCTTATTTAGGCCTGCCCACCCCCCATCATGGTGAGCACAAAGAAATAGCGCAAGAAATAAGTGTGCAGCCTGAAACCGATCTTCTCTGGAGAATGCAAATAAACGAGCCTCCTGTTTCTTCCTTCTGGTGCTTATTCGCTTCTTCCTCCGCTTCAGAGGCGAGGGAAGTGGATGGCCTAAGAGGCCCCATGGGTCATAGTTTTTTCTTCCATCTCTCTGTGCTTGGCAACAGGTCACCTGCGACTGTGCTTTTTTCTTTTCTGTGTTCTGGAGCACTCAGGGGACAAGCCTATCCGGCAAGTGGCTTTTCTGATGCCATGCTTCTGGATGCCCTCACCACACAAGCAACCAGACAGGAGGTTCCCTCGGTGGCTCCAAGGACAAATGCTCTGTCAGTGTGGTCTCAGTATTTCGCACGATTGTACCCACTCTGGGTAGAGGCTCCGCAGCTGGAGGGGAGGCTGCCAAATCAAGTGCAAGTCCATCTCCACGGTTTGGAAACAAGGATAGAGTGTTTCTCCTCGACGTTCTGGGACCTGTCTTCTCTTTGATGATTCAAAGCATAATGGGGTTGATACCTGTTGTATTACTCTAGAACATTCTGTCACTTGGCTGGTTAAAAAGGTGGAAGAGAAGGGTGGCGGGAGGGAGGAAGCTGTACTCGATCCTTATGGAAGCCAGTTAAAATTAATTGGAAAAAGCTTTTAAAGACCCAAGATGCAGACCAAATGTATCTCCAACCCGCGGCCTCATCCCGCTCAGAACACGAAGGTCACCGCGAAGCTGCAGATTTATGCACAAGGGTTGGGTGATGGAAAATGAGACAAAAGCATTTGGATTTTATTATTCCATTTACTCTGACCCTGGGCCATAAAGGGTTTGGAGAGCCTGTTTTATGTATTCAGCTGGTTGCCACACTGACAGGCATTTGGAGCCACTTAAATAAACCACTCCGGTCCCACAGCTGCAACAACACAGTATCAAATATAGGTTAGGGTTGAAATGGGGAGCCTGCAACACAGTGTCTCCAACAGGTGCACTGGGAAGATTCTTTGTTTTCCTGCAGCCCCTTCTTTTTGGAATAGCTTCTTTATCTGTCAGTTGATTTTGATTTCAAGCTAACTTGGATGCTGAAGTGCATTTGGGCTTTGCATAAAGGGCTCGCCCCTTTGGGGTCGACCCCTGTTTTCCAGGAATGCTCCGTGTTTTCATTGAGTTTGAGCTGGGTTTCAGAGAAGCTGGTGAGGTTTGGTTTGGTTTTGAGATTTGTGCTGACCCGTGTACTTCTTTCATTTTTGTAAAGTTGTCTTCTCTTTGTTCACTGAATTCTTTGAAACTGGTTGGGATGTCGAAGCTCCTGGTACGACCGAAAAGCAGACAAGGGGAAGAATTCAACATGGAAGACTGTGGAATTGAATCCACAAGTCTGCTTTGTGATAGACAAAACATATGTTCTGGGCTTTTTGTGTGTGTAGGTGTGGACACATAGGGTCCAAACAAAGCAGAGGGAAAGCTAGAATAGTAATGGTTAAGTCCGTACAGACAGAGTCTCACAGGTTTCTGTACGTTTCATAAGCAAACCTCATCCTTGAACAATATATTGTTTCCATTTTACAGATGACAAAATGGAGGCTAGGAAAGCTTAAAAGATTTTTCCAGGGGTCACGTGACTTTCAGCTAGGTGGCATTGCCCACACACATACTTCTTTTTATAACAAAGCGTTTGCTTGCTGCTAAGAGAGTTGTGATTACCAAACAGAATCCAGAGACACCCACAAGTGTGGGGGTGTGCCGAGAGCTCACGGCTTGAAACACCCTTTGACCTTGAGCGCGTACTCCTTCAGAACCCCAAAGAGAGTGTGGACAAGCTAATTGAGGAGATCTGTTTTGTTTCATACTATACCTCTTGGGTCTGTTCTTCATAGAAAAGCCATCAGGACTTTGAACTGTTAATCATTTGTCACAAAGACGGATTTTACCATTCTTCCCCTACCTTTCCTCATTCCAGACACTCACCCCCAAACACCTTAAGAGTTCTACAGTTGTATTTCCACTATTTGAATTTTCCTCCCATATCCGAAAGTCAGGGAAAGTACCAGAGAAAAGTCCCAATTATTGAAATCACATTATTATTTTTCTAAATCTCAGATTCTGTGAATGAGTGTTAATCAGTAGATCTCAATTAAGCTTCCAAACACAGCTTTCTGGAAAAAGACTCATATCTGAACAAAAATAAGGGAGTCACATGTGTTTTTGTGTTTTTAAATAATTTCTAAGATTTTTGGTACAAAAGACATATCTACATTTATTTTCTGCTTTAATGTGAACACATGCCTGCTGATTTTTTTTAAGTTTTAAAAAAGAAAACATGCATCTGAATAAATATAAAAGATATTGTGCTCTTTAGGGTATGATATTAAACCAAGAACATTTTCAGCTATATGTTTTCATTGGTATTTTTTTCTGTTAATCTTGTAAAGCAGAGAATAGGACTCATCTTTCCAGATGGAGAGGATAAGAGTTGGACACTCGACTTCTTCAGTTTTCCCAGGATTCAACATGAGTTTGCCACATTCATGACAAGCTTGCCAAAGATTGCACGTGGCTTGATGTTTTCAGGGGAATCTTTTAGAGGTGCACCTACCATTCTTCCTTTTCAGAATTAGTTCCCAGCCGAGCTACATGCAGCCTACCCCATCAACAAATACTAAAAGAATTAGAGACAAACATCTTCACGTGCCAGGGTGGGAAATTTGCCAAGCTCCCTGACAAATTAGTGGTCCAGAGTTGGGTTGAAATCATGACTAAATGTGCTAAATTCCATGTGAACATATGAAAATTAAAATGTTAATATGCTGGGACACCTGGGTGCCTCAGTTGGTTGAGCATCTGACTCTTGATTTCAGCTCAGGTCATGATATCACAGTTTGTGAGTTCGAGCCCCACATTGCGCTCCATACTGACAGTGTGGAGGCTGCTTGGGATTCTTTCTCCCCCCTCCGTCTCTCTCTGCCCCTCTTGAGTCTGTGCTCTCTCTCAATCTCTCTCAAAACAAATAAGTAAACTTAAAAAATGTTAATATGTTGATCAAGTTTTAAATATTTGTTGCAAACTCAGTAATTAGAAGAACGAATGGTTTAATAAGCAGAATGGTAGATGAGTTTTGATGGAACCAAATCTTGGGCGGAATTTCAGTGTAGAGGGAGGTAGCCTGAGGTATCTTCCCACCTCCCCTTCTGCCCACCGTTAACCCCTTGAGACACTTGAAGGATGCAAACCCCCTTTCATTACAACATCACCGAAGCCTCCTGTTTCCTGAAGCAGTCTTGCTCAAGTTAACTTCCCCTCCACCTCTGACTACTCATCTAAACTTCTGTGTCTTCAATGCTGTCAATCCCAATGGGCCATTCTGGAAAAAAATGTATGCTAATTGTGTGGAAGTGACTCATGCCAAAATGTGAAGAAATGATTACCTAGCCTTAAAGCAAAATGGTCAGTCTTGGGGACACATGGATGGCTCAGTCGGTTAAGCATCCAACTCTTCATTTCCACTCAGGTCATGATCTCACAGTTTGTGAGTTTGAGCCCCACATTGGACTCTGCACTGACAGAGCTGAGTCGGCTTGGAATTCTCTCTCTCTCCGTCTCTCTCTCTTTTTGCCCCTTCCCAATTTGTGCTTTCTGAGTTTCTCTCTCAAAATAAGTAAACTTAAAAAAATTATTAAAAAGAAAATATAATAAAGGTCAGACTTTTGGATTAAAATGAGAACCCATGACCATGGTCATCCAGAAGGATCTCTAACTAGCAGTAATGATTTCCACAGAGGGAAAGATTTCTAAAAGCCGCTTGAAGTGTAGCCACTCCCTCTTCTTCACAATTCCCGCACTTTGGATGAATATGGGTCAGATGCTTGGCATTCCTCTTTTGTATGGTCTCTGATCTTTGCTCTCACTCATGCCAAAATAGGTTAAACGCATATTTTTCACTGGATTGACCCAGGTATCTTGTTAGAACTGGCGGGTTGTTTGGGTATTTCTTAGTGATGTCCAATACCATAGTGGGTAGCATTTTTGACAATGTATCGCTTTTTTCTGTCTTCTGTTTGGCGTAATCACTCCAAAGAGAGTTATGGAATGGTTGCCTATGACTGTTCCGAGCGCAAGGGGTGCATCGGCTCAAGATGACCTGAGATCTGCGATTAGGGTCTCAAAAAGCAGGGTGGAAAAGTCAACTCTTTTTCCAGCTTCTGAAAATTCTGCAACTTTTTCCCTATATCCTTGGCTATGCTGCTGGGCAGATTAAAAAGCCTTGTGAGCCAGTACAAACTTTTTTTTTTTTTTTTAATGCACATATAGTATAATAAAAGCTAATGGCATTCCTTGATGACTTCTGTTGAAATTGGGGCACCTGCAATTTAATTGGTATTCCCCTCCCCAAAGCACAGCTTTGGAAGGCCTATCCCAGCTCACATGCACAGGCTGGAAAAATCACTGGATTCGTATTTGACTTCTCCAGCCATCAGATCGCGTTCGTTTGCAGTGGCATAAAGGTGGCTTGTGAAACTTTGAGAGAGAAAAAAATCTGCCAAACTAGGTGGGGATTTTATACTGTCTAAAGTTAGAAATGATCTGAACTCGATACACAGCCTCCCTCACCCCGTATTTTGGCATTTCTAGGAAATGTTACATAAAGAGAGACCAAAAAAAAAAAAAACAAAAAAAAAAAACAAAAGGGTTTGATGCTACATCACAACTCCGGCGCATATATCTTTTATTGTGGCAAAACTACATGGAAACCATAAGCAGCACAAATTACTACCATGTGAACGGAATTCTTGGTTGGGTTAGCACCCTCTGTGCGGACAAAGAGAGCCCAAAAAATATGCAAATTTGAAGCAAAACAAATGCACACTTTTCTTAAAGCCAAAAGCCTTCGTGTAATTTGGAACAACCAGTCTGCCTGAGTAATGTTCTTATATGTAAGTGGAAATCCTTTTTGATATTTACACTACTGATTTCTTTAATCTCCACTTTGGAATTAATAGGACAATAACATCGGATTGCTTCTTCGGCTGCCCCTGCACTTGAGCATATTTACCCAAGTGTCTAGAGTAGGGATTGTACACATATCTCTAATCCACCTGCCTGTGTTAGTTAAAAGCCCAGATAAAATCAGCAGCCCTTAGATCTTAACCTTTTAAGTCTGAAATGTTTTTAAAGTCTGGCCAAAGCAACTGAAGCCGGGCTGTGCATGGGGAGGGGAGGAGGAAATCGAGGAGGGGAAAACAGAGGGGGGAATTGGTCTATAAAACTTTTCTCTGCTCGAACCACTGTTGCATTCAAATGAGCCAAACACGTTATAATAACAGTGACGATCTCCATAAGAACTGGGGAGGGTGAATCTTGGGAGACCAAAAGAGTCTACTTTATCATGCGGTGACTTGGCATTCTGGCTGGCTGGCTAGCTGTTTATCCAAACAAGTTGAATTCGCTTTCAACTTTCTGTGTGTGTGCATGTTAGGGAATGGATGGTGGGAACAGGGGGTCACAGTATTTTCTAGATCCAGATACCCTAGTGACAAATGCTGAGTGCACTAAAAATACTAAAAACACAACAGCTTTGTTCTAGTATTTAAATCCCTGGAGCAGTCGCTGACAACAACTTGCATTTTCCCAAACTTAACTTGATATCAACTAGAACAGACCAAAACCAGACCAGAGATACTTGAAACTGTAATTGAAAACAACTCATAATGCTCATAAATCAACTTTTTTACCTTGATATTTTTCTTATACTCCTTGGACTAACCTATCTCTCTAAATAAATTAAATGATGGTTGATGTTGTTTCTCAATTGGGAGGCTACGTTTTTTTTCTTTATTATTTATTTTATACTCTTGAACTCAAGAAAAAAGAAGAGATCAAATCCAAACACAAAAGACAATAATAGTGACTTAAAAATTTTTAATGTTTATTTATTTGAGGGACAGAATTGGGGGTGAGGAGCAGAGAGAGAGGGAGACACGGAATCTGAAGCAGGCTCCAGGCTTGCAGCTGTCAGCACAGAGCCAGATGCAGGGCCCGAACCCACGAAGTGCGAGATCATGACCTAAGCCGAAGTCAGATGCTTAAGAGACTGAGGCACCCAGGCACCCCCAATAATAGTGTCTTGATATTTCTTTTATGATATACTGATAGAGCTAAAACATCGTATGTTTCCTAAGCCACAGATCCAAAGCTAAACTGACAATTGCTCATGAAGACAGTGATCAAAAGATTATTTTCTGCAGCTGTTCGTTTAACATATTTAGTTAAATGGGTTAAAAGCATTTCTTTACTGAAAGAGTTCTTCATTAATGACCATCTAAAGTCAGCCTATTACTGGACCTAAGCCTCAAGGCAATGAGGTGTGTGCTCATCTTTGCATTTCTCATCTTGTCTCCATTTCTCCTTGAAGGTATATTTTCATCTCCATGCCGCTAGCATAGATGCTCCTTACAAATTTATCATGCAACTGTGCGCATTACAGAAGAGCCAAAGCCACCACTCCCCAATATCCCACACCAAGTTTAATGGTTGTTTGTTTGTTTGTTTGTTTTTGAGGGAGCTCATGCTTGCTACTGGTCCCTGGTGACATAGGGCAGTGGGTTTAATTTTTCAGTTTTCTCCATTGGGAAGGTGAGCAGAAAGTAATTCAATCCAAAATGTGTTGGTCTTGACCTTGGGGTTGCTATATGCTTAGCCTTGAAGTCTCCAGTTCCTTTTCTTTCCATGATGCCAGCCGTAATGGCAGGTTGAATATGCAAGCCATACGGCAACTTGCAATTGAATGTTTTACACCAGCCACTGTACCACTAGCTGTATGAACATGATCTCACTTAATGCTCATGGTAGTCATATTATAAAACTTAGGGATGGTAAGAAACGGACTGGGCTCATCAAGCCTCTGAAGGACAGAGCAAGAACTCAACCCAGGTTAGTGTGCCATGGCTCACAATTAAAACAGTCTCATTTGTGCTTCCAGCTACTTCTGTCCTACAGTGTTGGTTTTCTGGAGTGTTTATCACTGTTCTGTCAAAATGCATTAACTCAACAATAAAAAGACAACTCAATCTTTAAAATGAGCGAATGACTTGAAAAGACATTGCTCCAAAAATGTATACAAAGGCCCCAGAAGCATCAGAAAGGACACTCAATGTGACTAGTCACTTGAGAAATACAAATTATAACTGCAAGGAGATACTGTTCAATACCCAGTAGGATGGCTATTTTTTTTTTAAATGTTTATTACTTTTTTGGGGGTAGTAAGTGCAGAGAGAGAGGGAAACAGAGTTTCTGAAGCAAGCTATGTGCTGACTGCAAGGAGTCTGAAGTGGGGCTCAAAATCACGAACTGTGAGCTCATGAACTGAGCTGAAGTCAGACACTTAACCAACTGAGCCACCCAGACACTTGTAGGGCTGTCAAAAAACAAGGAAATGACAAGAATTGTCAAGAGTTGGGAGTTAATTGGAACACTGGTGGAAATGTAAAATGGTGTAGCCACTGCCGAAAGTAGTTTGGCAGTTGCTTGAAAATTTAAACATAGAATGACCACATGACCCAGCAATTCCACTCCTTGGTATGTATGTTGAAAAAGTGAAAATATATGTTAAACAAAAACTGGGACCCAAATGTTCAAGGAGATAATTCATAGTAGCCCCCAAAATGGAAATAAGAACTGATGGATGGAGACCCAGCACATGGCATACATGTACAATGGAATATTATTCAGCTGTAAAGAGGAATGGGACTCTGACACATGCTACAATGTAGATCAGCCTTGAAAACACTATTCTAAATGAAAGAAGCCAGGCACAAAGGGAAACATATTGTGTGATTCTTTCTCTAGAAATGTCTAGAGTAGGCATCTCCATAGAGACAGAAAGCAGACTAGCCGTTGTCAGGGTCCCCGGGGGGAAAGAAAATATGGGGAGTGCTCGATGGGTTCCTTTTTGGGGTGATAAAAATGTTCTGGAATTACATAGTGGTGATGGTTGCACAGCACTGTAAACTAAAAGCCACTGGACTTTAAAAGGGTTAAAGGGGTAGACTTTAGGTGATGTGGATTTTACCAGAAGAAAGAGTACACTATAAATATGAGACAAGTCCAACACTCAATCACCTTAACTCACTCCTTCCTGACACTAAAGGGTCAAGAGGGTCCTGAGGTGAACTTGCCAAGTAGCCTCCCTTCCCATCACTGGATGGAGAGCTCTGATGCTTTTGAAGTGAGCTAAGGCAGTTACCAAAGGTGAGATTCATGACTGAGTACCCAGGAATTTCTGTCTATAATCTACATGACCAGACACTGGTGGCTGGTAGAAACACAAATGAACAATTCTCTTTAGGGTCCAGGAATAAGCCCTAAGAGAGTGGGTGGTAGGTGAATGGGGTCCATGACATGAAGTGAAAAACAAAGGCCTAAGTCATGATGCAGTTTTTTGTTTCAAACAAGGATTCTAAGACAGATCCTTAGAAATTGTGTGAATCAAGACAGTAAATGTGAGAATGTGAGAAAGGACTTGGTTTTGCATCTTAAACATTGGGTTATTAGTATAAGAATTCGTGAGAGACAGAGAGTCCCTCACTCTTACATGTGAATACATTTACGACATATCCAGATGTATGTTATATTGCCATTTTGTTGAAGAAACTAAGTCTGATGACTGTGGAAAAAATATCCTTTTTGATGGTGTGAGTGCATCTTTCTTACCCTCTTCTTCTGACTTTCTCTCTCAATCTAGGCTCAACAAGCGTCCCCATAGACACAGAATAAAGCAGCATTGTTTGGTGGGGGATTTAATTTCACTCCATCACAAGCGACCATCCCAGCCCTGTCATGGCAATTTGTCACACTTTTTTGTGCGCTCTATCTTTCTGAAGTTCCTTCTCCTCTGCCGTCCACTGCATAATCTCCTTCTCTGGGACAAAGCTCCCCAACATAATGAAAGAGGTGGAATTGGGAACGGAAAGTCAATGGACACAGTTATCAATTTGGGCCCCACACCCCCTGACTCCTGGGATTCCGCCCCAGCAGCCAAAGAGGCGCTAGTGGGGCCTGCTGTGTAGGAAAAAAAACGGCACCACCACAACGTTTGCTGAGGCCAAAGGAAGAGCTGGTGGCCGTTGGCAATGTAATCCAATGCCCTACTGCAGAGACCACCACATAGAGAACTACCGGCAGCTCCCCTTCAGTTCAGTCCGATTCAGCAGTACAGTTTGTTAGGATGCAGCTGATATTTGGAGCAGCCCTCTGAATTCATTCTAGAAGGAAAATCTGGGGAGCACTTCCCAGCAAGCAACCGATAGGATGCCAAAACTTGGTGTTAGATTCTAGCCAGGTCTTATGTCTGTTATCACAAAGCAGAATATATTTTGAGACGACTTCGGAATACAAACATATCTAAACCAAACCAGGCCATTTTTTTTTTTATGTTTTATTTATTTCTGAGAGAGAAAGAGAGACAGCATGAACAGGGGAGGGTCAGAGAGAGAGGGAGACACAGAATTCAAAGACAGGCTCCAGGCTCCTAGCTAGCTGTCAGCACAGAGCCCAACATGGGGCTGGAACCCACGGACCATGAGATCATGACCTGAGCCGAAGTTGGATGATTAACCGACTGAGCCACACAGGTGCCCATCAAGTTCCAATCTTTAATTGAGTGCCATAAGAAGAATCTCTTTAGCAGTCACTCCTTAGCAATGTCACAAGATTGACTTTAAGCATTTACGGGGCATCCCATATGATCTGTCTCTCTTTCTGCTACCATTGTGGGGGGAGGGGGGAGATTTTCCTTTTTGCCATTGGTCCTGTCACTGTTCTGGACATTTCCAAAGGGTCACCATTGGAGGTGTTAGTGAGTCCCTAATTTCTAGTTTGGGGGTATAAATATTCCCACATTCCAAGCCATTTGTAACAAGGCATCCATCTTCTACAACCATGGAAAAGAAAGTTGGTATTGCAGGTAATAACACTCTTCTATATTATGATGGTTGTGATCAAGGGCATAAGTGAAGTTACTGCAAATGCATGAATCCTTAATTCACCTATGAATCTACTTGGCAATTTACAGTAGGTTATGCTACTTGACTGCATTAAAAATAAATTTATTTTTAATGTAGCCCTCAGCTCTGCTAAAACAAGGAAACTGCTATGTTCAGGAAGTAAAGAACTCATTTATTATATTTTTAATAACTTTTAGGAACATACTGGGTGGGAGCCAATGTGGATTTGACATTGGCTCTGTCACTCATTAATTGTGTGATCTTGGGGAAATTACTTTACTTTTGTGTTCAGGTTGGTCTCCTCATTGAAACAAAGGGAAAATAATAATCCCCATCTTTTAAGGGTATCTTGAAGTTCAGGGGCACCTGGGTGGCTCAGTCAGTTAAGCATCTGACTTTGGCTCAGGTCATGATCTCACGGTTCTTGGGTTTGAGCCCCACATAGGGCTCTGTGCTGACAGCTAGCTCAGAGCCTGGAGCCTGTTTCAGATTCTGTGTGTCTCTCTCTCTGACCCTCCTCCGCTTATGCTGTCTCTCTCTCAGAAATAAATAAAACATAAAAAACCCAAAAAACAAACAAAAAAAGAGATATCTTGAGGTTCATTACAGTAAGTTGCAAGCCTGCATGCTACAACCCGTAATTATTATTTTCAGAAGTCTAAAGATTATTATTTTTATTATATATTAATATATATATTTGAATTCTATATATGTATTTTATTACATATGTCTACATATCTATAGAGCTATATAATTTTATATAGTTACATAATATATAGAGTTATATAATATATAGTCTACAAATAAGACATATCTCTATATATCTATATAGATATCTATCTATAGATACATATATCTGATATATGTTACAAGCTTGAATGCTACAACCTGTAATATTACTATTTCCAGAAGTCCAAAGATTCTGATTTTTACTATATAGATCTAAAGACCTATAGATACATATCTTATATATGTATCAGACACTTACATATCTCTCTTACATCAGATATATATATATATATTTTTTATATATATCTCACATCAGATATATATATTATATCTATTGGTTATATGTATGTTTGTGTGTGTGTGTATGTGTGTGTGTATTGCTGGGGCTGCTAGCTGGCTCCCTCTCTGCAACTATTTAAAATTATTTACATCCAATCTCATTTCCTACCTTCATTCCCATCATTCACATACTCTAGTACATTTGCCTCATTTTTCTTTTTTTAATTAAGGTGAACCCTTTACCACTTATATATATACATATATGTATGTATGTGCATGGACTCCTTCCTTACTTTCCCCCCCTCTGCAATGTTATTAGCCCAATGCTTAACATAACTAAATTCTTTTTATCTATTTGGACTCAACTCAGACTTCCCTGGAAGTCTCTCCTCACGTTTAGCTTAGCTCCACTCCTGTCATTCTTTATCAATCACAGTGACTACCATGCTATTATTGTGCTTATCTTGACATAAAAATTGTATTAAACATATTTATTAATACTTGGGTGGCTTGTTGTGTTAAGCATCTGACTTTGGCTCAGATCATAATCTCGCAGTTTGTGAGTTTGAGCCCCATGTCAGGCTCTGTGCTGACGGCTAAGAGCCTGGAGCCTGCTTCAGATTCTGTGTCTCCCCCTCTCCCTGCCTTTCCCCTGTTCACACTCTTTCTCTCTGTCTCTCAAAAATAAATAAATAAATAAATGGTTTTTAATAAAGAGTTTATTAATTGCTCCTTTCCCCCTTCTACTGGAAGGACCAGAATGGCAATAACCAATTTCTAGAACGCTGTCTGAGCCACCACAGCTGGCACAATGCCAGCATATAAAAATTGCTCAATAAATATTTGTTGAATGAATGGATGGTTTTTTACTTACACTGACAATTTAGTTCTTTTGAACCATATTTACCTGTGCCACCCTTTCTTTCCCAGAACACTCATGTTAGACATGTTATTTGCAGAACAGGATGTCATTTACCTGGGTTTCAGGAATGAACGGGAGACAAGTAAGTTCCAGCTCAGGGGCTCATGTGGGAAGACAGACAGGTGCTAGGGACCAACACAGCAAGCATTGAAGGAAACAGGGACTAGAGGATTGTGCAAAGCCTCATGCAGGAATCACTCTCTGAGTTCAGCCTTGGTCTTAAAGGATGATAGAGTCCTTCACAGTAGCTAATGGAAAAAGAAGAAAGTTTTGAATGAACGGAAGCCTCTGAGTAACTAATCACATGGCTGCATGAGAAAAGGGGGTGTGATGTTGCAGTGGTGATTTGTCAGGTGTGGTTGGAATATGAGCGGTGGGAAGAGGCAGAAGTATAAATTGAACTTGAACAGATCGGTCAGAGTCAATCATGAAATACCTTGAATGAGAGACTAAGGAAGTGTGCATTACATCATAGGCCCTGGGAAGGCTTGGACTCTTGTTCCTGCTGATTAACTTGCCTTATATATGCTTTGTTTTTCTCTCTAACACAGATTGAGTCTTCTATTTTTTTTTAAGTTTATTTATTTTGAGAGAGAGAGAGAGAGAGAGAGAGAGAGAAAGGAAGCAAGCCTGAGCAGGGGAGGGGCAAAGAGAGAAGGAGAGAGACAAAATCTTAGGCAGGTTCCACACTGTCAGTGCAGAGCCCAACTTGGGGCTTGATCTCACTACATCATGACTTGAGCTGAAATCAAGAGTCAGAGGCTTAACCAGCTGAGCCACCCTGGTGCCAGAAGCCTTGCCTCACTTCAAATCCACCCTTATCTTTCTTGGTCTATAGCGGGACACTGAGTAAGGCCAAGAGATATTTTTGGTCGTTGCAGTTAGAGGGGGGTATACTGGCATCCAGGGAACAGAGCCCAGGAATGCTGCTAAACGTCCCATGAGGCATCAGAAAGTCCCCACCACAAAAAATTATCCAGTCCAAAATATCAATAGCATCAAGGTCGAGGAACCCTGATCTACAGAAATTCATGCTCTTAATTCAGTCTGCCCTTCTTGGTTCTGTCTTGTCTTGTGTGGTTGTTTAATAGGGGTCCGGGGGCCATCTCTGAGTCCTCAGTTCAGAGTCCCTGAGACCTTAAATGGAACGTGCATGGAGAGATAGAGCAGCTGCTTCTCTGTCAGTGTATCCTCTGAGGGTAGAAAACTTCCCAAATGACTCATAATTAGCCCTCTACAGGTCCTGGATGAGCCGTGACTGCATATTTGAGTATCTGTTAAAGATGTTTTCACTCCAACCATACATTTGAAGAGCAAAGGCTCTGATACCAAGTATGTGGACTATTTGGAGCAGCATTTTCCCTTTTTTTTTTTTTTTTTTTTACAGCGAGAGAGTCTCTTCTCACTCACAATAATGATACTGATGTTCTCACAATAACAATAGCATGCCTTGGGTAGTCTTGGATAAGACACAAACTTCTTCTTCTTTTTTTTTTTTTTACAAATAGTTTATTGTCAAGTTGGTTTCCACATAACACCCAGTGCTCATCCCCACACGTGCCTTCCTCCATGTCCATCTTCCCCCTCCCTGCCACATCCATCAGTCCTCAGTTTGTTTCTCAGTATTCAAGAGTCTCTCATGGTTTGCCTCTCTCCCTTTCCCCCACCATTTTCCCCCTTCTTCTCCCCCATGGTCCTCAGTTAGTTCCTCCTAATCCTCCTATACAAAGACACAAACTTCTGATGGACTCTGTATCAGATTTTCTACAAAGCTTTGTTTGAGGAAAGAATAATGCAGGAAGTCTTGGTAGTCTATAGCTACAGGGGCCAAGAAGTGGCCCTGAAAGTCACTGAGGAAACTTCAGTGTGGATGCCTGCCTCTGGGGAGGGGCTTTAGAGGGAGGGAGTTCCCCGTTGGGTCGGTTATGGCCATCTTTTAGGATACAGGCTTGCAAAGAGTGTGACTTTGTCCTCCCATACCTTTGCAAATTCACTGAAACAGCCCCAAGACAAACTTGTGGGAGTCTTCCCTTCCAATCAAACACGGATCCCGGATGGTGGAGGGAGCAGCCATCAGCACACAAACTACAGAGAGACACAATCCTGCTGACCAAAGAAGCATCTGGATTCTCAGTTAGTTTGGGATTGTCTTACTTGATTAGGTAAAGAGCTAGGTGATGGAAGAAAGGAGATTTTATGGGCATCAGAGGCATGGTGATATAAGAGGGATAGGACAACGAGAAAAGCTCACTGTGAGCAGTTCCCACTCAGTGAAGTTTCTGGATAGAGAAGTAAGCGTTATCTGTCTTTTATTTTTTACTTTTATTTTTAAGTTTATTTATTTATTTTTGAGAGAGACTGAGAGAGAGGGGGGGAGAGAGAGAGACAGAGACAGAGAGAGACAGAGACAGAGAGAGGATACAGGAGGGGCAGAGAGGAGGTGACAGAGAATCTCAAGCAGAATCCACACTGCCAGCGCAGAGCCCAATGTGGGGCTCTGACTCACAAACTGTGAGATCATGACCTGAGCCCAAGTCAAGAGTCTGACACTTAATCAACTGAGACAACCAGGTGTCCCCCAACATTGTCTGTCTTAAAGGAGTCTCCTTTGGGGCTGTGGAGACAATGGGTGTTTATTATATAGTGAAAGGCTGGCAAAAATGTACTTTACTGTAGCTGACATCAAGAGTTTTTCAGTAAGAATTAGACTCACAGGGAGCATTTACAAGAGAAATGATTTATTGGTTGAAAATCCACCAATTTCCACCAATCCACCAATCCTGGTCCTAGAGCTGAATATTGGGGAAGGGGAACGAGAGATGGGTAGGCAACGATGCTATGCTCTGTCTCACTCCGTTGACTCTGTCCACCAAGCTAAGCCTCTTCTTTACCCTCAGCTGGGCTAGTCGTCAGCCATACTGAGAAACCTGGGCTAGTTTCTGAGCCACAGGCCCAAGAGCTGGTGTTAGATTTCTCTGGGCAAACCCGTGGGTGGTCTTGTCCTGAGCAGAGAGAAAAGCAGATAGCAGGAGGCTTTCCAGATTCCTCATCCAAGCATCAGTCTTCAAAGGAAAATGATCCACCTGGGAGAACAAGATGTTTCCAACAGACAGAGGAGAGACAGAAGCCTGAGGTCAGGCAAGCCCAGAATGCAGGAGGACTTGCCCCGTAACAGCTGTGCTGCTGAGATGGCTTCCACTTTTGGCTGGGAAGATATTTTTTTGTAGGTTTATTCCTTTGCCTTTCTTCCACATGCAATATATCAACGGGATAAGAGGAAAAAAGGCACTGTGTCTAAAACACAAACCTCTTGCAGTTTGGAAGCCCTGAATCTCATACGGTTGTTAGCTTTTAAAACTTGTTTTCATTTTTAAAAGTATTGTTGGGCTGATATTGGATGAGAGATGCTAATTTTGTGAACTGTTTGATCCAGAGAAAGGTTTCAAAATCTCTTTGGGTTTTTCAAATATGGAGGCGCAAACCACCCCTTCTAACACAATTACAGTCATCTTTGTACTGAATCAAATGATCTGTCAGTGCCTCTACCTTGATAAATTCCTATATTCACTTTCAAAATATAAAGTATCAGTAGCATTTTCCTAGGGTTCAGGACCAGTAATATGGAAGGAGTGGGATGTCTTGGCGCAGGTGTAGGGCGACAGTCCCACGCTGTGGTTCTACTCATGTGATCATTCATCACTCAAGGAACACTGTTATGTCGGGCACCAGACCACATAGCTGGTAACTACCGTGGGCCGACTTTCCCAACTGCTTTCACAACCTCTCACGTGGAGACACGTGGGGATAGGAAGAGAGGGAAACAATGACATTGACACTAGACCAGGATTCTCTAATAGCTTTTTTCTCAATTATAGATATTCCCAATATACAGGTCAATATAAAAATCCCTTTGTTTACTTTATTTGCTTTAAGTTTATTTATTTTGAGAGAGACAGAGGGAGCATGGGTTGGGGGAGGGGTAGAGGGAAAGAGAGAGAGAGAGAGAGAGAGAGAGAGAGAGAATCCCAAGCAGGCTTCACACTGTGAACACAGAGCCTGACACAGGGCTCAAATTCACAAAACCATGAGATCACGACCTGAGCTGAAACCAAGAGTGGCATGCTTAACTGCTTAATGGACTGAGCCACTCAGACGCCCCCCAAATCCCTCCAATTTAAAAGAAACCTGAAGGAGAATGGCTGGTTTAAGGCCCTGTCCTTGGGCAGAGAGAACATTCAAATGATTAATTCCAAGTTCAATTCCATGCCCCATGTCCACACTTCTTGAACTCAGTGCTAGTGTTTACCTGACTCTGAAACTCAATCTTGGAGGAAAAAGGCCCTGAGGTTTTCTTGGCTGCCGGCTTTGAATGCTGATCATAACTTATATCCTGAGGCTTTTACACCTATGAGACCCTGGTGGGTGGTGATGCTGGTGCTGGTGATGTATGGCATGCTGGAGAACGTGAGGAATAAGGTTAAAAAAAGACTTTCAGTAGGATTATTAGCAGCATGGAATTGATGTCTGGGACAATCAGCACGATGTGTGGCAGGTAGTATATTCTGCAATCAGTAGCTTTTATTATTTATTAACACAAGCCAAGAGCTCTACATATTTAAGGATCAAGACGTTCTTCTGAGTATAATTATTTTAATTGACTCGGGGAAAGAAGGCTGCACAGAACAAACTGAAAGGAAAGGATATTGGTTTACGGCAGCCACTGGGAAGGAAAAATATAAGCAGCTGGAGACTTTCTCAAGGCTTGAGGTAGTAACCATATTTCACCTTGAGGATGATGGTTTCTCTGGCTGTAAATTGCCATCCAGTCCAAGTGTCACTCAGAATATCATTTAGCTCTTCAGGAGGATTTTGCTCTTCAAGGAAAATGAAGGTGACAAACAGATGTAGCTGGTCTTGGGAAGCCTCTAGAAATGATGGGTCTCCAGCTCACACAAGATGTCAACATGACAGCAAGAGCATGCCTGGCTCTCTATCCCCTGGCCCAGTGACGTATGGAATGATACCATCAGACGGGTGATAGAGAGAGAGAAAGGAAAAAATGAAGTCATCCTTTAAAAAAATGGCGGTATCTTATTCAACAAATGCCCTTGGTGAGAACCAGCTGGCTTTAAACAGTTCTTCAGTGGCGCCCTTCCTTAGAGACACTAGACGTTTCCAACTACCTGGCTTTAATGTGGGGAGTACGCGGCTATACCTATCCACATTTCTAAGAACATTTTCTTTAATGTCAGTGAAAGATACTGACATTCTGGGTTCTTATCCAGACCACCAACGAATTACAATGTGGCTTGTTTCTTCTAATTACTTGGATGGTAATTTTCCCTTCTCCCCATACCGATCCAAACTCAACTGGCTGAGGATGGTATGTATTAGGTAGTGACGTTCAAGTATTTCTAATGAGCATTGATCATTAGTAGTGACTATGGCTATTTCATTCCTAAGGGACTATGTTCTTAACTCCACACATGTTTCTCTTGGTCCACTACTTGTAGAGTCCTGTGATTGGCACAAAATGGACTACTCCAGAGTCGCTGTCCATATTCTGGGAATCCACAGTCTAGAAAGAAAGGCTAAACTGATTATTATTAACAATGTACTGCATTGGTTTTTTTTTTTTTTAATTTTTTTTAGTGTTTATTTTGAGAGAGAGAGAGAGAGTGAGAGAGATCAAGGAGGGACAGAGAGGAGACAGAATCCAAAGCAGGCTCCAGGCTCCGAACTGTCAGCACAGAGCCCAATGCAGGGCTCAAACTCAACAAACCATGAGATCATGACCTGAGCCAAAGTCAGATGGTTAACTGACTGAGCCACCCAGGTGCCCCTGCACTGCATTGTTTTAACTGCAATGCAGAATGGGCTAAATAAATCAAGATAGGTAACTGCAAAATGCTGAGGGTGTGGAGAGGAAAAAAGCAGTCCCTGATTAGGCTTCCTTGACTCAATCCATCACAGTGAACATTGCTGGTCCCGAAATCTTCAGGCTCTATGTACAAGACACAGTCTTAGACATTTGGAAATCCCTGGGAAATAAAAAAGGTAAAGATTTTCTGCTCTCGTGGTGCTTAAATTCCTGTGGGAGGTGGGAGGGGGTGGGGATAGGCAATGGCCAACACTCATAATAAATCATTTCTCAGCTTGCTTAAATCTTACTGAGAAAAAAGAAAAGTAAAGAAAAGCTTCGGGGCACCTGGGTGGCTCAGTCGGTTAAGTGTCCGACTTCGGCTCAGGTCATGATCTCACTGTTTGTGGGTTCGAGCGCCACCTCGAGCTCTGTGCTGACAGCCAGCTCAGAGCCTGGAGTCTGTCTTCAGATTCTGTGTCTCCCTCTCTCTCTCTGACCCTCCCCTGCTCACACTGTCTCTCTCTCTCTCTTAAAAATAAAGAAAACATTAAAAAATTTTGGAAGAAAAGAAAAGCTTCTTCCAAAAGTAACTCGACATGGCCTGGAAACATTTGCCTGCCTACCAAGCAGTAATTATCCTGCCCTTGCCACACTCTTTGGTATATTAGGGCCAGAAATGAAAACTATGCATGGAATAAATTGGTAGGTGATTAAAGTATTTTATTTGAAATTATGGCTAGGTGGATGGATGGTAATGCTATACCATTTGTATATTACAAATGCAGAAACCATTAATTGGCAGAGATCCTCACATATATATGCAGATATGAATATATGTATAATCATGATGCCTCTGCCTCTAGATTCAGAAAAATGAGAAACGAAGTGTGTTAACAAGGTATATAAAGGAATGCTAATGAGAGTATAGATTCTGACTTTCTCCAATCACGAAAGCCAGTTTGACAATTTTTACGGAATTGACCGGTGGGTTCAGCCTCACACCTGTTCAATTCAGTCAAAAATGTCAAAAATTCTGTGACTGAATTGACAGCTGTGAGGCTGACCGACTGGTCAATTCCATCAAAGCAGTGGGACCATTTGTGCTTGAAGATACATTTCAGACCCAATATAGAAAAAGAGAATTTTGGGAATTAGTGAGTAATCTCCTTGAGGGCCATTTCGACTCAGAGAATGGGTCATAAGTCAGCATTTTGCAAAAATCATTCCACACCGGTGGTGAAGTTAAGATTCTGCGTTACCTGAAGAACCGTCCATAATCATTACTGGAAATGAGTCAATGCCGTTGATGGTGCCTGTCCTGATCTTGCACAATCAACTGCTATGATTTCGTTTGAGCTTTCCTTTGAAAGCCCAGCTATTCAGGGGACCGCTTTCAATGCTTCTATTTTACCATGAATGAATTCTCACGAGGGTGCTATGGAGGAGTATGAGCGGAATAAATCTACATTTTTGTTATCACGGCATATCAGTCTTAGGGAGTGAGTGGGAAAATGTCCATTTTCAGTATTTTTAACTCAGCAGCTTTTCTCACAAGGGTGATTTCTTAATGACAGGGACTTAAAAGGACCTTAATATGCTTAAGTTTGTCCTATAGCATACATTTTATATGAAGACAGACAAATATAGACAAATCCCCCCAATTCAGTTTCAGTGCTTGTTTTTATTTTTTTGTTTTTTTGTTTTTGTTTTTTGCTTTCTTTGGCCTAGGGAGCCAAGTATGAATTTTGAGAAACCACCATCATGGCCCAGAGAATCTTTCTTCAGACCCCTGTGCTCAGGAGACAGGTTCATCTGCATAAAGACACATTAGAGACCAAAAGGACTGGCCAGCCTCTCCCACGGTCTGAAGTTAACGCTTGCCTTTGTGCGGCCCACTCTTTTCTGAACTTGAAATCCAATTGGCCAACAATTAAAGCCAATTAGCACGTGAGGAAAAGAAACCAAAGACTCTCCCCCTTGTGTTTTCCATGGCTGATAGAAAGCTCGTTAGCTCAAGGCATTAGCACAGTTGTGTGTCAGGTCCGGCGGATAACGGAGACTAGTTGGCTTAAAGTATTAGGAGACCAATGTAGCGGCTGGCGCAGCAGAACCGTGTTATTCTGAGCTAACAGCTGCCAAACATTCTTGACAGGAGATGAGGCAGATGTCTAAGGACAATCAAAGGGAGAAGAAAGTTTAAGCCAACGTTTGCCTATCTCATATTCTGTGCTTGATCCTCAGCCTCAAAGACAGTGCCCAGCTGTTACATTTCAAGGTCCAGAGGCTGCCCCCAAGTCCCAGCCTCCCCCGCACCCCCTGCTTATTCTCTGAGAGCAGTGCTCAGCGTTCATGTCTGCGCACAGCCAGCCCCCCCCGCCCCCCCACCCCTGCAGGTCACCTCACTGGAAAGACTGGGTCTTCCTGGTGCCTTTATAATTTTCTGAACACTCCAAATGTTTGGGGCAAAATGCCATGGTGTGTGATAATCACAGGATTGGGGATCGAAAAGTCTACAGTTCAGCCCTAAATGGGCCAGCTGATTGGGAGGACAAGATATGTTCTGGCCAGAGCAGCATGTCCTTTGAGGCGAGAAATCACCAGTTCAAGTACAAAGTGAAGAAAAGAGGAACAATCCATGTGAAATCTAAATGTTGCGGATTTACTCTGAAAGCTGTAGACATTCTCTCTCATTGTTTAAATAATATAAGAAATGTGGGAGTAGGATTGGAGTACAAAGGCCCGTTATGGATAAACAGATAATATGCAAGGTGGACTGAAGTCATCGACAAGTTGGAGTGTTGTGTGTATCTTGCTGTGGGGTGGGGGGGGAGGGAGAAGATTCACTTCTCACAATGGCTAAGACTCTTCATGTCCCATGATAGGGCACTATGCTTACTTGCTAAAACCCTTTATTGTTCTACTTTACAAAGCATCTAGAGAAAATAGACAATTCTTTCATGTTGCTAACCAGCCCCTGAAGTGAATTAAATGGTAGCATCTTCTCAAATAAGGACACTTGGTGATGTCCAAATTGTGGTATATGCTGATGAAAAGCAATGCAAATGTGTATGTTTAAAAAAATGAAAAGAAATTCAAGATTTTCTCTCGGAAGACCTTCCTGTTAAAACTTAAGTGCTGCTTGGTATTTTGCATGGACCATCACCTTTGATAAGTGATATGCACTCATCATATTGAATTATAATTATGTGATAACAACGTCAACCCTAGGGGCGCCTGGGTGGCTCAGTCGGTTAAGAGTCCAACTTCAGGGGTGACTGGGTGGCTTGGTTGGTTAAGCGTCTGAGTTTCACTTAGGTCATGATCTCACGGTTAGTGGGTTCAAGCCCCGCATTGGGCTCTGTGCTGACTGCCAGCTCAGAGCCTGGAGCCTGTTTCAGTCTGTGACTCCCTCTCTCTCTGACCCTCCCCTGCTCACGCTGTCTCTCTCTCTGTCTCTCTCCTAGAAATAAATAAAACATTTAAAAAAAAAAAGAGTCCAACTTCAGCTCAGGTCATGATCTCATGGTTCGTGGGTTCGAGCCCCGCATCGGGCTCTGTGCTGACAGCCAGCTCAGAGCCTGGAGCCTGTTTCCAATTTTGTGTCTCCCTTTCTTTCTGACTCTCCTCTGCCCACGCTGTCTCTCTCTCTCTCCCAGAAATAAATAAAATATTAAAAATATTAAAAAACAAAACAAAAATGTCAACCCTAGCACCAGTCCACAGCCATGAGCCTCTGGACAGATGTGCCATCATACATGCATTGTTATGTCTGGAGACGGGACCTAGTATGTGCTCAGTGTGTTTATTGAACAAATAAATGAAATGAAGAAATGAATGAAGGAAATGAGTACTTCATTGCATGCCAAACCCATTGAAAATACATACAAGCAATTAACACTTTTGTGGGTTACATAGAGAAATCGCCAAGAGGCCGTCTTTCTAGCAGATTATCCGAAAAGAACTCAATATGACATAGTTTCTTTTAAAACCACTAACTAGTCTGGAGTCCTTTTATTTCAACAAAAATATCTATTTAAAACCAACTATTGGAATTAGAGAGAGGTTTTGAACCTACGTCTATTTCTACCCCGACAACTAATTACAGGGATAACTTTCACACATACTACCATTGCAGGTGCAAATATTTAATTGTATGTGCAAGCCAGGTGGCGAGGTGCCTCCTTTACTACGTGTTCAATTGTGTCTGCTCTCGCTGCCCCTTCAATTAGCTGTGGGTGCAGAAAACAGAGACCTAGCCTAGGCCCTATTAAAATGAGGCCTATATATTCCACAGCCTTTTATCTGTGAGGGGGAAGGGGTTGTGCATTTTGCATTTTATTTTAGTTGTTCCTAGCTGGGGCCCGGGGGAGTCACTTCGGCAAGCTAGTTAGCCAAGAGCAGCTGAACTTGGCCTGATAAGAATTGCACACAGTTGCAGAGAAAACAGTCCGCTCCCCCCCCTCCCCCAAGTTGAGGCATTAAACCGATTAAACCGGGATCTCTATTTTGAGGCTACATGGCTTGCTTATTCTGAAGGTGCTTGAAAATCAGGTGGAGTTTTTCCCTGCGAGATCAGAACAGAAAGGTTGGATCAAAACAGTTGAAACAGGCAGGCGCTCCTAACTGAAAGTCTTACTTTAGCAGAGTTCCATTTCCCTTTGAGAGTAGAGGAGGCTGTTTGAAGAGCAGGGACACATTTTGAGCTCTTGATCTTTTCTTTTGAACATAAGGAATTCAACAGGCTATTTTGGGAGATAAAAAACAATTATGCTTAATACTGTCTGAGAATCTACAGGGTTAAAATTTGACCAAGGCTGAGATTAGAAAATAATCAGCCTAGTGTTGAGTCCTATCCCCGTGGGAAGGGATCAGAATGATCTTCATCACAGCAGAAATTGGGACTCAGTAACTCTGAATTCCAGTTTTCCTCCCCTAGCTGTGTGATTTCAGACATGTTATTTCACTTCTCTGATCCTCAATTTCCTCTCCTTCGGATGGGGCCACTCATGTCTACCTCACCAGCTGTATGAGGGCCAAAGCATATGTACTTGAAGTACTCTGGTTCTCTAAATCCATGATGGGGCTATATAGAGCCTGCTTTGCCTCTCTCAGAGGAAAAGAACATTGAGGAAATTTCTATTCGGCTACAAGCGGGAAGGCCCAGACAAGGGAGCCACTAGACATCCTGGACATATATCCAATTTTTACCCTTCAAAAGTTGATGACCATGTTCACTTCTGCAGTGATGTATTATTGGATTTTTAGCCTGAGCAATAAATCACAGGCTTCTAAATCTTAATGTTTACATTTTTAGGGAACTTAAATATGTTTCAATAATCTGGCATCATTCTATTTAAAAAGTTTTCCTCTATCATCTTGGGCTACTCATATTTTTAGGGGACTATAGATTTAGAAATAGGAGATCTAAATTTTTATTTCTAATTCTTAGATTCCTGTCTAGTTTTGAATCATATCATTTATTTACAGTTCTTGACTTTTTATGGTGCTTATAGGATGTCATGTATTAAAGGTGATTTGAAGTTGTGTCTTCAAGTCCAGGGTCTCCAGTCATCTTCTCTCTCTCTCTCTCTCTGTGTCTCTCATGCGTGCACACACACACACACCAAGGCTTTCCTGCACTTTTCAGTAATTCATTGTGATATCTCAGATGCATGAATGTGGGGCCCGCTGGAGAGAAAATGCTTATCCTGGACAGAGACTGTAGGAATGCTAACACTAGGTTGCCAAAGAATGCTACATCATAAATAATGATATCCTGGGCTGACCAACGAAACGAACCTAGTGTCTTGGAAATTAATAGCGACTCCTCCATTAGAAATCTGGGTAGTTATTTCTACTACCTGACTTGGTAATACTGGGGAGGGCTCTTGGATCTCTTCTGTCACCTCTTGGCTTTTTCTCTGGATAGAGATGATTTCAGTGAAGGAGACTTTCAAATTCAGAACAAAAAGTTTGCTCACAAGATACTCTCAAATTGGTGATAAGACCTAGGGTCATGGTCATGCTCTTTGGAGTGGACTCCAACTTCTCTTGATCTCCTTGTCTTCTCTCTGGGATGGGGATGGGAATGGGGTTAGGGATGGGGGACATTCCACTGAAACAGAGGCACATACACAAGGCCCTGAGTCAAGGCCCCCACCAAGTACTTCCCATTTACGGTGAAGTATGAGAAGACAGTTATTCCAAAGAACACTTGGGCTTCATCAGTGGTTCCCACCCATTATCCTAGTTGCTCTTCCTTGAAGTTTGAGAACAGGTTTCTCCTGGGTCCTCAGCCTCCAGTGATGAGGCAAGCCCACTTAGAAAAGCTCTGGGAGCTTGCTATAAGGCTTAAGGAATGGGAAAATGTAATTGGCTTCCAACAAGATTATTTTCTCTATGGTAATTGTATGTAACAGCCAGAACTTCCTCCTGATAAAGACAGAAGATAGAGGGGTACCTGAGTGGCTCAGTCAGTTATGCATCCTACTTTGGCTCAGGTCATGATCTCACGGTCTGTGGGTTCAGGCCCCACATCGGCCTCTGTGCTGACAGCTCAGAGACTGGACCCTGCTTTGGATTCTGTGTCTCCCTCTCTCTCTGCCCCTCCCCTGCTCACACTCTGTCTCTCTCTCAAAAATAAAAAAATAAACATAAAAAAAGACAGAAAATAGAAAATCTTTTGTTACTTTTTTTCTTATATTTATTTATTTATTTATTTTTGAGAGGGAGGGAAACAAGGAATCCCAAGCAGGCTCTGCACTGTCAGTGTAGAGCTTTGACAATAAAAAATAATACTAACCATTTATTATGGGGTCACCACAGGCTAGGCACCACATTAATTGCTTTGCATATATTACACATTTTGATTTACGTGTTAAATTAAAGTCATATTCTTGAAAAAAATAAATTAAATTGGGCCCAAACCTCCATTTTACTTACAGTGAAAAACCTGGTGCCTCTCCACCAAAACCTCAGAGACTTCTCTGAGTATATTCTTTTTTTTTTCTTTTGAGAGAGAGAGAGAGAGAATCTCAAGCATGCTCAGAGTTCTTAGCACAGAGACCAACACGGGACTCGAACTCGCAAACTGTGAGATCATGACCTGAGCTGAAACCGAGGCAGACACTTCACGAACCGAGCCCCCCAGGTGCTCTCCTCTGAGTATTTCTTTCTCGTTTCATCTGCCCTGGTTTGGTTGTGACTTTTCTTGTGTGCTCACCTGCTAGCATCCCACCTCCTCCGGCTCCTCCCTCTGTTCCATAGAGACACAAGCATGAACCATCTCTTTGCGATGACTTGTCCAAAACAACAACAAAACAAAACATTGTGATAAGCATCTGTGTGCACAGCAAACTTTAATAAGTTGGAAGAAAAGGATCACTTTATAGCGAAACAAACCACTTGAAACTTAATGTTGGGCATTCTTATCTACCAGGGTCTCTGGCCATCTCTGCTGCCTAATTTCTCCCCTCATACCTCACCTTTGAGACAGAGCAGGTCTCCCGCCCAAATGACACAAGGTGTGATGGCAAATGGAGCTGTCCATTCTGGCTTCAAATATACTCAGAATAGGAATGAGCAGAAGGTGGATTCTGAAGGACTTTGCTTCTAAGTTGGAAGCTATAGAAAGAAAAGAAGTGTCCTAGACAAGCAGAAATGTCCTTTATTGGATAGACGAAGCCTCATAAAGGGGAAACTTTGAACTTGTCTGTGTCTTTCTAGAGATGGACCATACACCATGGTGCTTATAGTGAACTATCCTATACTGCAGACTTAAACATCTGTTCAGAGAGAGCATCTCAAGTTACGTATCCTTAGTATAATCAAAACAAAACAAAACCCAACCTGATTTTCTTTAGTCAGTGCAACTTTAAAAAAAAAAAACCAAAGGGATAATTGAGTTGAGAACAAAACCCAAAACTATCTGTTTATTGCTGGACTCACGAATAGAGTTCAATGCCAATCTTATGACTGTTCCCTAGTGTAGTGTAGATATGTGTTGTTACTATTACTTTGTAATCAAAATAGTCACAGACAAGTGGGTATCTGAGCCATCACCTTTGTCTCATAGGTGATCCGTTAGGTTCCATGTATGTAAGGAAATGCTTCCAGGCCATATTTCTTGTTATACAACATTTTCCCTTTTCCTGTATTGATTCCACCCAATACACCAGTAGATAAGCACAATGTGCTTGGGAGAGGGACAGGCTGTCATTGTCCTGTTAGCAGAAGAGAAACAGAGAGAACCTGAAGCCTGGTTTAACTAGCCCAATCACTTCGTTATCCAAAATATGGATTGGAAACATGGATTGGGAAACCAAAATAACTGTGGGTGGAAACAACTTCCTCCCTGCTCAACCAAACATTGGGAGCATTAACCCTGGTATTTATTGCTCATTTTAACTGCAGTGCCTAGCAAGCAATTTCTCAGCCTACGTTGCAAAATATATATATATATATATAATTCATATGCCTAATATTTCGCCCCAGTTCTCCTTGCATATTTTACAGTTTGAGACTGTTTGTGTGTTTGCTATATATCAGTTGACACCTCTGTAAAAATCTTTATATTGAATGCCTTTGGCCACTATGTGCCAAATAATAGCATTACCATTTGTAATTTTCGAAGTGCTGGTTTTCTTGTAAGCTTTGCTCTGTGCATTATAAGCAGGAAGGATTTTCAAAACGTTATTGATACTTCTTCCTAAATGACCTTCCTCAGTGTTGTGAGGCACCATAACTATTCCACCTTGACTTTTCTGTTCTCTTCCATTAAAGACTTGAACCAATTAAAGAAATCTTTTTTTTTTTTCTTTTAGATGCTCTTGCCAACAATATAGTTCTTCTCCAGGATTCTCTTTGTAATTTATACTTAGGTTTTGAGGTTTTAGACGTGTACTGCTCTCCATAGTGTCAAAATCATTATTTATTTTTATTTCAGAGCCTTCCAGCTCCCCTAAAAAAGAAACTGAGGTTATTTATACCAAAGACAATTAAATGATGGATTAGATGAAATTACATAGAAAGGGAGACCCAAAGCGCACAAAGATGGATACTAACATTATCCCTAAAATGTAGATAGATGTAATTCTATAAATCATCTAGAACATAAACTCCACAAGAGCAGGGACTTTGGTCATTGCCAAATGTGGAGTTAAGTGTCTAGATGTCAGTATGTACTCCTACATATTTGTTACATGTTGAATTGACATTAAATTCAGGTTGGGTTTTCCCAGATGCTGATGGATGAAGGGGAATGTGATGAGATGTATGCATCATTGTAGAGACTTGTATATTTATTCATCTATTTGTTTGTGTACATATATTTTTAAAAATTTTTAATGTTTTATTTATTTTTGGAAGAGAGAGAGAGAAGGAGAGAGAGAGAGAGTGAAAGTGAGCATGAGCAGGGGGAGGGGCAGAGAGAGAGAGGGAAACATAGAATCTGAAGTAGGCTCGAGGCTCCAAGCTGTCTGGTGGGGCTTGAACTCACAAACTGTGAGATCATGACCTGAGCTGTAGTCAAATACTTAACCGACTGGGCCATCCAGGGGCCCCTGTTGTTTATATTTTAGAGAGAAAGAGAAGGCATGAGTGGGGGAGAGTGGCACAGGTGGGGGGATGGAGAGAGAGAGAGAGAGAGAGAGAGAGAGAGAGAATCCCAAGTAGGCTCCACACTCAGTGTAGAACCTGAGTCGGGGTTTGATCCCACAACCTTGGGATTATTACCTGAGCCAAAGTCAAGAGTCGGACACTGAACTGACTGAGCCACACAGGAGCCCCTGAGGATTGTATATTTAAAGGAACTCAAAGCTCTTCTGGTAGTTAAAGACCTCATAATGCAGATGAGAAAACAGGGAGCTGAAAAGGGAATGCAGAGGAAAAGTTCTAGAATTCATACCTATAGGTTGCAGGTCAGGGAGCCTTCTCCTGCATCAAGGCTGGAGCACCTAATCATGTTCATTCTATGGAGAACAAGCTACTGATATGGGTTCTCCAAGGAGCCCATAGAGTGTGCTTGTGTGTCCATGAAAGAAAAATCCTTCTATTCCAATTTATTTATCTCTGCCCCCTCTGCCCATTCCTTTGAAAGTGACTCCATTACAAGACATGGTTGTAAGGAGGGCACAGGATGCCTTGCAATTGTCTTTACCCATGTCTAGTGGTCCAAGAACAAACGCAATGAAGTGACCTGCTATACAGAGAGATCAAGTTTGAAGAATATTCAAATCCCACCATTTTGAAATATGTTTGCCCAATTTATGGGCAAAATTCAACCCCTTTCTTTGATTCCTATGACTTGTGACCTGAGATATCAAGAAGTTCTGTATCTAAATTTTATTACAAATATAAACAGATTACATTCAATAGTAGTTAGTGTATAATTCAGCTGTATGGGGGCGCCCGGGTGGCTTAGTCGGTTAAGCGTCCGACTTTCGCTCAGGTCATGATCTCGCGGTTAGTGGGTTCGAGCCCCGCGTCGGGCTCTGTGCTGACTGCCAGCTCAGAGCCTGGAGCCTGTTTCAGTCTGTGATTCCCTCTCTCTCTGGCCCTCCCCTGCTCACGCTGTCTCTCTCTCTCTCTTTCCTAGAAATAAATAAAAATATTAAAAAAAAAATAATTCAGCTGTATGTGCACATATGTGCATAATATCTATTTTGTCTTCTTCATAGAGCCCTCTCTTGCTTTGGGAAGTCAACAATCTCCACTCCCAGGCCATGTGGATATGGGAGGACAGCTCCTCTCCTACCTCATTCAGTATGCATACACTACAATTATGGACTTATAACTCAAGTCAGGCCAATGAGAGGCAAGGCCTTCATCAATTCAGTTCAATTGAATGTCCTACATGTTGAGTGTCTCTTACAATGTTCCTTTAAATCTTTATAACAGTGATATTTAGAAAGGATAATTCACAGGCATCATGGAAAAGTTTAAATGAGAGAAGCAAACTCAATGATGATCAAGAGCAATCCATAATAAACTACAAAGATGTGCCCCTACGATTAAGAAAAGTTTTCAATGATAACTGGAAACAAAAGGGCTTCCCCGTTTAATTAAAAAATTAAACTAACCAGAATTTCAGTCCCCAAGGATAGCGATTCATTTAAGTTTGATTTGTAGACATTTTTCAAGGATTTTACCTTTTAGAGACAAAAATTTGCTTAATGCAAGTTACTCAATGAACGAAGTTACGAAATGTGATTTTAAAAATAAACTGTTTGCCCTGAAGAGACACATAAGTAAAGGCAGTAAGTCTTTCTCAGTTTTAAAATTCCATAATGCTAATGGACCAATGAATTAATTAATCAAAGAAATGATCTTTAAATATTTTTTCCTAGATAGTTATTCTAAGTGTTTATGTTGGCTATAATGTCTTTTTCCTGTTTTAGCATTTTCTAGCACGCTAAACAAAAACATAACAACACCACCACAAAGTAGATTGTGTGATCTAATAATTTTGAAATAAACTTGATGAATGCATCCAGTCTGGGCTTCAGAACTTCCCAGTTGAATGTGCACAGCAGTTTCACAATACTTCGTACTACATGCAAAGGTTTCTAAATTTATTTGGCTTTAATATTTATATATATTCGAAACACATCTCTCAAGACTGGTCTTCTAAGAAATGTACTTTAGAAAACTGCTCTAAAAATGAATAGTTTTGAACCCTTCCCACCATCTTACCACCTATTAGCCTTGTACCTTGTACATATTTATTGTGTTTTATACAGTAAAACAATTATTTTCACTAAAGGTCCTGTCCCCCCCCAAAACATGAATTAAGTAACTTTTGAGCAGCTCATGCTACCCTGATAAGAATTCTACAAACCCAGGTCTAAGTCTAAAGTTTAGGGCTATGTGAGGTCTTTCCTTTCTGAACATTGCCATTGGATTTCCTGGTCAACTGCCCTCTGGTAAGCAGGTATTAATTTTCAAAACCTGCTGCCTAGGCCTCAAAATGATTTTGAGCCACAAGGGGAAAGTGACCAACAACAGCAGAAGCAAAATAACAAAGAATATGCTGTATTCAACGGAGAAATGTGGAGTTACATACATATACCTGTAATTTATACTTTAGAAAATGCCCAGTGGCCCATGAGAAAAATTTCCTAACATGGCCACTATATTTGTATTAACTGACAAACTGCCTGTTTAGATCTTTGCTTTCAGATGGCAATTGCATGCGAACTCCTATGAGTGAGGCTTGGGAAGAGGGGGTGCATATTATATTATGCATTATAATGTGATTGTTTCGGTATTCAAACTCCAGATTAGGAATTTGACATTTTTAAAAATTCCACCGAAATTGGACTACAAAATATAATAGGTTTAGGCACCTGCTCTAATAAGATTGCATAAAAATATCCCAACAGCCTTACCATAAACATATTTTACAATATCAGAGTCAAATTTTATTACATCATTATGAGAATGTTCCATTGGGCCACATGATTGGCTGTTGAAACAGAGCCGGATGCTGATATTGTGGCACAAACATGCCATCACATTTCCCTAATAAAAGCTTTATTGTATCCCCATGCACATTAAAAACAACACTCACTGCATTAATACATTGTAATTTACTTTTTTGTTATAGAACAAATAACAAACCGGGTGCTAATGAGATCATATTTTCCATTATCCCAAAGCAACCTGCGAGTATATCCAGTCTTCTGAGGTTTCGCCTAAAAAATGAAGTCCCCTCATATGACCGTGCGCACTCGTCTAGAATGCTTTTACTTCTTACCCTACTGGTAGACATCACATCATGTTCTAAACATCTGTGTTTGTTTGAATGATACAGTTGCAACATTTATTACTTGATTTTCATGGTATTATACTTTTCTTCAAAAGGGCAAATACAAGGTCTTTTCGTTAAAATTGTCTTTTACTTTGATAGCATTTTCACGTCCCAATAAATATTGGTGTATTTGAGCTAACATACAGATACGATTACTTCTCATCATCACTTCTCCCTTTTGCTGCCGTCTGAGCAGTTTTAAGGTTTTAGTACAAAGTTCCAATCTGGCATGTATGAAGTGCCAGAAAGCACCAATTTCTTATAAGACATGGATGATCATGTCTAGAACCTCTTTTGATGTTGTTTCAAGGAAGCTGTGAAATGATTAAGGTTTTTTTTGTTTTTTTTTGTTTTTTTTTTTACTTTTATAAGTGAAATCGCTAACAAGGAAGGAGCATTGGAACTTGCTCGGTTTTATTCAGCTTCGCCTGAAGGCACTTATCACCCAGCTGGTTCACCAATGCAAACATTCTTGCACTATCAGAGTTCCTGGGTGTTTGTTTGGAACCAGGGTGATGGTGTTGGTGGTGGGCGGAAGGAGCAAAGTGCAGATTACGCTGAGGGAGAGAGATTTCAAAAAGCTGAGAAGAAAACTAGGAGTGCCCCCAGAGACCTGCTTATCCAGAGATAGGATGCTTCTCTATTGTAAACTTTAAACTGCGGTTATCTCAGGCCATTTTGGTTTGTGTGGGTGTCTCTTTTGCCCTCTGACTGTGGGGGCTGCGCTCGTGCATGATGGGGAGCCCAGGTTCTACGGGATAAGATGGGGAGAGCGTTTCTATATGTATGATCTCAAAGGTTGCTCTCCATAAAATCTCCTGGTGCTTCCATATGTGACTGTTAACTGTCTTCTTTTTCAACATCAGGCAGTTTAAGATTGTCTAGACTGCACACACACACACACACGTACACTGATCCCTGTTGGACACTTAGGTTTAGAGGCTCATGATGATGTTGAATGAGTTAAGTTTTACTTTCCAACAAGATGTAGCTACTGCCAAAGTCTATTAGATGTAGTCATTACAAAATTGTTTTGGATTTGAAATGTGATCATCTTTATGACACGATCTTGACAAGTACAGAAATCATGATTTCGACATATGAACTATACTCTAGCTTGCAAGTTTAGGAAATCTAGGTGTCACTTACATAATCTCAGAATAATCATGTGTGTCCCCAAAGCTTGAATTTTTAAGGTTAATCATAGTCCATTTGGGGAGTTCTATGTTCTTATGTTTGTGGGGGGGAGTATGTGAGACCACATTACTTGACCAGAAAAAACCCTATGGAACTTTTTTACCATTTATGAAATAGTACACATGCCCATATAGTTTACAAAGGAAGAAAATAACAATGATGATAATGAACAACATTCATTGAGCACGTATTGTGTGCCCAGTACTATCTGGAGGGGTTTGAATTTATTCACTCATGGATCTGCTACAAACCAACAGAAGGCCTCTGGGATAGTAACTGTTACCCCCATTTTGCAGATGATAAAACTGAGGCACAGAGAAGTTAAGTAACTTACTTGCCTGATGTCACAGAGCTAGGCAGCTGAGATTCAGACTTGAACAATCAGCCTCGTAAATTCTTGCTCTTACCTTCGATAAAACATTGGATTAAAGTGCTCGCTTGTAGACTGGCTTTGACATATTATGACTTTGGCATACAAGGATGAATTGGTGGTTTCAGGAGGTACAGAGTCTCTCATTCACGCCAGTTACTCTGACCCTGTGAATTTCCCATGACTCCCTATAATAATTTGGGAGCCTTGTCTGGAGGCTGGAGAATAGTGAAACGACTATAGGCTTGACCAGACTTAAGGTCTACCAAACAGAGAAAGGCATTTTGTCAGGCTGATAAATTAGTGTTTTAGACTACTAATTCATCCCTCCATTCGTCTATCAATCCATTCATCCATTCTTCTAATTTTTCTTGAGTTATATACCTTCTCTTATTTTTACCTATCCCTTCTGTGTGATAAAGGCACTAGACAATTTTGATTCTAGGCCCCACTCTCCTCCTATTTGAAATAAGCACATTTGAATTTTAATCACAATCCAGCCACTTGATGTTTCTTAGCCTTGAGCCTGCGAAAAGGTTATGTTAATAGCTGCCTTACTTTTTGGGGGGCAAGGAGAATTAGATGAGATAATATATATGCATCTGCATTCAGAACATAGTATTAGGTTCTAAGTCAATATTCTCCTTAAAAGGAAAACTAAACTCAAGTACCGTTGAATTAAAATAATAAATAATTAGGAAAAAATCTAAATGAATATATTCTATCTTTTCCTAAGTGTAAATGCAAAGTAAGAATTTCTGAAAACAGACATTTAATTACATTAACCTAAAATTTTCTGCGTGGTGAAAGAAATTAAATTGAAAAAACTCATAATCTGTAACCAGTCCTTAGAAATCAAGTAGATAGAAAAAAGATAAATACTGATAACTCTGAAAATTAATGCAAGTAGTCAATGGAAATATGAATTTTTTTTTCACTGACACTGGCAAAGAAATAAAAGTTATTTTTATTTGGAGAAGAAAATTAAAGTTTCACAGAGACTTTCTTGACATATGAAATTGGTAATTTTTTATTGGCCAAGGCAAAAAAAAAAATAGTAGTCGTATTCTTATTAGAGTGTAAATTTGCCTTTCTTTCAGAAGAGCATTTGGCTGTATTTATAGGAAGCCTTGAAAATGTGCATACATTTTACTCCATGATTTTTAGGGCAATTCTGAGGAACAAAACACAAAAGAAGCTCAATGATTCGTGGATGAGGGTTAACTGCCGCATTATTCAAAATGACAACATTTTGAAATGAATTAAGTGTGCAACGATAAGAGAATCATTAAATTAATTATAGTGAAACTGTAAGGAAGAAAATATATATTGTTATTTAAAGAATATTAGCTGCCATGGAAAATATCCAGGATGCAATATTAAATTTTAAAAGTATTCTAGAGAATGAATGCGATCGAGAGTGGTGTTCTAATTTTCTTACACGTTTGTAACTGGTAGGATTGTGTGTGCATGTGGGTGTGCGTATGCATGTGCATGTGCGTGCGCACATGTGTGTGTGTGTGTGTGGTGAATTCCCACCTGTTTTAGTTATTATGCTGTTGTGCTCAATGATTTCTATACATCTTTTTCTTTGATTGAATACTCCCATCCGCTGTGAATTGAATGCCTCATTAGAGATGAAGAAAGAAAACAAGGAAGGTGAGTAACTCACTCAATGCTATGGTCTGAATATCTGTGTCCCCTCCCCAGATTTACATGTCAGAATCCTAACCCCCAAAGGTGATGGCATTAGGAGGTGAGGACTTTGGGAGGTATTTAGGTCATGAGTGTGGATCCCTCAAGAATGAGATCAGTTCTCTTCTGAAAGAGATCGCACAGAGCTACCTGGCCCCTTACACCATATGTAGATATAGAAAGAAGTAGGCTCTCCAGAAGGTCCTTACATGCCCATACTGGAACCGTGATCTTATACTTCCAGCCTACAGAACTGGAAACAATATGTTTCTGCTGTTTATAAGCCACCCATTCTGTAGTATTTGTTGGAGCCTCCCAAACGGATTAGGATACTCAGAGTCCTATTTCTTAATGAATGGTGAGACCAGGATTTTAACATTTACATAGTTGACATAAAACTTCCGTTAGTAACCAGGATGGCTCAAATCTACGCTCCAATCAACTGCACTTTAGCAGCAAAGATCCCCTCAGCCCAGTTGATAACACTGGCTGTGCTGGTTTGAATTTTCCTTTTTATGTAATACCTGCGTGCCTCTTGCTTGTCTGTCTGTCTATGACAGGGAAGGATTAAAAAAACGTCCCTTAAGAGAAAGACAGATCTATGTTCAAGCCTTGACTTTCTCACTTCACAGTTCTGTGGTCTTGGGTAAGTTACTTATTTCACAAAATCGTTATGAAGACTAAGCTGCATATGCCTGCGAGGTACTAAGCTTTACAAGGATCTTGCAAATAATAAGTGCTCAATAAATGGTAGGAAATAGATGTGTATGTTTTTTGTCAAAAGTTCTTTAATGAACACTTTACTCTTCTACTCAGAAATAGGGCAATAAATATTACTGTCAAAAATGAAGTAAACCAATGACCTGATGTCCGTCTCCAAAAGTTGTTAAAAAAATAAAAAGAAAGAAAGAAAGAAAAGAAGTAAAGCCACCTTTGTCTGGATGCTGTATCCCAATTGTAGCTGCTAACCACAGGTGGGTATGGAAGCCAGAGGGAAACCAATTATGTGCAAATCCTTTGACTTAATGAAAAATAAAATTAAGCGGACTAATACCCAGCAGGTACTTAAACATCACCTAATATTATTAAAAAAAAAAACACACAAAAACCCGTGTTTCTTAAAGAGGAAAAACATCCCTGGAGAAACTAGAAAAAGAAGCCCCTGACCCAGGAAGAAATTTCCAATGTGTAGGACATTTTTTTCACAGCATGCCTGGAAATTACCAAGTGGTTGCTCCTGTAAACTCATTTGTCTGCAGGGGCAAAGCTTTACTCAGACCTCAAAACAAATGCTTTTGTCCAATGACTATTGGTACTTAAACTCAGGTCCTCTTCTGTAGGGCAGTGACAATTAGCCTTCATTGAAAAACTTTATTTTCTTCTTAATGTGCGAAGACACACATATTTTATCTGCATCCACTCATCTAATTTTTGCAATAACCCAGAGGGAAAATGTCACGATTTCTCCCGTTTTACAGATCTGTAGAGGTTACAGAGAGACCGTGAGTTTTCTATTCAAACGATGCTGTCAGAAGGAAATCCGTGTCATTTGCAAAGAAAAAATGTAGAGGCCAGGCAAATTCGGAGCTTCCCCTTTCTACTTCGAATAATCGCCCTTTTTGGGTGGTTGAGGTGCCTCTACTAACTGAAGAGAAAATCACCCCTTTAACCTCATTGTTGTATGTTTTAACCAAGGTAACCAGGCAGCACTGGGAGACACAGGACAGGGGAAGTCAGTCAGATTGGAAGGATCTAAGGAAGGGGAGCATGTGTCAAAATGTCATGGTGGGTTCGGCTGGAGTCTGGGATGAGGCCTTGGAAGAAAATTCTCCTCCTCCCCCCCTCGCCAGGCTTGACCTTAGCTGCCCAGGGATCGGCAACATCCTGGCCATTGGAGGTTAAGTGATTTCAAAACCAGCAAGTCCCATGGTTCCTCTGGGGGCTCTAAGTTGGGGTTCACTACATACCTCACCTCAGTCGCTTCTTGCTCATCTGTGTTTGATGACTGCTCTCCAGAACTTCCCTTTCATGGCATCCCAAGGCCATTCTCAGATGGAAAGTCACACACTGGCCACTTTGCAGTGGCTGGGAAGGTAACCCTATCGAGCCACTTCTGGAATGTTTTCCGCACCCCAGCAAAGTGGAAAGGAGGGCACTTGTGGGAATAAGCACCGGGTGTTATATGGAAACCAAGTTAACAATAAACTGTTTAAAAAAAAATAAAAAAGAGCAAAGTGGTTTGGCATGTTGTGTTTACCAGTTGCTGGCTCAAACACGTTCTCTAGCACTGTTACTGTCTTTACTCCCATTCCATCTCTGTCTACTTCTCTCTTGTGATCCTTCTCCTCCTTTCTCTGTCCCCCCACCCCGTGTCTCTGTCTCTGAATGTCTCTGTTCTGTGGTTCCACTCCCTGTGTTATGGGCGACACGGCACTGAGGATGAGGAGGGCTGGCCAGTATCCTTCTGGAAGCGATGGCATTTCTCACCAGACCGGTGGCTTGCAGTTTCGGAACTGTAACTATACGATACATACTGCTTTCAAAGGTTTCTGTGGAGCTTTTCATGTAAGATGTAGTTATTAACTCCCCTTCAATGTTTAAAGACCCAGCCAGTGGGAGTGAAACGTGGCCCCATCCTTGCCCGCTGAAGAGCTGATGAAATCGGCCTGATCTGTTATCTCTCAATGCTTTAAAGGTCTTGGACTGGGAGATTAGAACAAGGTTACAGTGACAATTTGTTTACACGCAGGGAGAGATTAAGATCTCGTTGAAAAGGAATAAAAATAACATCATCTTGAGCTGTCACAGCGTGAGCCCCATTGTAATCAACACTGGTCTGATTTCAGGGATAATTTAAGGCCAATTTATTATCTTAATTAAAAAAAAAAAAGGAGAGAGAATTCAATGTTTCAGATGCCAGTCAGATAGTTGGACGACGAAGCCCCTGGAGTTTCCACACACAAAATCGAACATTCCACAAGATTCCAGGTTGGCATCTCCTGGTGGATTAAAAAAAAAACCACACACATGCTCCCATACAACGCTTTTCCTTTTGGTTTACTTTATATTTTTTAAGTGCCAGCATCAATCACAGATTAAAAGGCAAAACAATAACTTGTGAGAGGTGGACCTTTTTCAAAGGTGTTCCCAGCCACCTTTTTGGTTTAAGTCTCTGGTGTTTAAGGTGACCGTCTCCTAACATAGTCCCCTCCCCCCCTTCCTTAATGAAATCCGCTAAAACGCTTTGCTTTTGGCAGGCCTCCTAAGGAATTGTTCCACTTCTGAATCAGCCCCCGAAACCAGGGACAGCGCCCCCGCCCCCGCTCCCCAGACGGGAGGCAGAGTGGGAAACCTGAACAGTGTGGTCTGCAATCACACCACCCACTGGCCGGGCCCTTTCAAAGTTGTCATGCCCAGCTCACTCCTGGCTTTCTCTACAAAAGCGACCACGAAGAGCGCCCAACGCCCAGAGTGAATTAGGCCACAAAGGGCCCTTTGAGAGCTCGAAAGGAAACTCCCCACTGGGAAGCCAGGTGGACAGCCAGTGTTCCCTTTCCATTACAAATGAGTTCAGGGACAGGGCCACCCCCAGGGGGACTCCCCGGCTCCACCAAAAGCCAACCCCAACCGGCCCACTCATTTGAAAACCAAACATGTTTCCTTCTGCTCCCCCCCCTCCCCTGTTTACAAACACGTTTACAAGCACTTGATAGGTGACCTTATTTACTTAGTAACCTGTGGATTCATTTATCTTGAAATTAGTAGGTAATGAAGTGGAAAACCTCAACAGCCCTCCCACTAATTAACATGATAATAAGATTGTTTTGCTACAGAGGTACAATTAGCATGTATGAGAGAAAGGGGGAGAAAGATCAATAAAATGTCTGAAGGGTACTGCTCCCAGGTCTTCAGAAGAGAACAAAGGAAGGAAAACCCACAGATTTTAAGATTCCGTCCATTTCAACATGTCTAACTGGAAGACTGGACCCTCCAGAAATGATCTGAGGCCTCCTGGTAAAAGGGGGTGGGGGGACGATTGAAAGGAATTAATTTTAAGCACGTTTTTGTTTTTGTTTTTGTTTTTTTAATTTTTGGTGCAAAGTGCTTTGAAAAGAAAAGGGAAAAATTGTGGAAAGTTTCAGACGCTGATCTTGAATACACTTTGATGGGGGCTGCTGGGAGGTGGGGGGGCCGGTGGAGAATGTGAGCGGATAATTACACTCATAAAAATGGTTCCATTTGCTCCTTTTTCTACTCCCAAAAGTCAAATGGCTTAGATATAAAACTTAGAAGAGATTCCTCTTGCACATCCAGTGTCCACATACATTTTCATGAGGTGCTTTAACACACAGAATGCACAGCTCAAATGTTTATTTATTCCACAGACCGAGGTGTGGAGAGTAAATAAATATGACTTTAAAAATTGCCTCAATATGTATTTACCCAGTAGACTCATTTCTTGGGTAAATTACATGGATTTGGTAACCTTCCATGACATTTTCCCTTGATTTTAAACATACACAAACAAAGAATTTAAATGTCCGAAGTGTCTAAATAACCTAATTGAACTCATGACACAAACCAGGAAGAGTGGAAGACTGGGTTGTGGAAGAAACATGCTAAGGTTGTTTGAGGGATAAAATGAGGAGAACTTTTAGAAGATCAACAGCAACCCACGCTGGCTGATCATCACCAGCACTTGATAGGAGACTCTTTTTTACCTAAAATGTTCTTCGTGAATATAAAAATGATATTTATTACATTTCACCATCCATGCCCCTCTGTCCTCTCTCAGAAATGGTCCCCCTCCAAAACTTCCACAAGATATTGCCCGCAAGGCCAATGCTTTCATTTGCACCAACCACCGGGTCTTCCATTTCATTTTGACAATCATAATTCTAAGATCCCGTCATTGTCCATTCTCATCAAAGCTGGAGGGTCTGAGCATATCGAGAAAGAGTTTTTATCGCCGACAAAGACAGGGCCTCACCACATTTTCAGATGGGGACTCTCAGAACCAATCAGAAGAGGGATGGTCCTTGGTGGATTTTTCAACCCAACCAAGTTAGTAATTTTTTCATTTTGAAATCATTTAAAATGATGGAAAGCTATTTTTCCTTATGCCATTCAAAGAGACCTTTGGAGCCAAGTAGCTCGGTGATTCCTTTCCTTTCCTTCCTTTCCCTTTCCTTCCCTTTCTTTCCCTTCCCTTCCCTTCCCTTCCCTTCCCTTCCCTTCCCTTCCCTTCCCTTCCCTTCCCTTCCCTTTTCAACAACTACAACTTTTGAAAAACTTGTCATCAACACCTCTATGCTATGTCTTGATTTTAATTTTAGGTAGATTATCATTTCTTTAGAGTAACATATTTAGAGAAGGTGGGGAGAACCCATTCTCATTTCTGAGAGGCATTTGCATGATGGCTTTATTTTTTATTTTTTTAACTTTTTCTTTTAAGCTTATTTATTTATTTTAAGAGAGAGAGAGGGAGAGAGAGAGAGAGAGAGACAGCAAGTGAGCATTAGCAGGGAAGGACAGAAAGAGGGAGAGACAGAGAATCCCAAGCAGACTCTGAGCTGTCAGCACCAAGCCCAAAAAGGAGCTCAAATGTAGAAACTGAGATACGACCTGAGCCAAAATCAAGAGTTGGATGCTTAACAGACTGAGCCAACCAGGAGTCTCTTGCATGGTTTTTTAAATGGTCTTGGATTTGATTAGGAAAATCAATGTCTCTTGTATTGGGGGGTGGTGAGAGTCAGGAGGAGGAAAGAAGAACATTATTTGAAAAAAGCGTGAAGCTGCCACCCCAGCGGCCACCCTATTAGACATTACAGTCCTGGAAAGCTGGCTGAGATCTGTCTGTGTTTTGGTATGTTCCCAAGGAGAGCTTTGAACAACGGACCCAGGAAGAAGGAAAAGGGAATGAGCTGTGTACTGTGCATCTACTTGTTTCTGCCATTGCAGACAGGTTTGGTGAAGAACCAATGTAAGAGTCACCATGTTGATTGTCTACTACTTAAGTGCCAAAAAAAAAAAAAAAAAAAAAATCAAAGTTTTCTAAATATCCACATGGACACCAGCACAAGTTCTTGACTTTTTTGGATGTGTTTTTTACTCATATGACATCTTACCTTTGACATACCAGGTTGAAGACTGTGGGAATTCTTACAATGACAAATCAAGAAGGCCATGAAGAGACACATGCTAAAAGGATTCCCAACCTTTTGGGAGTTTGACACCCCATTTCTTTCTACATTCCATAGCATTATCACCCAACCAAATGGGTCCATATAGGGTACATACTAATTCTAAAACCCAAGACAGTTTACTTAAAAAAAATTATTTGAGAATAATTTTGAGGATTTCTCAATATCTTTGAAGATCATTTGAGACACACTAGGGTGTCATTCAACATCGCTTGGGTACAGCTGTCCTAGAAAAAAAAAAAAGAATCTTTAATAACTGGAGCCAATTCCTCCTAGGAAGAATTCCCTTTGGGTTCTATAGTTTAGCTTCACATCCAAATTCCTCATCTGTGAACAGTTAAAACGATATGATTCAGCCCAGGAGAGTTAGAACTTGAATTCATTTCAAAGAAATGTACAGCTTAGAGTAGTGAAAGCTATCCCACATTTGTACTAGGTAAATATCCCAGGAATAAAACAATAGTCTCCATTTTTTTAGGTGTAACACACACACCCTAATCTTCATAATCACAACATAAAATCAAGGTTAATGTCTCCCTCTTGCAGATGGCAAAACCAAGGCTTAGAGAGCCATGTAACCATCTCAAGGTCAAAGAGCTAGTAGGAAGAGAGCTGGGATTTGAACTCAAATTCTTCTGATTCTAGCACAAGCTCATACCAATGTCTGTCTTGGAGGCCGTCCCTAGAGCCAGTGTTGAAATTGCTTAGGAGGTCCCGAAGTCTGTCTCCAGAAAGCATCTATTCTTGGAGGACACACTTTAGCGGCAGATTTTTGTTAATAATGTTTAAAACCATGACCTGCTGCGAGGTGCGAACCATTTCCTCCCCTGGCTAAGACTTCTCTTACGGGCCATACGTCAGGGTTCTCATAATTTAACAGTGAGTTTCCTTCACTGGGTTTTAATGACTTTGTAAAATAAATACCTAAGATTGTTCCTAGAAAAATAAAATAAATTGTTTCACTGGGAGAATATGAGAGATATAAATTTAACTGAATATGATTCCCTCACTCCTTGTTAAGGTGAACATGTGATTAGAAATTTTTAGAAGGGCTCCAATGAGCGGATGAGTGGGTTGTAATGAGTAGCCTTTTTGGCCTAGATTTGTATCTTTCCTGAGAATAGTGGTAATTTTAGAGATTCTTCCCCAACTTTTTTTTCCTTTGCATATCCACTGTACAATTGGGATCTTGTCTCAAGGTGTGAAGCCCTTGCAAAGTTATAAAATCCTGCTGCCTGCTTCGCGTTGTTGGAACGTACCTGACGTGAACAAGAACGAATGCACCGACAGCTCACGAGATTACAGTTGCCTCTCTTGTCGCTCGGCCATGTAAGCTTGGGCCATTTTGGCCTTACTCTGCTGTTTGGACAGCCCTGTGGAGGTGCAGGCTGCTGAGGATTGTATTTCATCCACACATTTTCCCCAGCAAGGTTCTTTGCCATTTGAAAGGCAAGCAGGGTGGCCCAGGTCTCACATTTCTCCAGCGGGGCTCTACCTTTCTCCCAGGAGCTTTGGGCTTGGATGTGTGGGGCCAGCAGCACACTTTGGGCTGCACAGGCCCAGGGAAGGTGGGGTTTGGAGGCCATCACTGCTGTCTGGTAAGGATGGAACCCCAGTCCTGGCTACGACCTAGCTCCAATGAGAAGGGGCTCAGAGGAAGGGTTGACAGGGGTGGGAGCAGCTGGAGAAGGTGTGATCTTCCAGTCTCAAGGAGGAGCACAGTGTTGGGTTTCTATCATCTTAGAGTTCAGGGAGATTTTAGAGGAGAAGCTTCCAGAAGCTTCTGTGGATCAAGGTGTTCATGCATTCATGCTCTACATCCTGGTAGGTGACTGCAGGCACTGCTCACACTTCCCATTTGCACATTCACAAACACAGGCAAAGGGGCCCATGGGATGCCTGTCTAGTGACCTATCAGCATCCTAAGACCGGCCACCATGGGGTGGCCATGATACAGCTCTGGACTCTTTGCCAGCCTTTTTGAAAGAGAACACCTACTCTTATATTCCGTAGTTGGGTGAATGATGGTAGGCTATTATCTCAAATGAAGCATTAGTGGTTTTTATTGGGTTATTTTCAAGTGAGCATGCTCCACAAAGTCTGCTCTGTATGTCTAGCACTCACATGCCCATTAGCTGTGTGTGTCTTCTGTTCTGAATGATGACTATGGCACAGGGAGGGGACAGGGCACGGGATTTGAAGTTGGACTTCTTCCCAAGTTTTGTCCTCACTGAGCCTCTAAGTCGTCCTCAACAGAATGTGGATGAGGGTTTTCTTGAGGGTTTTTAGGAGAACCTGACAAGTGTATGTCATAATCCAGGCACGTTGGGGTCCTCCAGCAAGAGCCAGCTTCTGTCTTCCTTGTCACACATGCTTTTGAAACAGAATTGTCCATGGAGAGCACCTGGAAGGGTGATAAAGCCAAAGGAAGAATAAACATGGACATGCATAGGGCTCCCAGCTGGCTCAGTTGGTTGAGTGTACAACTTCGGCTCAGGTCACGATCTCATGGTTTGTGAGTTTGAGGCCCGTGTTGGGCTCTGTGCTGACAGCTCAGAGCCCGGAGCCTGCTTTGGATTCTGTGTCTCATTCTCTCTTTCTGTGCTCTTTCTCTGTCTCTCAAAAAAGTAAATAAATGTAAAAAAAATTTTTTAATGGACCTGCATACCCTTAGAGACCCATTTAGAGAAGAGAGAATACAGCTCCTTAACATTCATGCAGAATGGAAAGTCCTTGATGTGTGCTTAGGACTTTGTCAAAGGAGGAGTTTCAGCCTCCTTGCTGCTGTCACAAGTCACAGGATGTTCTAGAGCTATGGTTGCTCCTTCTGCAACACCCCCATTAACAACCGAATAAAGGATTAGTCTCCAATAACTCCATCTTGAGGCATGACTCTGCCACAAGTCATGCATTCATTCAGTCATTCATTCGGGCGCCGTGCTGGGCCGTGGGAACATGATGGCCTGCAAGACAGGATGCCTGCACTGGGTGGGAGAGATGGGAAGGGATGAGATGTAAAACAAAGAAAATAAACAGTGTTCTTGGATTCTGTTGGCAGCTGAGAACAAAACCTGCCTAAAGGATAATTCGGTGGCTGGAAGAGGGGAGAAAAAAACTGACTGCAGAGGATGGGGCCAAATGAGGCTCTTCTGTGGAGAGGGCATTGAAGTCATCAGCTGGAGGATGTAAAGGTCCCAGCAGATTGTGTGAGGGGAAAGAACATTCCAGATGGAGGGAACAGCAACAGTAAAGGCCCTGAGGAGGAGACGAGCTTGCTGCTTCTTAGGAACAGAAAGAGGAACAGCAGGGCTTGAGTTGAGAGCCGAGTTGGTTTTTGTGGGTTGCTGTTCCAGCTGAGCAAATAAACCAGACGGAGCACACATTTCCCCTTCCTTGTTCTGGGTGGTGAGTTAGACTTAGAAAAACATGGGCATGTCTGGCTCCTCGTTTTATGTTTCATCTCCACACAAGCTTTTGTTCTGAAAGTTGTCCTTTCTACAATTTTTTAAAATTAAAAGAATTTAAAAGAATTTATTTTAATGTTTATTTATTTTTGAGAGAGAGAGAGAGAGAGAGAGAGAGAGAGAGCAAGCATGGGGAGGAGCAGAGAGAGAAAGAAATAGGGAGACACAGAATCTGAAACAGGCTCTAGGCTCTGAGCTGTCAGCACAGAGCCAGACTCAGGGCTTGAACCCATGAACTGTGAGATCATGACCTAAGTCGAAGTCAGATGCTTAACTGACTGAGCCATCCAGGCATGTCTACAATTTTTTAAAATGAATTTGTTATAAGGATAGTGACCACAGATGCTGCATGTTGTATAAGGAGTTTGAATTGGTGAGAATGGGTTAGTCTGAAGGCAAACTGGCCTGGATGTGAACACCGACATAGCCACTTACTAGATATGTGGTCTTAGTTAAGGTATTAAATTTCTCCATACCTCCATTTCTTCTTGAAAACAGATTCAAGACTTAAATACTAAGGTGAAGATTTCAGTGCCTTCAAGCATCTACTGGTTTGGAAGGACTAAGCACACTGTTCAAGTCTAGGTGACAATACCACCATATTGAAGACCCTCCCTGCAAATATCTGCAGCCCACTGGAATGATCACTCAGTGAAATCTGTGTCTAATGGGATTGTGAGGAAAGCACTTACTCAAAGAAGAGGAAAAGTGAAAGTAAGACAAAACAGAGCCATTGACTGCAAAACTGCCTGAAATGGATGGAACTTTCCACCCAAGGATACGGCCTTACCACCAGCCTCAATTTCTCAGGTGGGGGCCATAGTAAGAGTTGTGTCCATGCTTTGACAGGCATTAATTTCAAAATGGATTACCCAATTTTCCTCTGAAATATGTGACCACGGGTGCTGATCCACTTACTTGTTTCAAAGTATAGGTAATGCTTCGGACATGTCTTCTCTTGAGTTTTAATTGTCTTCAGATAGAAACGATGATGTGACAGGAAGGAGTTACTAAGCATGTGATGATGCCACCCTTTTAGCCGAAGGTATTCTGAGCTCTTGGAAAAACCATCCATCTCAGGAGATGGAAGAAGTAATTGGAAAGAGGAATACAATCAGAAGGATCATGGTTCATGTTTATGGACCATGTTTTCTGCAGATTGACGCCTCTGTATATCTCTTGAGGATGCTTGACTTACGACAGGGGGCAAACTCCCTTTATACACATGTAAAACTACACAAAATTCTCTGAATTACAGCTACACACTTTGAACTGTGCTTTTTCTCTCCCCCTCTCTGACTGCATGTCTAAGTATGGATCCCACACATGGGGCAGGCTTCATCTTTTAAATGCTGTGTATTTAGAAGAAAGGTAAATGGAGGCTCACATCGGTCTGTGTGCATAAGCAACACCTAATCCACCACTCTTCTTATAAGAGGGAAGCAGGTTCCTCTACAAGTCATTCCTCTTCCTCTTCGATTTGATAAACCTTGGCTCTTTTGTCAGGTCAGATCATCTCTAACTGGCTCGTGACTAAAAAAGCCCTACAAATGGATTTTCAGTCACCAATCCACGAAGCCGGTTGACAGAGCTCCACGAAATCCTTCTGGAGGGAGGCAGGCTTTTAACTTGATTGATGAAATTATATCTAAATCTAGTAGATTTGGGACTTCAAAGGCATTTTTCCCTACTTAGGGCATCCCGGATGAAGGGAGTTTGCTGTTTGTACCGAACTCACAGGCTCAAGTGGTTCGCAAATTGACCCCTTTGTAATAGGTTAAAGGTTTCTTGCTAGATAACGGGGGTTCATTTTGATTAATTATGTCAGGGAATTAATGTATGATTACTAACTTTTAGCAGATCCTGCTCCTTCTGACCCCGAGCTGCTCGTTTGTGTGGCTGGTTGTAATTTTCGACCGATCGGTTAGGAGGGGTCACTGTGTGGTCAGCATATTTTAAACAAAGGGAGAAAAAGAGAAGCAGAGACTTCCAAATGGATTGGACAATGCAGTTCAAGGCCTTGACAGAGGAGAGCTGCTCAGTGTTTTAACAGTAAGCTTTTATATATTTACTCTTGCTAATAAAAGATGGCTCACCAGAGTGGAGAGTAACCTCGGATGATTTGGAGAATAATTTAACAGCTAAATGTTAGCCCATAAATTTCACTTCAAACTGGTTCCAACGGCCCAGGACCTTGTTAAAGATTAAAAATGGCAAAGTGTTGAGTTTCAACTTTTGATAGGTCAAGAGAATCAGAATGAAGGAAAGTAGTTAACAATGAGGTTTTCTAGTAGCTGGTGTATAGTTGAAATAGTTATTCTCAGATTAAATGCTAGATACTTCGAAGAGGGGTAATGGAGAATCAGCCCACGATACCTCACATCAAATGAATTTTATACCGTTTGGTCACCATCACTTATGTGATGCGGCTTCTCCTAATTGGAATGATTATGTTCTTTGATGTGAACTGAGAATTTCAGGGCTCATGTTCAACTCCAAACGATCAGTTCAAAATGGCCAATGACCTCTGAGATGAGACTAGTTCCCTCCTCCCGCCGCCCACCCCTGGCATTTGTGTCTCTCCGAAAGCATATTTTTCCAATAGAATCAGGTCCTCAGGATTTTGAGAAAGATGATAGGGACTTGTTCTAAGGATGAGACCTCTCCTTTCCTCTACTTGGCATTCAACGTTGTAGGATTCTCTCAACAAAATGCTAGGGACGTTATGTTGTCGATTGTTTTCCAACTGTGACCTGTGGAAACATAATTATTTGGCTCAGAGGGAAAAAAAAAAAAAAAAAGGCAGACCAAGGAGAAAGGGGAGACCTTTATAGGAAAAGCAGGGGTGCCCAGGGTGGTATTATCAAGAAAACGCGGGAAGCATAATTACAAAAAAAGGCTGGGCACAGCATTAGGATGAAGAAGGAGGACCAAGCTGCTTGGTTTGGGAACAAACGCTGTATATTAAAGGACCTAAAAGCAGAGATGTAAAAAAAAAAAAAAATTAGAAAAAAAGAGAAATCATTACAAATGGAAGGTGTTACTTAGATACTGTATTAAACTTTTGAACATTATCAAACACCCTTTCTGTAAGGTTATTCAGAAATAAATTGTGCTTTAGCGTTCAGATTTAGTTAGCTCTGTTCAGAAGGGTATTGGGAAGGCCCTGGGAATGCTTACAATTGCTGATCACCCATAGTCTTTATGGACAACATAATCACAATTACTGTATTTCAAACAGGGCCCTTTCAAAAATTAGAGGTGTTGATGACTTTAATGGGGACACAGACCATTTGTCTGTTCCATTATTGCAATTACTGTCTGGCTTGGTATCTTCTCCCTGACAGTGGCTAATGCTGTATACTTCAAAGGAAGATATAAACCCCCAATAATGCACGTATGGTCCAGTTCACATCTAGTCCTGCAACTTCCCACTCTCTTTCCTCCCATCCCTGATGCAGGCACATGTGCACCATTCTGAGCATGGAGTTCTAATGAGGAAGGGTGAGCGTGTACTTGTGTTCCAGGGAAGGAAATAGATAGCAGCCCAGAGACGGAAGGAAGAGGCCATAGGAGCAAGGGCTGGAGGGATGGAGGAACGTAGAAAGAGCACCTCACCTAGTTTTGTTGCTAACACAGAGCTGTCCTCGTATCATGTAGAGATCTAGGAAAAAACATTTCTTGGATACACCTTGTAGTATTTTTTTAGAGGTTTTGAAACACAGATCTGTTTAAATAACTCTTTCCCTTAAATCTCTCACTTTCCCATTCTCCTTGCTGTACACAGAGTTGGAAATGCTGATCACCTCTATTATATGATATATATCTGTATCTCCAAATATCTTCACATTTGATATACACATAGGTATAGATATATGTAGATATATATGTATCTCATAAATATTCTAAATGTATATACGATATATATAAATACATAAATCTAGCTCCTAAGTGTTTTCAAATCTCCAAATGGTTTTCTTCTTGAGCCTCAGATCACATGGCTTTGAACTAAGTTGACTTCGATTGTACTGTAAAAGCTATAATGGTTTTAATTCTATATCAGTTTTAAGCAATGAGACTTAGCACGAACTAGTTTACTCACACATGATAAAAAAGATAGTGTTATCTAAGATAAGGACTCTGTAAGAACAATTGTCTCTAAAACTTTGTGCCCATTTTCATTCTGGTTTTCTGGAGAAGCTAAGTGCTCACTCACAAGTACAGACTTTCCAGAGCTATGCCTACTCTAACCCTTTCTTTTCCCAGATCAGTCCCGTTACTGCTGGACTTTAACATAAAGTTGCTTCTGCCACATTTGAGGTCCCCATGCAACAGGTTCACAGTGAAAATCCACAGTGGAACAGGAAGGAAAAAATATTTAAAAAGAAAGAGAATGAATAATGAGCATAAAAGATTTAAAATGCTTTTTTAGCCAGGTCAAGTGGTTTCATCATTGTGAAATTAACTAAAGCAAGCAATTTAATGTTGATGTCTGTGTCAACAGGGTGAGCTGAAGTCCATTCATGTTCCCTCCGATGAACAAGCCAATGCACGTATTTAGATTTTGTTTAATGTCTCCATCCGTTAGCCCTCAAGTTGAGATTTATATTACACTGTACCCTGGGTTAACCTAAAGAAGGATCCAGTTAGATACGGGAGCGATATGGTGTAACTCATCATCTCAGTCTGCATTGGCCTGAGGGGGCTCTTGGAAGTGGGGTTTTCTGTTTTAAAAGTGGTTAAGTCCCAGGAAAACCAGATCAAATCTAGTCACCCTAGATGGAAAGGTGAGTGACTTTTCAGGAGCCAATTCCTTTTTTCCCCCAAAATTTATTTAAATTCTAGTTAGTGAACCTATCATGTAATATTGTTGTATTGGTGTCAGAAGCAGAATTTAGTGATTCATCCCTTACCTATAACAAATGCGCAATGTTCATCACAAATGCTCTCCTTAATACCTATGGCCCATCCTGCCTATCCCCCGCCCCCACTATCAACCCTCAGTTTGTTCTCTATCTTTAAGAGTCTCCTTTGATTTGTTTCCCTCTGTCTCTCTTTTCCAGTCTTATATATTCATGTGCTACATTTCTTAAACTCCACAGATGAGTGAAATCATATGGTATTTGTTTTTCTCTGACTTATTTCACTTAGCAAGATATACTCTAGCTCCATCCACATCATTGCAAATGGCAAGATTTCATTCTTTTTGACAGGTGAGTAATATTCCATTGCATGTATATACCACATCTTCCTTACCCATTCCTCAGTCATGGATATTTGGGCTTCTTCCATAGTTTGGTTATTGTGGATAATGTTGCTATAAACATCAAGGTGCATGTACCCCTTTGAATCTGTAGTTTTGTATACTTTGGGTAAATGCCTGGTAGTACAATTGTTGGGTCACAGGGTGGTTCTATTTTTAACTTTTGAGGAACTTCCTCTGTTCTCCAGAGGGGCTGCACCAATTTGCATTCCCACCAACAGTGTAGGAAGGTTCCTGCAGGCGCCAATTCCTAACGCTATGGAAGTTGGGTCCTTACCCTGGAAGACCTGATTAGGTCTGAAAGGATTGCCATAGATTAGATATATTCTATACTCTACCTTCGAAGTAGTTTCCAAAAATTAAAGACAGTATGGAACCAGACATGTCACAATTAATGGTCATTTGCTCTGCTGCTCCACCAACCTATGGTTGGGCAAACAAAAATAATCTGCATATTAATTGAACTACTTTGTTTTCTTAAACCCAAGATTGCTCAATAAACTGTAATCATTCTCACACCCAAAATTAAACTATGTATCACATGTTCTTAACCATTTGCAAGCCTACCCTTCAGCTTGGCTTTTCAGATGGTATTTATCTTTTAGAACAGTCACAAATAAGGTGACCTTTTAAAACATAAAGTACGATACAGGTCTGCAATGAAATTTAAAAGAGACTTTTCAATATCCAATATTTTGGATTTTTTTTTTAAGTTCAGAGGTGACTTTCAACAGAACTTCAAAACCAAATTGGAGTACAATGACCATAGAACTGTTCTTTTTCATCATGAGCAAAATCTATCACACATGTTCTTTCAAGTAAAGTTTATTAGAAAGAAACAGCTACTAGAGAACCACATGTTAACTCTGACTTGGCAAGGTCAGGCCAGGGCAATAAACCCTTGAACCTTACAAATATGCAAAGCTGACATAAATAACAAATTAAACCCAGCCAGGTATAACACTTTGGCCAGTTGGATGTGAGGCAGATACCAATTCCCGGGAACAAGAGCCTGTTGATTTGTCAGGAAAACCTGGTCTTACCCTCTTTGTTCACTGCCCATTAGTTTTGCATCTGGGGGTCACTCTGCTCCTTCCTGCTGAGGTAAAACCTAATAAAAATGATTCTTCTGTGTATTGAGCCAGCAGCTACATGTTACAGCTCATGGGTTGTTGGTGTGGTACATTGGACTAATAATGGAGCATGTTTTTATGAAGGAGCTGAGGGTCTTGGGTGGGACTGGCATGGTGATTTGGAATTTTAAAATCATTTCTAAATGATGGAGTCTGGGATGTTCTCCAGGAAGAAAGCAAGCTCTGTGGGAACTACAGAATCAACACCACAGGTGAAGGGGATGACAGTTTATTTAATCCAGTCTAGAAATGGGAATAAGCAGCTGTGAAAAAGAAAGCAAACCCCCCAAAACAAACAAACAAACAAACAAACAAAAAACCCAAACAAACAAAAAACACCACCATATATTTTGTGTTTAGAAAAAGACATCTTTGTCTATTTTGCACTATAAAGGTTATTAAAGGCATTCAGGGGGGCGCCTGGGTGGCTTAGTCGGTTAGGCGTCCGACTTTCGCTCAGGTCATGATCTCGCGGTTCGTGGGTTCGGGCCCTGCGTCGGGCTCTGTGCTGACTGCCAGCTCAGAGCCTGGAGCCTGTTTCAGAGTCTGTGACTCCCTCTCTCTCTGACCCTCCCCTGCTCACGCTGTCTCTCTCTCTCTCTCTCCTAGAAATAAATAAAAACATTAAAAAAAAAAAATAAAGGCATTCAGAAATTAACGAACTGGAAGAAGGAAAGAGGCACTCTTGAATATTGTCTATAATTTACACGAGAAGGTATCATGGTGTGACAGCCACTGGTGTGACAGAGAGACACATTTTTGTTCATTGAACACATACTTTTGCTTACCGAGCAGCATAGGCATTTCTGAGATCCTTATTATGCTCCAATGTTAAGTTATCCTTTCACTGATCTTCTTAAGGAACTTAAGTTTTGACAGAGCTAATCTATAATGTATTTAATTAAGCAAACACAGCCTGTCAAGCTCAATGAGTGGAATTCAGGGCTTTTAGATTATCTTTCAGGTTTCTTCTTTTTTCCACAGGGTGTGACTCTATTCCCTATAACCACGGTTGGTGATATACCAGGGCCTGTCAGTGTGAAACAGCCCTTTTGAATAATACAGTTTAGGGAGAAAAATGTTCTTTGGTAGCCATATTAGAAATGGCCCTTGATAGTGATTCTCTTGTGTCTTTGACAGCAGAGAACCATATATGGATGACATTGGACTCTTTCTTGGCAGAGAAACCATGTGACTGTATGTTGGATTCAGTTTGCATGTCAGTATCCTGTAGCATTTTTGAGTTTTGAATTTTGAGAATTTCCTGTGGAATAGGAAATGGGTTTTAGGTCCCTGATGACATTCTTACATTTGAATCTTTACAATTTAGATTTGATATATTTTATTTAATTTCTAGTTTGTTAAATAGGGGTAATAATCTCTTGGCCCTTTTAAAAATGTTTATTCATTTATTTTGAGAGAGAGAGAGAGAACACAAGCAGAGGAGGGTCAGAGAAGGAGAGAATCCCAAGCAGGCTCCATGTTCAGTGAGGAACCCGATGTGGGCCTCCACCCCACAAATTGTGAGATCATGATCTGAGCTGAAATCAAAAGTCAATCACTCAACCACTCAGGCGCCCCACTTTTTACCATTGGGATGCAAATTTACGCAATACCATGACTACCTAAACAAAATCTCATCCAATACCTAAAAGAAATTCTGAAACAGATTTGTCCTAAAACACAGAGGCCTGCAGATCTCATTGTGGAAACTCGGACGATAGATGGATTGAGTATTTTCTCTGTTGTGCCAACACAGTTGTAACGAGATGGTGCAGTCACTCTTTCTGACTTAGGAGGGAGAAAAAAGAAGTGTTTTTTTTGTTTTTTTGTTTTGTTTTGTTTTGTTTTGTTTGCAGTTGGCCCAATTTAAGGACAGGACATTTGGCAGAGAAACTGATGGGAGTGGATACTGTTGTAAGTCGGTAAAATTGAAATACCAATAATGAGCAAACAGTATGCGATGAAGCCTATGGAGAATTTCAGACAAGTGGATGACAACAAATGATATTCCATTGCCATCTTTCCTAATTCCTATATTTTCTTTTTATTTAAAAATGCATATATATATATGTATGTATGTTTATATATATAAAAGCACCTATTAGGCAGCCCAACTTTCAAAGTAGACAAAAGTGTAAATTTGGTCTTTGCTCCATTTTTAAAATTTTTAAAAATGTTTTTATTCATTTTTTGAGAGACAGAGAGAGACTGTGAGCAGGGGAGGGACAGAGAGAGAGGGAGACACAGAATCTGAAGCAGCTTCAGGCTCTGGGCTGAGAGAGCACTCAATGAGGGGCTCAAACCCACAAACCGTGAGAGCATAACCTGAGTCAAAGTTGGACGCCTAACTGACTGAGCTACCCAGGCGCACCCCATTTTTTGAATTTTATATAAGTGACTCCTTGGTAGCACAGAAAAATAATGAATCAATTGTATGAAATTATGGCTTGCCCAATTCTCTGTACAGCTCATTTTTAATGTCTGTTACTCTCTTGACTGGCCCAAGTGAGTTGCATTTTATGATCAGCAGTCTAGTTTACATTCCTCATGAAGACCAAGGTCTCATATGGGCAGACGAAATTCTGCCTCTATTCTCTTTGATTGGTTGACACAGTTATTTTAAAATCTATTTGTTTGTTAATTTTTTTGAATGCATTTCAGTGGTGAGAGTATAAGCATTCCAATTTGCCATTAGTCTCTCTCCTTCTCCATTATCTTATCCCTGGCCCCGACCACACAATGAGTGTTATCCCCCTCAACTTCAGTCGGTTGAGATTTTCTGACTCAGTGCACACTATCAAGATGGCTTCCCATCCTCAGGTCTGGTGTAGAGTATTTAATCCACCAATCCATCCTTGACCCAACTGGGATTCTTGCTTCTTGGAAGACTGGCTACCTGACAAGTTTTTCATTTTAAATGTTAAGTTAATCTCAAGTTATTTTGGCACAAATCGAATAACCTTGCTACATGTTTCTCTGTTGATTCTGTGGGTGGAAGCTGATTAGAAAGAGTGGAGGAAGGCAATTAACAGGCTCTTGCACAGGAAGTTGAATCATACGCATATTACTACCTTATTTATTTTTGGATTCTTATGGATTTAAGCCAGTTGGCTATAAATCTCAAGGACTAAAGGATTAAGATGTGTAGAAGTGTATATATATATATATATATATATATATATATATTCCCCATATATATATGGGGAAGTTTTGTTACTTTTGTCGACTCATCTTTGGCCCCAGGGTATGTACCATTGAATTGTATTAAATATTATACACAAATGTTTATTTAAAGTTCTTTCTACTGACAGGTTATTAAATGCTAGATCAAATGACAAGAAAGTTCAACATCAAACTTGTTGTTGGGTGAGTAAGTGTGGGATATGTTGATTCCTGTATAAACAAACAGACATGGAAATATTCTCAACTCCATTTAACCTGATGAGCAGTGGTTCCCATGAAGAAAAAAGGAGGAAAGCGATTTTTTTTTAAAGCCATCCAGGGGCAATCAGTGCTGGTAGAAGTTCGTGTGCTTATGGATCTACTGAGACCATGAAAAAGAATAATTTTTATAACAGATGTTTAGCCACTATTAGCGGTAGTTGCTTTCGTGTGTAACCCAAGTCAATCACCTCAGACCTCAGGATAGTTTGAAGTTCAGTGTGTACATTTAAAACAAAATGGCAATAAAAAGATCGATAGCAAATAATGAACAGAAAGCAATCCTTTCAACTGCTTCTTCCTACAGAGCAGCTACCAGGGTGTCAACATTGGGGGTACTATTCTCTATTTGTTTATAGTCAGATCATTTGAGTTTTTTTTTTTTTTAAAGTCCTTCTTTAGTTCAAAAATGGGTCAGCAGAAGTGACGTGAATGCTGAAAAGCAGTCTCCTAGCAGAAGGTCAGTAGAGAAGTGTAATCAGTTTAGAACTAGATGTTGTAACTTACTTGAATGAAAGACTTTTCTTAAGGTGACATTAAGATGAAATATTTAAGATAAACTGGAAGATTTGACTGGAAATTCACAATGGCTCTCTGAAATAGTCTGCTCTGATTTACAGATCCTCAATTTTCAATTTATGAGCTGAGACCAGAGTATACCACCAGAGGATGAGAATAGAGTAGTCATATTAGAGGCAGCTCATATATCCTAAAGACAGACTTTGGAAGAATTAGAAAGTATAATAAAGTGTCTGTCTCTTTAAGACAGGACCTGGCTCACTGCCAATTTCAAACCTAAAGCATTAGATATTTTTAAAGCCCTTAAAACTGTCACTTTTTCCCCAGACTTTTTGTCATCTCTAAATGAAAAAACAGTACCAGAGAGATTTGCCCATATTGTTTCAAGTCTCCTCAGGATATTTTTGAAAAGTAAATATTTATTGCTGACAATAATTTTTTGCTAAGGTTAACTAGCCCTCCAAGTATAAAGTGGGGAATCTGAAAGACAGAGAAATGGCTCAGCTCTTATCAACCACACATATTTACAGGAAACTTGCAAATAAGATTCTCCAAAATGGAAATTATTAAAATTTCTTTATCTTTGTCCAAAGGAGATGTTAGACAGTATTTTTGGAGAGATGAGCTAGATGTTTGGTACTCAAAATAAGATAAGCTTTGGCTGAAGGAAATTGGGGCATCAAATAATTAGCACCACTGACGGCCTTTTCTCAGCCTTTGTTCTTGAGCTTCTTGAGTGGATGTTGACAATATGATCACCTTGAACATTCTTCCTCCCTGAATGTCTCCTCTCTTTTGGCCTCTGTAGGGAAACTTCCAGAATTCAATGACTTAGTGACCACTCAGTCTGTGCCTTCCCATTAGATCTTCAAAGATGTCTAAGCACTTCCCCCAAATAGTTTACTGCCAACTTGCTTTAAGGTGTGTTCGAGGTTTCCTTAGAGAGGTCAGGAAAAGGCAAAGTCAAACAGCTTTCTTTAGTGTACGTTTCCTCAAAGATTTTATTTTATTTTTTTATTATTTTTTAAAAATATTTTTATTTATTTCTAGGACAGAGAGAGAGACAGTGCGAGCAGGGGAGGGTGAGAGAGAGAGGGAGACACAGACTCTGAAATTGGCTCCAAGCTCTGAGCTGGCAGTCAGCACAGAGCCCGACGCAGGGCCCGAACCCACAAACCGCGAGATCATGACCTAAGTGAAAGTCGGACGCTTAACCGACTAAGCCACCCAGGCGCCCCAAAGATTTTAATATATACTATGAATCTCAAATCCTAAGAAATCCATTTAGGTTTTGGGGAATGTTCAAGACTAGTAATCAATGGATCATATTTTGTTATCTGCTGGCTAAAAGTATCAAAAAGATAAACCTGCTAAGTTCTTTTTGGGGTATAGTATTTCTATTAATTGATTAATTAATTAGATAACTAAACACAGAGTGGAACAAGGCAAATTTTTGAAGAAGATCTCACAATGGCATCTATCACTTTTATATAAATGTAAAAGACATTTAGAGAGACAGAATAGACTCTATCATTTATCTGTTGATAAATGCATGCTAAGATGGACATTCACATATGATGTCACACACACAGCTATACACATCTAAAGGGACCTGGCTCTGGCTTTCTGCTCCAGATCCTTAGCACAGGGTTATTTTATGGTTGCAAAATTCCTTCATGCAACTACAGCCATTATTTCTGTATTTTAGGCTGGAAGAGTGGAAAGGAAGACATCTTTAAAAGGTACATGTCTATTGAGTTGGATTCTACCACCAAACCCTACTCAACAATTTATTTTGATATTTTATGGGCAAGAACTTTGTCCTCTGGCTGTCTCTATTTGTAAGGAAGACGAATAAATGTAGTTTCTTTAACTGGGAACCTGAGTATCAGAAACCAATCCAGGATTATTTTAGGAAGAAGGAAGAGGGGAATGAAGACAAAGTAGACAACTGAGTTGTTGCTATATTATGTTCTCTGCCACGGGCCCTGCAGATAAAGGTCTTTGAGTGACCATCCAATTAACAACCCAGTGTCTGGAGGAAGCAACTTGAGCTGGTGATTTTCAGTAGAGATTGTCAAGGATCACAAAAATATATTTCCAGATTTCCAAACACCAAAAAAGCTTTAGGGTCAACAGTTGGGAAAGCTATTAGGGGTAGGACAAAAATGTGCATATTCCCAGATGCTTTTGATTCAGGGTGAAGAAGCAAGAAGATTGCCATGGCTGAAGGTATGTAAGGATGTTTCTGAAGAGGCGTTGAAATACTGAAAACAGCACAAAATGGCTCAGTTGTAATAGGTTTCTGTTTTATCTAGTGTAATATTAAATTAATACTCTAAAATCCTTTGGAGGTTTATAGTCTATAAAGGTTACCAATACTTGGGGAAATAGTTCGATAAATTAAGTTTATTTACAAAAACACTCTTGGCTTTTATAAGATCTCTAGAAGAATCCTCAGTAGTCACTGTCATAAGACCCTCTGCATGAGGGTTGTAAAATGTATAGTGCCATCTAGTGGTAATTATCTTGATCTGTAGACACAAAATCCTTGGGATTTGGAAATAGGGTCAGGTGACAGAATCCATATTTAATAGCAACAAAGGTTACAGTTGCCATGATCCCAAGCTATCTTGGTTTTCTCTTTCTTTTTTCCTTCCCCTGATTTTTTTTCTTCCTTATGCTTCTAAATTATGGATTTTCTTAAAAAGCATAATCCTTTCTTTCTTTTTTTTTTCTCGATGACCCTATCTTCCTCTCACATTTGGCTTCTACACAGACATGTCATCTAGGAAATACAGGAGTTGGAAGATCACTTTCTAGGATCACTTACAAAAATTAAAATTCCATGGTTTTTATTATTATGACTTCATACTTTATATTTCTGGACCTGCTGTTACTGAATTCTTATCATAAATTTCCAAATTCCCAGTAGATATGTCTGCTTCACAGTTCTGCTGTTATACACATCAGTTCTAAGGACAAGCCTAACACAAAGGCTGATAAAAAGTCTCCTTCATTTCTGTTAATGATGTTCATTTCTCTCTTTCTACCCACTTACAATTAATTAGGGGCATGTGGCTGACTCAGTGGGTAGAGCGTGCAACTCTTGATCTCACGGTCATGAGTTCAAGCCCCATAGTAGGCATGGAGCCTATTTAGAAAAATACTATTTAAATTCTCATGATTCTTCTTTCCTATTTTCTCTTAATGATAACTGGAAGGAGCATGGGAGTTGCAACCAGAATAATAAATAGTTGAATACTGGTTTTGCCAATGTACGATCTTGGGAAAGAGAAACTATTGGTTGGCATAAGAGAACATATAACACGGTGAAAATGGGAAAAAACAATGACTTAGTATCTCAGAAACAAAATAAAACAAAAATCCATAAGAACACAGAGGACAGGTTATTCCCTCCGGGCTTTGGTGATTAGCTTTGCAATTTCAGTTTGGCAAAGATAAATGAATGGCAGAGCGAAGTGATGATAGGTTGATGATGGTACTATCATGAATGAAGTTCTGGAGGTGGTGGGCTTAATGCAAAGTAGTCTGGAGAAAACAAGGAGCCTCTATGGCTAAACTGGAAGAAATTATCTTGAAATACAGTTGGAAATTTAAGCTGTCTTAGATTGTAAGGAGACTTGAACCCCAGGTATTTGCATCTTGATTTAAAGTCAGGGATTCTGGGTAATAAAATAATACTATAAATGTAATGTATTATTACACATGCATGATGGCTGGGTAAAAAAAATCCTTTGTGATTAAAAAATAAAAGAGAAATTGAAAACAAGAGTAAGAGAGAATGGATGCAAAAGAAATTGAGAGAAACAGAACAATGGAAAGTGAATAAAAAATGGGAATAGGAAAAGGAATTGGATAGGACTCAACAAATCTGGTGGAAGACTTGAACTACCTCAAGTTAGTTTAGACTGGAAGTCACTAACTTAACTAATACGTATCTATTTTATGCCCTGAGAAAGGCAATAACTCTAATGGGCTGTTTGATGTGTGGACCGCAGGGATGTGTTGGTAAAGTTCAATAAACCCTTCTTGAATAAATGAATGGGCCATTCAGGCCACAATCCAATCTAATCAATCTGAGTTCAACAATGTGCTGAATACACATCCTTGCATACCCAAAAAGTAGTTACTATGACACTTTGAAAACAAAGTACTGAAGAGTGAGTTAGTAAAATAACATGAGTATACCCACTGAGAAATGGTCCACAAGTGGAACACAGGAATAAAGGCAGACATATTTTATCAGGTTATGCAAATCATCAACATTGGGGAAATTTGGAAGAAGGCAGCTTGCTTCTATAAGGCCAAGGGAAACTTTATTACTCTAAGAATGTCTGGTGCCATCTGCTTGGGCAATCTTTAAAAAATTTCCATCAGGGCGCCTGGGTGGCTTAGTCGGTTAAGCGTCCGACTTTCGCTTGGGTCATGATCTCGCAGTTCGTGGGTTCGAGCCCCGCGTCGGGCTCTGTGTTGACTGCCAGCTCAGAGCCTGGAGCCTGTTTCAGTCTGTGACTCCCTCTCTCTCTGACCCTCCCCTGCTCACGCTCTCTCTCTCTCTCCTAGAAATAAAATAAAACATTAAAAATAATAATAAAAAAATTCCATGGAACTTTAGCACTTCACAATTCCATCTTGCTTTGCTTTTCGAATCAGGAAAGATCGGAGCTATATTCAAGTCAGCATCTTGCACATTTTGATTGGTCAGTAAATACTGAAAATCAGATTTGAGTTCTTACTCAAAGGGAGCTTGGCGATCAGCTAGTCCCACCTTCTGTCTTTCTGTTATTTTGGCTTTTTTTAATGTTTTTTTTTTTTTTAATTTCTGAGAGAGAGAGAGAGCAGAAGAGGGTCAGAGAGAGAGGGAGACACAGAACCTGAAACAGGCTCCAGGCTCTGAGCTAGCTGTTAGCACAGAGCCCAACTTGGGGCTCAAATCCATGAACCGTGAGATCATGACCTGAGCTGAAGTCGGATGCTTAACCTACTGAGCCACCCAGGTGCCCCTGTCTTTCTGTTATTTTAAAGATGAAGAAACCAAAATTGAAGAAACCATGAGATGCACTGATGTACTGGGTGTGACAATCTAGCCACTAGATGATGCTCTCCCTGAAGAGATGTGTTGACTATTCGTCTTACATTTGAATAACTTTGGACATTTATCAAAAGCTATTTATTTTCTCTAAAACATCTTCAGTAACGTTACAGCCTGTATGATTGTAGAAACCTTGAGTACAGGAACCATGGTTGCAGAAAGCTGGCTTTCAATAAGATCTTGTTTAATGAATGAATGCTCTTTTTACTTTATAGATGGAAAGACTCCAATGAAACAATGCTAAGAATTATTCACAAAGTAGACTGTGTAGAATCTTTGCTGTTTGAAAACTATTTGTCCATATATTACATCCTCTTCTAAATGGCAAATGGCCATTAGTTAGTTGATCAGTTAGTCTATTTTCTTAAATACCTGGTTACTCAGATGATTAAATTAATTAGATTTACTGATTCTATGTACATTCCCCAGGCTCTTGCAGAAGCTATACTCTTTTTTTTTTCTTTTTGGGTATTAGACTAAAGATATTCCCACACCTTTGGAATTTAAAATTGTTTATCATTTTCCTTCTGGTACAATAAATTCCTTTTTTAATAACTCAAAAATGAATCCTATTACTGCAGTGTGTTAAGAATTTCAGAGGAATTCTGGTTCTTGCCCTGACATGGAAGGCGGGTGAGCTTTCTCCTTCCCAGGCAGAGTGGGGATTAGATATGGCTGCCCTTGCTCTTACAAGGAAGGTCCTTCCATGCCCAGGGCCGCTGAACGATCCTCTTCCTGAAGATTACGAGATAATGCATCTGGAATAACATGAGCTCATCCAGGTTTGTGGTTTATCTGAAAATCAAATCCCAATCATCACATAGTCTCTCTAGCCGCTCGTACATTCGGGTGAAGTTGAACACCCACGGTGCCACAGGGTGAATGAGTTTCAAAACAGGAGAGGAAAGGAGAGTTCCATTTTTAAGTTCAGGCTAAACATTGCTGTGCCTTTGGTGGTATGTTTTTCTTCCAGCAGCCCAGAGAATGTTGTTGGCAGAAGCTTCTTCAGTGTGTTTGTTTCTTCCGTGATCATATGTGCTCGGCAGGCCCTTGTAAGCGTGAACAGAACCCAGACATAGCCCGTGCCCTGACTGAAGCAAAAACGTAAAAGGCGTGAAAACATGAACCTACAGATTGAGTAGATTAGCCTTTCAGCATTCTTTCCGGAAAGGGCATCTTTATCCTGGTTATGAGCCAGTGTGTGGAAAAGCCAAGCCGTGTGGTAGAGCAAAATCGTTGGTATTTGGTTAATTGGTAGTTATCGCTACAAGACAGAAGCAGGCCGTTTTGTGCTAGTTAAGAGCTTGGAGTTTGAAGTAAAACAGATCACGGTTCAAGGCCAGGCTTTGATACACGGTATACGTGTGACGTAGAACAGGCAGTTTACCTTCTCACATCTTAGAGCCTGGGAATGAGGAGAGGGTATATGTCATGGGGGTCTTTTCTGTATCACATTAGATGATGTATGTGAAAGAAATGGACGGACAATTCTACCAAAGTGTAAGCAGACAATTAATAACTATTGATCGAACATAACTGACGCCCTGTTCTGTCGAATAGGTATTTCTAAAGCTTCTTCAGGTTTCTTCCTGAATGTACAGATATTTAAAAAGCCCTATGTGGACCAAAATTCTTTCCCAGACATTGCTGTGGAGTGAGAAAACTGGTGCAGGACCACATTTCTGAAGGGCCGTTTGTCAAAAGGAATCAAAAGCCTTAAGCAAGTGCATACACTTTGCCTACCAATTCAAATTTCTATACATATCCTGAGGAGATAATTAGAAGTATAAATAAAGATTAAATGTAAAATTTCTGTCGCGATGTATTTTCCCTTTACATGGTATTATTTATAACAATGAAAATCCCTGAAACAAAGTCCAATACAGTAGGATGGATTTCATATATAAATGGAATAGCTTTATAGTTATTAGAAATCCTAGTTCAGAAGAATCTTTCATGATAAGGTAAATACTTTGGATACAGCATTAAATTAAAAGGAGCGAAAACTGTTACCAGGAAGCATATACTTTACGAGAGCAATAGTTTTAAAATACAGATACATATATACCAAAGCACAGTCCTCTGGGTGATGGGCTTCCAAGTTATTTTTATCTTCTTAGTTTGTCTTATAAAAAAGTTAACAAATTCTATATAGAGGCCCTTTAAAATGGAACATAAAACATTCTATTTTTAAATTTCTAGGGTTCAGTCACCTTCTTAAATCCTACCTTTTACATTCCCGCACACCCCTGCTCACAGAAAATTGTCACTACTTGGACATTTTTTGATATAGCTATGTTAAAATGTAAAAACACAGAATTCTTTTTTTAAACATTATTATTTTTATTTTTGAGAGACAGAAAGAGACAGAGTGTGAGTGGGGGAGGAGCAGAGAGAAAGGGAGACACAGAATCTGAAGCAGCCTCCAGGCTCTGAGCCGTCAGCACAGAGCCCAACGTGGGGCTCGAACTCAAGAACCACAAGATCATGACCTGAGCCGAAGTCAGACGCTTAACCTGCTGAGCCCCACAGGCGCCGTAAACATACAGAATTCTTAACAGCTAGGTTACCTAATTCACAGTCCAGTTGTTGAAATGGCAAAGAAAATAATAATTATTACAAAGCTCGTGATTTTGTTTTTTGTTACTGTAATGAGATTTATATTTCAGTTAAATGAAATCTCATAGAGGCACCAAGTTCAACAGAGATAAAGTCTTGGCAAGCATTTTAAAAATGCTTCCAGCAACATGACTAATCAAAACACATTCCACAGGATATTCTGGGACTTTTCTTGGTGCTTAAAAGAAACTTCCAGTTACCCGACCGTTTAATTAGTATTAAGTAAAGTGGACATCTAATAATTTTCTCATCCAAGTAACGGTATTCTCCATGTTACCTTTGGTAAAAATGATAATGCCCAAAATCACTTTCTTGAATATTTTTCATGAAAAGTTACAATTTTATGGGTAAATATAAAAGTCACAATAGTCTGACTCCCTAGTCATGAGTTAAAAATTAGATTTTCATGATTTTAGGAAAGGTAATGATTCATTACTTTTGTATGACCAGAAGATAAATTATTTGGTTTTAGCATAGAATTGGAACAACTAAATAATGAAAATCTTTTCATCTTCTTTCTCACCCCAATACAACATAAAACAAAATGAAACAAATCATTCTCAGTCAAGAATTACAGAAAGTATTTCTGTACCTTCAGTGGCCTCTCTACCTATGTAGTAAATATTTATTTCTTCTAGTATTGGCTCTTTAGATACAGGTTTTTTAAAATGAGGTTCTGAGTTTTTCTTGCCCAGGTAGAGGCTCTTGATAGGTTGTTTGTTATGTTTTGGGGCCAGTTAGCAAAGAAGTACTTGCTGGGTGTGCAGAACAACATTTAATTAAGTTTCAACCACAGTATAGAATCCCACACAGATAAAATATAAACAAACACAAGAGTTAAGACTCTAGATGGTAGTTTGTGTCACCCTCCACTAGCAAGGGCAAAAAGATAAAAGGGAACAGTAGAGTCCAGATGAGCGGAACACATTGAGAGACCTGTAGGAAAGAAAATGGCTGGTGTTTTTCAAGTACAACATGGACAATATGACTTGATAAATGGACTGTGTCAGCTTTTCTGGATGTTATGGACAAGTCTAACCAGGGCTCAGCAAGTGGGTTACAACCCATGAAGTTTAGGCCACTTTCTACAGTTGTAGAGATTGTGTGAACCTAGAAGGATTCAGGCGCCCGATCTCGGCCATCTCTTCCAGTTAGCATTGTGTTCATTTGTACAGATTTTTGCTTCTAATGCTTTAATGATGCCCAGCCTCTATTCCAGAGCATTCAGGATCTAAGCTGCTCTAGACCTGCCTGTTCTGTTTCTGGGTTACATAATAAAGCCCTTAATGCTCTACTGAGACTCACGGTGGCCTTGTCCTTAGGAGATGAGTTTGATTTGGGATGCTTTCATACCATCGCTCACCTTGTTGACTTTGGCGAGGTCAAAGCAGGTTTGTGGCTACAAGCAGGGTTTGAATTCCTGCCCTTGACACATTGCTTTTCAACATCACATGCCAACGTATCACTATAAAAATACGTGGGCTGTCTAGGTGCAATACTTGAGTCAGAAATCCTGAATCTTAACAGGAATGCAATGACTGTGGAACATTAGAAGATTATTTAGCAAATGCAATCACATGACCTAAGATGTGCAATCGCACAGATCCTAAGTGTTGAAGGAAACCAGGCTAGACATCCCCTCACAAAGCACAAACCAGAAGATAATCGAATGCTGGTACGTGCAAACAAGTAACATTCGAGTATCACATGCACGTCTGAAACGCCATTCCAGTGCGCACACTTAGTGACCACATGTTTGTGATCGGCGATTGAATGGCACAGAAGTTGGTTCCTCTCTTTCAGAGAGACAGTGTGATCATCAGCAGTTCACAGATCTTGGGCTCCATTCTGTAGTCCCGTTGGCCTTTAAAACCCTTGCAGTCCGGCATCTCTACCATAAAGTGGGAGAGCTGGCATTCTTTAGGACCTGGGGGAGCACTTGTGTTCCACTGGAATGTGTTGAATGGCTTGTAAATTAGAGTCCCTAATGAAAACTCGCTGGTGTCCAACTGCAACAATCATCTGGTTAAAATCAGGCAGTAATTCCACTAATTTTACTGCCCTTCTCCCAGCCCTCAACGCCTCATTTAGGAAAAAATGTTTATGTTCCCCTCAAAACACCTGCGTTTTAACTTGAGTCCCCAAAGCAATTATAGTTTTTACTTTACTTTATTTTATCTTATTTTATTTTATATTTTATTTCATTTCTTTTCTGCTCTTTCTCTCGCTCATTTTTTTTTTTTTTTTTTTTTTTTTTTTTTTTTTTTTTTTTTTGGTCTCGGTTGTGAATGAAGCATTCCTTCCTTTGTACGATATAAGCAGAAACACCCACCCTGAAGCCTTTAACTGTGGGCATTCTAAAGTAGTCACTTTTTGTGTGTGGAAATAGCCCAGTTGCGCAGCTGTGGCCCAGACTCCTTTAGATATTTTTCACAAAACAACGGAGAAGTTTACATTGTGACTAAATGTGTTCCATTTTGAAGACAAGAATGGTGTGACTGCCAGTTATCCAATTAAAAGCCTTGTAAAAACCCCAGTCCCACTGGGACCTTCCACACTTTTATACATTTAACATCACTAAAAAAAAAAAAAAGTGTTTCGATCACCAAGGAAAAGAGAATTCCACGGCAAATATTGAAAATACAGTATGGAAATCTCTTATCCTCTCTTTCATCTGCAGGAGCTAAGAGAGCATTACCTGGTTGTTAGCCTTTCTGGTTTCCACTTGTTTAGACGTCCTGAAATCAGCGTGAACATTTTCTCTAAGCTAGGTGAAAATTCATAACTTTGTATTACATTATGTCTCTTGATACAAAACAGAGGGAAAAGAATTTTGAGTAACATATACACAAATCGCTCTGTTTCCAAACCATCACCTCTACCCCCACTCTCTTCCCACCCCACGTCTGGGAAACATCTGTGGGCTGGGTAGGCATTCTGGGTAATGACATGCAAATGAGCCCGCCAGTTAACAGAATTTCCTTGTCCAATAATGGAATTGGACCAACATGTAGGTTTTTAAATTGGAGCCAGGCTCACCCAGGCCAGATGTGCAAACAAGAGCACGTGTTCCTGGTTTGAGGGACTGGAGCAGCAAGGCCCCATGGGGGAGGGGAGGAAGAGAAAACCACGTGACAGGCTATCAAATGAAGAACCAGAAGTGACTGGAAAGGCTCTCCTGGGATGCTTGCGTATCAGTCACGTTTAGGTACTCGTAAATATCTGCTAACTGGGGAACATTGCCCAGGATGTCCCCCAAACCTGCCAGTGTGACTGATGGAAGGTGACTGCCCTGCTCTGGCCCTGAGATTATCCACTTCTCAGGGTCCTGACTGATGCACTCACTTGCAGATGCGATCTGAAGGTTATCAAGCAACCAGAAAGATTCCTCTTTCCCCTCACGTACCCTAAGTATTTGTCCTTCTGAAATGCAGAGCGAAGGATAAAAAGGACGACATCGCGTTGACCTCCGCTATCCACAGGGCATCCTCAGGAAGACGTAGTTGCCACTACTAACAGTGACAACCCCAAATCACAGCTGTAGCCCCTCCTACGTGAGATGCAAGTCAACTCCTGGTGTTTCCCACTGAGAAAATAAAACCGATGCCATTAACTCTGTAACAGCAAAAAGTCCTTAGAACTGAAGTCAAATTTTGGGAAACGGCTTAACGTAAGATTTCAAAAGCACTTTCTTTCTGTGGAGTGAGGAGATCTACCTTACTATTCTTTTTTAAAATGAGAGCCAAAAAGGATTACATTATAGATGTCACAACTAATAATCATCATGTGACCAAGGCTCATTGAGGATCAGAAAATGAGCAAACATTTGGATATACTTCTCAAGGATGATGGATATATTTAACTGATGGCTATTGAATTTATCAGGGTCAGTTAGCATAATGAAAACATATTTTATTAGGCTGTTAAAGGGATAAATTGTTTTCATATTTATTCATCTGTTCACAAGGCTAATTTTGGGGTTTTTTAAAACATGCTTTTCATGTGCCTAAAATGAACAGCTAAATAAATAAAGCATTAGTTTCAGAACAGAAGTATCCACTGTAGATCTAACATCCTATTTCTCAGTACAGGCCTAAGTAATGATTTTCTGATTTAATTTTCATCAGTCACAGTAAACAGTCACCAGAATGCCCAAGCTAATAACAAATAAATAACAGAAGAAATGCACACCAGTCAGAAAAAAATTCCCAACAAACTCAGGTCAGGTAGCTGTTTGTTAACATGAAACACAGGCCAATATAATTATATTCATTATTTAAGCTGAGAACACTCTTGCTTCAATTCATTGCTGAGCACATTCTCAAGGACTAGACCGCATCTCAAGGACTGGAAAATCCCCATTTTATGTTGCTTATTTAAAAAGCAACAACCATCCCAATTAAAATGGGAACTTCTAAATACTGACTTCCAAAGCATGTCTGGGGTTGTAGTAGCTTTTGGAGAGAAACAAACAAACAAACAAACAAAAAACAAACAAAAACCCATGGGCCAGAAGGGGTAATGCTCTCATTGCCATTTAACAGCGGAATCTGCACGGTTTTTTGCAGCCTGCACTCCTATCCCTCAGCTGCCAAGTTCACTCTTTGGATGTTAGAGCAAGAATCTTGCCCCGATTTTCTCTTCAATTAGTTTATTCTTTGATTCAGTCATTGGCACCCCTTCCCCACTCCCACCCCCAACTCCTTAAATGTTGATGATTTTGAGAGTTCCATTCCCAGCTCCGTTCATCTTACACTCTTTCTCTTTGCAGGAGTTCCAGTAACTGCTGATTGTCACCTAATATCTTTCTTCAGCACCTCCCCACCCTCCCCCCCACCGCCAGGTAAAACCAGGCTGGGTTTTCAACTCTCTACAGGCATCTTGTCTTAGAAGTTCCTTAAGAATTTCAGAGACTATTTGGCAACATCTATTCTTTTCTCTGACCTCTTTTGGTTACAGAAGTTATTATGCATCCACTTTACACCCTTCTCTACCGTGATCATATCAATAGAATGCTAAGTACCACCATCCCTTTGCTTCAGAACTGTTACCAAAATAAGGCTCCTTCTTTCCATTCACACGCTCCCACTGCCTTACACTGGGCCACATCACCTCTTGTTCTGATGGGAGCAGCAGTTTTCCTCTTTTCCTCGGTTAATTTTTTTTCTTTAATATCACCAGATCGTGTTTTCTTTTTCTTTTTTCCTCCTAAACAACGAAGTGGGTACTATCTCTTGACAAAAATGTCCATTGATTCCTTCTTGCTTCTTACTGGAGGAAATCTAAATCTTTAGTGCCTAAAAGCTATCATAATTGGAACATAATATTCCTTTTGTAGCCCATCTCCTGCCACTTCTTATCCTGCACAATCATAAACCACAGCGACTTCCTCCTCGTCATCCATGCACATGGGGTCTGCCCGGCTGGGTCTTGGCACATGTTTCTCTCTATTTTTTTCACTTGACACTAGCTTTCCACTTCAGAATAACTCAACCAATTCTTTCATAGAAAGTTCTCAGGGGGCGGGGATGGACGTTCATTAAACACATTATGACAGTTCAGTCACACCTTCACAATTTGGGGATGATACAGTAAGATGGAATGATCATCGCTGGAGGAAACTGTTGGTTCAATTATCTTTCGGGCTTGATAATGAGAAAGAAAAGAAGAAGGAAATTTCAATGCAAAGTAAGTTGGCTTGGAGATCTCACGCATAGAGGTGTTCTCTCCCCTGCCAAGACAAACACATGGAAATTTGCATGGGAAATGTACGTGATTGGCCAGGAACAAAACTGGATGAGAAACCGAAGAGGAAAGTGATGGGTAAGAGAAGAGTGTGTCAACATGCGTAGACGTGGAAGTTGATCCTCTGTACATCTAGGCTATTACAGAAACCAGAGCCTCTCTCCACACTCTGCTGGCAACAACAATCTAGGCCACGATTTACATTTTACATTTGCGTTAGCGCTTGGAATTGGGTAGTGGAAGTGTTAGGGGCGGTAGATCAGAGAGAAACAGACCGAGCACCGGCACTGGAGGAACAGGCAGGCATGTAAAATGTGCAACAAAGGGCAGATAGAAGCATTCATTTCAGCTTTAAACCAATGTGTGTGTAATTAACAGCTCCGATTCATGATTTGATTTCCCCAACATATTACTCTTTATTGCAAACCCTTCATGGTACATTGTGAATCGGCTGTGAATCAGAAAGAGGCTTCAGGATGGGCCTGACATAGTTTCCTCCGGTGTCTAGGGACTAAAGTTGGTGCTGGTGACAGAGAGCACCCCAAGAGCAAAGCTCAAATCCCCTCTTTACTTCAGCAGTAGGTATAGAGAGGAAATGAGCTGAACATTCCTGTACATTCTCGTTACCGATGACGCTGCTCGGGGACTAGCGGGTCCACTTCGGGAATTGTGACTTCTTTCTCATTCAATTATTAGTCTTTCTACCAAGACCACCCCAAATTGCCAATTAGCACGAGTTGTAAAGGGATTCAAGCTAGATGGGTATCTGTATTTGGCTTCACGTTCTCATCCCTAAGTTCAAAATTTCATATGGTAATAGCTTCTAGTCCCATCTAAGGAAACTAGGTGTGAAAAAGAAAGAGAAACTAAATTCTCCATTTCTCAGAGGGAAAACAAGAAATACACACACACACACACACAGCCACCCCCAAAATCCTGAATTTCTTTAAATTCCACCAATTTGGAGGCATGGGATGTGATCCAGGCTGAGAGAGAGAACGTATCTTGTAGAGGGAAGAATAAAAATACTGGGATATTGTGAAATTCATTGAATGAGCCTTCGTTTTTCACGGCCATGTGTTGATTCTATCATCATCTATAAAGTACATACGAGCAAAGGAAGAAAACTTGGTCAAAAGGAAGCATGAATTATTTAAAAGATGACTCTACTCACACAAAAACGAAATTAACAGCACACATTTCTCTTAACAATTCAAACAAAATTCTCTACTTTCCCTTAATCAATTATATGTGTTAAATAAAGTATTTTTTCTCTGCCTGAAATATTCAAGCTATTTCTTCAAATGTCCACTCTGTGTACACACAGGCAGAATGTACACATTGGAGTATGTTCTATAATTAATTTTGAAATGAGAGAGCAATGTGCCAAAAAGTAAAGTAGTATGTCCATTATCTGAACAATTGGAACCTGGCTGACAAACACGGGTGAACTATTTTTCCCTCTTCTTAAACACACATCTATTGCATAAGCATAGAAAGAGATTTCCATTTGTAAAAGAACTTTTTCATTTTGTACATCTGCAGGCACAAAAGAAGCCATATTCAACCACAAATTAGGTCAGGGAGCTGAAATAAACTCAGATTATAACAGGCCACAGGTCTGTGAAAAATATACTGTCATTTGGGGTTGGGTTTTTATTTATTTATTTTTTTTACAGTAAAGCAAAGGAAAAGTCATTTTATGATAAAATATCATACCATCTGTTCTTGTATGTAAGAAAATTTGGCTGAACTGATCCAATTTACAACAAGTTAAACTGGGTAGGTCTGGAATTCCTTTATCCTCAACCTTCGGTGGTTCAGTGTTATAAGAATGAGACAGGGGAAGAGGAGAAAACATAGCAACTCTCTGTTAAACTCTTGGCCCAGTTTCTGCCATTTTGTGGCTTCTACCTGCCATGTTCTGGGCGAACCTCTTATGTTTGCGTGCTTCTAGAAGAAATCACCTTTGATCTCAAGTGAAGCGCATACGGAAGCCAGGTGATCCAGGGATGTCTCAGTTTGAATCTAGAAAGTAGGTCTGACTTGGAAATACTCATAACCACAACTTCAAAATGGCAAAGGGTTATCCTAAGTCCCAAATTTCTAGAATTCTGAAACTGAGTAACACTATTAAGACTGTAGGAAATCACACTTTTGTTTTGCATAAGACATATGTTTGTTGTGTCTTCCCAGCTTTGATTATAGTTATACTCAGTTCCTGAAGGGTACCATATATGAATTCCCCATTGTATTTATGAATGTATTTTGATTTCCACTACATGGTTTTCAGTCCAAGGGAATATTAATTTCCATGTACATACTACTTTTATATTAAATGCAGTATATGCCAAGAATGAACAAAATAACCATATAATGAAGGATTTGGTGGGAGAATAGAATATAATGATGATTAGTTTATAGGGAATGACTTAAATTTTTATAACTTTATATCTACTTTGTTTTTTTCTCTTCTATAATTGTATTACTACATGTAGCTTAAAATTTTTTTAATATTTATTTATTTTTGAGAGAGACATAGTGTGAGCAGGGAAGGGGCTGAGAGAGAGGGAGACACATAATCTGAAGTAGGCTCCAGTGTTTGAGCTGTCAGCACAGAGCCTGACATAGGGCTCGAACCATGAATGTGAGATCATGACCTGAGCCTAAATCAAACGCTTAGCCGACTGAGCCCCCCAGGAGCTTCTGCAAAACACTTTTCACTGAAGTTTTCAGTTTTTTAGTATCTTGGAATAATCCTACATCTAAACCTACAGAAAGTCCTTTGGCTCAAAGCCATGAAATATCTGGCATTGTGAATCACTCCCAAAGGCCACTGATCGAGTTTTTAAAACTAGAAAACTTTGTTTTACCTCCTTCCAAACCCAGAAGGAGATAAGCCAGGCCGAGCTTAGACTCACAGTTTTATGGTAGGTAAGTTGTCTTGTAGTACATAAAACCCCACACATAAAGGCGAAGAGAGGTGGGAATATTCTTTGAATGTTGGGATAATTTGAAAGATAATGTGAATAATTTAGATCTGAATTATCTGGTTGGGGTGCAGTGCCAATTAACTCAACCGAATAAATTACCCTAGGCTGATAATTTACGGTGAAGAGAAGGAAGCGGAGTTAAGATAAATACCTGAAGGATTCATTTACAAACTCAGTTAATAATGTTTTCAGTCCTAATTACAGAGTTTGGCTATATAAATAGTTGATCTATTTGCTGGATAATTATATAATTGCTTAATTCTGCACTTAGGGTTGCTGCAAGAATTAAATGAAATAATATAGTTAAAGAATTTAGTAGTACTTGCTCCTTGCACACACACCTTTTTCCCCTTCCACTCCTTCCTTACCATGACCCACCAATGAGTGGGCAGGTCTCCTGTAGGAAAAATAAAAATAAAAAAAGAAACACTTGTATCACAGCATTATCTAACTCTGAGCCATTTTATCCCATGCAAATTACACCATAATTAATATGGTCACAAAACAGCTCCGCAGCTACCATTACAGGCCAGAACTACATCTGGAAAAAGCCAAAGCTGAAGAATAAGCTTCTGGAACATCAATGAGTTAAAATTTCCTGTGCAGTGTTTGACAAAGAGGCTACCATTCTGTGGATATATTATGTATGTGGTCTGATTTAATCCTCCTAAGAATCCTCCCAGATTAAATGAACAGTTTTATAGAAGACACTAAGTTTCAGTGAGGTAAAATAACATGGTCAAAGTCACATAACTGTGAAATGGTAGAAATAGATACTAACCCAGGCTTTCCTTGCCTCAAAGCCTTTTTTCTTTCCGGTGTACTCTGTTTCCCTCAGATGCATCGCCGTTCACCAAATGGGCATAGCATACATTTTAATGGATAAAATATGTGTCAGAAAAGAAGCTATATATTTGGCTACATTGTATAGAGGACAGCAGCAAAAGATGCCAATAGCCTGAATTTTTCACATTGGCCTTTAAAAAAAGTTTATTTATTTATTTATTTATTTAAAGAGCAAGGGATGGGCAGAGAGAGACAGAGAATCCCATCTGAAATGTGATGTCAGCACGCAGAGCTGGGTGAGGGGCTCTAACTCATGAACTGTGAGATCATGACCTGGGCTGGAATCAAGAATCAAATGCTTAACCAACTGAAACACTCAGGTGCCCCCACTTTGGGCTTTAAATTAAATTGCTTTTCTGTTTTTTTCAAAAGAATACTGATCAGTGGATTCAGAGCTTTAAATGCCCCCAGAACAGTGGGTCAGCCTCAGATTAATTGTTTGCTGCGGCATATCCGGTACGTTCTGCATTATTCTAGTGGTGCTCTTGAGAAGACACACAGAATCCCTTGTGATTGCGGGGAGGAACAGCGGAAGCCCTACAGAAGAGAGAGGAAAGGGGGTGAAAAAGAGGACTTGGGGTAGTTATTCCACATTTGAATCTCAATGAAAACTTCTTTGGCTGAAGGGTCTGAAAAGTGGGTTTAAATTCCAACAGTAATCCTCGTTAAGTATGCCCCTCATCTCTCTTAATTTGGTTTCCCCATCAAGAAAATAAAAGCAGCTTGGGCTCACAGGCTGGTGAGGAGAACCTAGTGGAAGCATATATATGAACGCTGCTTGAAACGTAAAATAAGAAAGCCCTGTTCAAACGTGCAGATTATTAGCGCCCGTCTCTTCCATTCCTGTCGCCTGGCAAAATCTTTGGCCACTTGCCCCGAACCACAACATCCTCAAGACAGGCACGGTGCGGGGTAGAAACCGGAAACAGGGCGCTTTCACATTATTTTAAAATTTGTTATGAACTTTTGCCAAAACTGTATAAATACCAGCCAGGGCAACGGGGTGTTTGTACAACATTCTTTCCACCTCGCGAACCATTGTTTTTTGTTCTGAACGCAGAAGTTAGACTGCACTGAGTCGCTGTTGCTTAGCTGGGCCAGCTTGTGAAATGCCCGAGATGTAATGCTTGATTCTAGCCAATTATCTTTAGTTCCTCTCGTTTATTAGTGTTAAATTTGAATTACAAGGGGAAGGGTGAGAGTGGAGCATACACCATGCTCTAAGTCTTTTAACACAGGGAGTTCACTTGTATTATTTTGTTATCCCTCTTTAGAACTATCATCAGTTGGAATCCGTAGGTGACACGTTGGGATGACTTGTAGCCCATTCTTCCCTTTCTCCGGCTTTACATTCATTTCCTAACAGCAGAAGATGAACTTTGCTGTTGCAACGTTTGAAGGGAACAAAAGAGGAAAAAAAACTCGCAACAATCTAAAACTCGTAGTTAACAAAATAAACTGCAGATAAATCCCCTGAAGGTCTTGGCATCAAAATGTTTCCCACTAAAAAGGGACTCAGCACTCATAGTCTGAAACAAATTAGGAAGGAGGGGGGAAAATCAACAGCTCTGGGGTGAAATTGGGGTTGGTGCTGCCTCATCATTTTTTAACCAAAAATAAAACAAGCAAATTTTGTTTAACTGCAGGTCAAAATAAAAAAAAAATTAAAAAGTCCCTCATCTGTTCAGTGTAATTACTAACAGTGCACTGTTACCAGCTGTGGGGTTCAGCGATAAATGGAGAGAACCATAATTTTCTCTCCCTGGGGTTAAACCTCCAAACTTTGAGTCTGTGCCTCTCTAGTATGCTTTTAATATACCATGAGAAGCCAAGTCAGAATGTTTTTAGAGAATGTCTCTATTCTCTTGCTCCAGAATGAAATGATTGCATGTATATGCAGGAGTTCAAGTTCTAGAAGGAAAAAAAAAAATGTATGTCTCCAATATCCTCCATCATGATGGTCTACCCTTGCCATAATGATGACTCTACGGTCCCCAGGATTTTATCACCGAGAGATGGGTGAAATTGGCTATACTTTAAACTTGTCAAATGCTGGCAATTTCTTTCCAAATGGTCTCATTTCAGCACAATGAGAGAGTGTTTTTTTCCCCTAGTACTTTTCCCTTAATTTTAAAGCCCAAGTGTATATTAAGGAAAATTTGACCCATATGTTTCTGATTCATTTAAACTGAACTCATTGAACTTTTTTTTAAATAAAACATTTTTGGTGGTCGAAAAAAACCCAATGGCTGTTCTTTAAAACCATCTTTAAAACCTTGTTTTTATCTGCAAAAGGATGTCAGATTTGGGTTGAAAAAAAAATGGAATCTGAGCTTAAAAGTCTCAACTTTGGTTTGAGATTGAACTCATCAGGTTCATGTGGGGTCTGACAGAGAAGTAGCAAAACTGTGTTTTTTCACCTTTACCTAGGCTTTTCTTACTGGGTAATTTCACCTTGTCATCAGGATCCAATCTGAGAAATACAGATTAACTGAAGGGTGTAAGTATTCGTTTCATAGCCACATGAATGATAATCTGGATTTGTGAAGTAACAGGAGCTGTCCAAAACTCTTATGAGTGTATCCTGGATTGGCTTAACCTCCTCGCTATCTTTTACACTTGACCCAGACAGAAGAATAGATGTCATCTTCTTGACAGCAACGAGAAAGGTACTTCTTCTATAATTCTGTATCACCATTGCAACAACTCCCACTGAGAAGAGTCAACCATATTTTATCGGCTCAAATGCTCTGTTTGCAGAATGTTTAGAATCCAGATTTGAAATGTAGGTGACAATAAACACAGATTGGATTGCATCTATGTAGACCAAGTGGAAAAAAAAAAAATCATTGAGTGATATCCTCAGTTTTTTCCAATTAGAGTAGACAAGCTCCCTCAGGAGCCTTGAGTTTTACTTTGCCACCAGTAAATAGCTTATAATTACTGTGATGCTTGAGAGCTAGAGGTATTAGATGCAGACCCTGATTTTACACCAAGATCCACGATGTTGATAATGTGTTAACTTCTATTTCCTCCTCTGTGAAGTAGGGATAGAAATAACACCTACCTTGGGGCACCTGGATGGCTCAGTCAGTTAAGCATCTGACTTCAGCTCAGGTTATGATTTCACGGTTCGTGGGTTTGAGCCCCGCGTTGGGCTCTGTGCTGACAGCTCAGAACCTGGAGCCTGCTTCAGATGCTGTATCTCCCTCTCTCTCTGGCCCTCCCCTGCTCACACTGTCTCTCTCTCACTCTCTCTCTCAGAAATAAATAAAACAACAAAAATTTAAAAAAAGAAATAATACCTACCTGGGCTTGTTACAAAGTTTAAATGAATTAATATGTGATGATTAATTTAATATCTGGCCCAAGTAAGGACTCAGTAAATATCATTACCATATTTATTCAATTCCAAGATTTTCCCACATTTTAATATTCTTGAAATCAGACCGTGTTTCACAATAAATGGCATCTTGGGATGCCTAGGTGGTTCAATGGGTTAAGCACCTGACTCTTGGTTTTGGCTCACGTCATGATCTCATGGCTCTTGACATCAAACCCTGCCGTCAGTGTGGAGCCTACTTGGGATTTTCTCTCTCTGCCCCTTCACAGTTTCTCTCTCTTTCAAAATAAATAAGTAAAGTTAAAAAAAATAGATGGCATCTTATTATTGCTGTGGTCCACGTAGCAGATGTGGAATAATTGCCATGTATAAACACCAAAAAATCCAGCATCCAAGCTAGCGGAGTGGTTGTTAATGATGTGGAAAAAAACGTCCAGAAACTATACTGAGCAATCTTCCAATCCTTAGGAGCCTAACAGGCATGGGGGGAGGGTGGAGGAAGGTGACAAATCAGGCATGTTTAGTAACACGGCAGAAGTGGAAGTCAAGAGTAGGCTAACTCTTCATAGTTGCAGAGCAGGCCTAGAGCTTCAGCACCAATGGCTTTTAGTTATTTTCTTAAAAAATTATGTTATCTTCTGGGCTGATGGCAAAACTGGAAGTGAAAGCTCAGACACTGGGGTGCCTGGGTGGCTGAGTTAGTTAAGCATCAGACTCTTGGTTTTGGCTCAGGTCATGATCTCCTGGTTTCATGAGGTCAAGCCGGCATCGGGCTCTGCACTGGCAGCGCGGAGTCTGCTTAGGATTCTCTCTCTCCCTCTCTCTTCCTCTCTCTGCCCCTCTGCCATTCATGCTGTCTCTGTCTCTCTTAAATAAATAAATTTTTTAAAAAACCTCAGACATTGACATCCATGATATGGACTAAAACACTGATTCAACAGAGTCAGGCTCTGAATGTAAGAAGAGTTAGTGTTCCTGAACTTAATTATTTTGCATATATATACACACATACAGGCATGAGAATGACAGATGGTCAACCCTGGTATACTTAGGTCTAAAAGTGCCTTCTCAATAAGTATAAAATAAACATCTCAAGTGATAAGAGAGGGCCTGGGGAGGATCAAGGGCTGTGTTGAATGAAGTGGCCAGAATGAGACGTGGCATACTTGACTATTTAGTGAATACTTGCTAAGTGTAGTAAACAGGACGAATTCTGAATGGTCGAGCTCTGACCTGCCACTCCAAACCAGTTGTCCACCCTGCTTTGTAATCCTTTCCAGGCTCCATCCACATGCAAGGTCTTTGCCTATGATGACACCTACGTCTGGATTATTCTTCCCTCCCACACGTGGCCTGCAGTGGTAGATGTTGGTGGTGCTCGCTCATGTTTCTGCCTCTCCTTCGCTCCCTGACCACACTAATGGATTGCACTCGAAGTTAGCTATGGCGTGTGATTGACTTTGGCCAACGAAATGTAGGAGGAAGCAATGAGTTTCACTACCTGCTGTGGCAAAACAAGAAGCTTTGCATTGGGATAGGGGTTTGGAGATAGATGGAAGTCTAAGCACCAGGTGGAGGGCAGGTGCCCTAGTGAATGGTCTGGACCTGCCACATTTGTTCCTGTTCAAAGAATATGCCTTTAGGGGGCACCTGGGTGGCTCATTTGGTTGACTGTCTGCCTTTAGCTATGTCATGATCTCACGGTTCGTGGGTTTGAGCCCCATGTCTGGTTCCCTGCTGTCAGTGGTTCTGCCCCTCCCCCACTTCTGCGCATGCACAGGCCGTCTCTCTCTCTCTTTCAAAAATAAATAAAAAATATTAAGACAAAGAATACCCTTTTGTATTTGGGGGAGAGCATTACCTTGGTAGCAGAACGTTACCTTGCCTATCTTGGCTTAGCCCATTCAAAGTCCAGATCTCAACTTGAAAGTCTCTGCCTCACCTTTCTCATCTCTAGAGTGGGAATAATAATAATCTCTGTCTTGTAAGGCTCACGAGAAAAAAATACAGCTAAGTGCTTTGAACAACAGTTTATAGTGAGTTTTCAATATGTATGGCTCTTACTATTTCTTGGGAAATCTTCTTTGGCTGGATCCTATCCCTATTTTAGGTGCTCATAGCCCCTTGGATTCCTTCACAGCACCTGCATCAGTCCAAATTTTATATTTTTCTTTGTGCTGACATGATGAATGTATGTTTTGCTGGCTTGACTTGAACCCCATGAGGGCAGGTGCCGTGTGCATCGTTTACTGAGTACTTTATCCTCAGAAGACAGTCCAGTGCCTACAGATAGAACATAGTCAGTGAGAATTTGTTGAGGGAATGATACTGAAAATTATAATACAGCTCCTAGTTACCTAGTTTGGGTCTTGGATCCAAATCCACTATCCAGAAAATGGACATGGATACGTTTCCGAGACATTGGACCCATATGTGATAAAACATCTGCAACCACCAAAATGGCACGCCCACGGACTAAAGCAAAGTCAGCAAAGAATTCAGGGTGAGATTTAGGAACAAGAGGTTTTCTCTGTGGGTTAATGAATTCACCTTGCTTTCTCTGATTGCCCTGAATGTATATTTTTACGCTCTTCAGTTCAGTCAAACTCCAACCTTTCTGCAACAAAGAGAAGCTGATGTGAAGTCCCTATCTGTCGCACCTCAAATAACTATATCCTGTAAAACTGTTGACATAAAGACTTGAAAATGAAAATCAAAACAACACGGCCAACAACAAAAAGCCCTCCTGGATTCTCCTCACACTTTTTTCCAGCTCCTGTGTCTCTGCTCTCGGCTGAACCTTTGCCATGAATAGCTTTGCTCTGTCCTTTTAACAATAATATCTTAAACTTTTATAGTGCCTTATAGCTAAGCATCTCTAGAAATTTTACAATAGCATTAAAACGAAAGCCAGGTCCTTCTCTCGGAATTGCCCCAGGGTCCACACTAAAAGCCAGCAGTTTGTGCCTTTGTCCTGAAAACCAGAGGAAGCCTGTGGGCTGATAGAAAAGAGGACAATCCTTGTCTCGCATTTCGGGTTGGAACTCGCCCTTCACCTTGTGATGGTCGAAAGCAGGAGAGGGAATGAGTATTCACTGGCACGGAAGGCTTGTAACCCACGGATCTGTGCAGGACAGCGAAGGCTAAATCAGAATTCTCAGTTCTCATAGCCCACATCCCTCAGTCTTAGCTATTTTTTTTTTTTAAACAGATATATGGTGGAACACTAGATTATTTGTAAGTGCAATCAAATATTTATATAACAGAAAACTAATTTCCTTATTTAAGCAGTTTCAAAATTTGAGCTTGCATATGTGAGAATATTTCTGCCTTGGAAATCTGTTTTCACTTCATGTATATGATTGAATATATATGTAAAGGTATATGATTATATATCTTATATAAATCTTACATAACTTTATATCTATACCTATGTCTATCTACGTCTATATATCTAAATCTCCACTGTTCACAACATTGTTTAAAAAGGCTAGGCTAGGATTCATTGGGTCATAACCTAGATTCCCCCCCCCCCCATTACAATGATCTAATGGATAAAACATAAGATTCAAAGCCAGAGCTACATTAGCAAAGTGAAGAGAGAATTAAGGCAATTATCTCAGTAATTAAGAGGACCAGCCAAACCTTTTTTGGCAGAGATGTCTAAATAAGTTGAGGAAAATGTGGTCTGGGGGCGGTGGAAACACTCGCACTTTCTGAATAAAAGCCTCTTTGGGCCAATTCGCTCTGCTAATCGAACCAGAGTCACAAATTTTAACTTTCCTCTTAGCCAAAGGAACACAGAGGCATTTGGTCACTAATAATCGATCACTTAGGCAAATCTCTCTCTGCGTAGCCGAGAAGTAGAAGTACTGTAGAGGAGGGCAAGGAGGACACCTGTTTAACAACTCCGGGTTTTCTAGAACACACCAGCTCATTCCATGAAGGTTCTGGAATACTAAAATCTTACGTTTTTGGTGGGGCTGCGGCCCATCCCCGCCCAGGGCAGTTTAGGAGGGCTCTCTGTGGGGTGGTGATGCACCCTGTAGCACCAGTAGCAGGGGGATGTCTTAAACCCCCTTTACGATGCTCTTCTGTCCGGGCCCCAGCGATTAAACCCACACCCCTGGCACAAAGCTTTCTTCCTTGGCAGGTGCTGAGCTCGGAGAGGGCAGGCCCCCTGGGCACAACTGTTTGCTTTGCCTCTGCTTTTACTGCTGAGCTCAAATTTAGTTGTGGCTCCCTTTAAAAACGACAAATGTGTTCTAATTTTAGAGCATCATAGCAATAATTGTTTTTATTTCGGCGGCGAGGAAAAGTGAAGGAAAAACAGCTTGGGACTTAATAACCACCTTAGCCTGCAGCCTTCGACTTTATTCACGCGATATTTTATTTTCGCTCTCCCTCCCCGTGCACCTTACCATCTTCTACAAGACACAGCCTTAAATTACCTTCGCAAAGGTTCTGTGCTTATTTACAAAGAGCTGGCCATCAACGGGCCTCACCAGGCGAGAAGGGTGTCTTCTGGTCATAAACATCTTCCGCTCTCTTAACGCCGCCGAGGCCAAGTAAGTAAGGTAATGTTTAGTACTTGAGACATAGCATAGTTTATGGCTTCATTAACCACCTGACCCGGATTGTGTGCAAATTTCATGAAAGTATGATGTATATTTATTCCCTGAGGTGTGCTGCTTGGCGGTATTTTATTCTTACAGGGAAATTGTAATAAAGATCCTTCAAGGTAAGAGTTTTCACTTTGGACAAATTAGGAATTCAGTCATATATAGGGCAACGTACTTATGGAGCACACACCTATTCACTAATTATATGTGTGTGTGTGTGTGTGTGTGTGTGTATAGTCATGTTGGAGATCTCAATCCCATGACAGCTTACAGAGACATCTAAGTAAAATAAAAACAAATTTAAAAAATTTTTGTATAGTTTATTTATTTTTGAGACAGAGAGAGACAGAGCATGAGCGGGGGAGGGGCAGAGACAGAGGGAGACACAGAATCTGAAACAGGCTCCAGGCTCTGAGCTGCCAGCACAGAACCTGATACGGGGCTCAAGCCCACAAAACGTGAAATCATGATCTGATCTGAAGTCGCTTAACTGAATGAGCCACCCAGGTGCCCCTAAGTAAAATAAAAGCAAAACAGCAACAACAATCCACAAAACTGAAACAAACAAAAAGAAGCCTGATGTGACAAGCTGGCTCACAAAGTAGAAATGTTATTAGGGCACCAGATATCTGTTCATAGCCAAAAAAAAAGTGTATGTATATATTTAATGTTTATTTATTTTGAGAGACAGAGAGACAGAGAGAGAGAGAGAGAGAGAGAGAGAGAGAGAGAGAGAGAGAGAGAACGAGTGAGAGAGGGACAGAGGGCAAGGGAGAGAGAGAATCCCAAGCAATCTCTATGCTCCGTGCAGAGCCAGACTTGGGGCTTGAACTAACTGTGAGATCATGACCTGAACTGAAGTCAAGAGTCAAATGTTTAACTGACTGAGCCACCCAGGCATCCCGGATATATTTTTTTTAAATCACAGATTTCCAGATAAGTTCTAGAGTTTATGTAGGTAAAAATAAGGGGGGAAATGGACAATAATATGATTCGTTTTATTTTTATACATAGACAGATGTGGAAAACAAAACAAAATGAATCCTGGTTTTCTTTTGGGGGGGTCAAAATCAATCAACATCTCTCTGAAACGTCATATTTTTTATATGGTCAATGTTGTGTGTGTGTGTGTGTGTGTGTGTGTGTGTGTGTGTGTGTGAAAATGGGAAAAGCATGAAAAGTGGAGGCGCACCTGGGTGGCTCAGTCGGTTAAGTGGCTGACTTCGGCTCAGGTCATGATCTCCTGGATGGTGAGTTTGAGCCCCCCATTGGGCTCTGAGCTGACAGCTCAGAGCCTGGAACCTGTTTAGGATTTTGTCTCTCTCTCTCTGCCCCTCCCCACTTACAGGCTCTCTCTCTCTCTCTAAAATAAAATATACATTAATATTTTTTAAATGGAAATTTGTGGTCTGGATTTTGTTTATTTTGATAAATATATGTGAACCTGGGCATCATAATAATCAGCATGGCCTTTGCTCTTTGTTCTAACCTTCCATAATTATTTTCGCCCTCCATGCCAACAAGCTTTGCAGGAGCTAAAAAAGTTTCTTTAATTGTATTCCTTTTCAGCATTTAGCTTTTATCTACCTCTCTCCTAGTAGGTTCTCAATAAATATCATTCGTCTGACTGATATTATTCAAATAAGGATTGCCAAGCGCCCATTGCAGTGTCTGATGCCGAGTAAGTGTTCGCGATTTCACCAGGTAGTTAACAAAGCAGAGGAAAAAAGATGTATTTCAGTACTTACTTGCTTTATAACCCACATAAATGAGAATTTGATGTAAAGCTTGGTGTGACCTCTGCAAATAAAATGATCGCTTAATCTTCCTCGTGCATTTACTTTTTGCCTTTATTATTAAACACTGAGGACTTCTTTACCTCGCGGAAGCCTCGGCGATCCATCTAGTTCTTTCTCGTGATCTCCGAGGACAGATTATACGTTTTCCAGATCGCTGTCGAGAAACTTGTCACTTTCTCAGTGTCCCACAGCTGTGCGTGGTGCTGGGGGACTCGATGGGAGCTGCTACTCCCTGATGCTTTCCAGCTGCGGGAGGCCCAGGCTGACGACTCTTTTTGAGACCTTAATGGCTCATAGTCTCACTTAGTGGGATTCTGTTTAACTATACCTTCCTAATCATTGCAATTAAACAAAATCATTAGAACCTTTCGACTTATGTTGGAATATATAAAATGCTTGTTTGTGCCGTGCCTGGAACAAAATGCTAACTGACATTTTATTTATTTTTTTCTATGTGGATAGACGCCCCCTGCCCCTCTCCCCACAGACTCTTCAGTTGCTTGCAAACGGGGCATGGCCATAATGCCCCGAGAATAAATATGACCAATGGGAAAATTTCTAGAAATTTAGTAATGAGCCAAGTCTGCACAGGACAGTTGGAAAGTCGAGCTGCCTTAGAACGTGAGGTGACAGAACACAGATAAACCATGCCTCCGTTTGTTTCTTTCATGGTTTTGATAATTTAATGGAGACAAGTTTGCTTTTAAAAATTTTGTTGTGCTGGGGAACCTGGGCTGCTCAGTCAGGTGAGCATGGGCTTCTTGATTTCTGCTTGGGTCATGATCTCACGGTTCCTGAGATCAAGCACCACGTTGGGCTCAGCGCTGAGTTGGAGCCGGCTGAAGATTCTCTCCCTCCTCCCTCTCTCTCTGCCCCTCCACAGCGTCTGTGTGCTCTCTTTCTCTAAGAAACAATTCATCGTGCTTTTCTCCTACAAGCTCTGCTGTCTTTAACAGATCATTATTAGATTACATCAGAGTTATTAACCCCCTAACTGAATCTTCGCTTTAGAGAAAGAGAAAATAATCTTTTATGGCTAGAAAACTGGGAAATCCTATTTCCCAGTGACTTACAGGCTTTTAGAGTGGCATGGAAGAGCTGTGTAGCAACGCAGTGGTAAATGGTCTATACAGGGGGAAGACGATTGTGCCCCAAAGCTCATTAAAGGGATTGCAACTTCCAAAGAGTGAGAAATTCCATGAAATAAAAGGGAGGGAAGGATGGTGTCAGAAACCAAAGACTGAAAAGATACCTTCAGGAAGAAATTGATTTTCTCTTGATACTGCCCATGAATTTACATTCGGTTTGAGTAAGTTGCACCCTGAGCAAGTTTAGAGAGCAAGTTGCACCCTGAGCAAGTTTAGAGAGCAAGTTGCACCCTGAGCAAGTTTAGAGAGCCTTACTCATATGTGAATCTCTGTGTGAATTATGGGTCCTAGAGATTTGCAGCACACAAGCCTTTGCCTTTCTTCCCCTTGCTACATGGATCTTAACATGATAATCATGAGGATTTGGGGAGGACTCTGAAAGTGACTGGAACAAAGCAGGGACTTTATTTTTTTTTTTTTATGTTTTTTATTTATTTCTAGGAGAGAGAGAGAGAGACAGCATGAGCAGGGGAGGGTCAGAGAGAGAGGGAGTCACAGACTGAAACAGGCTCCAGGCTCTGAGCTGGCAGTCAGAACAGAGCCCGACGCGGGGCTCGAACCCACGAACCGCGAGATCATGACCTAAGCGAAAGTCGGACGCTTAACCGACTAAGCCACCCAGGCGCCCCAACAGGGACTTTATTTTTATTTTTCTTATTTTAATGTTTATTTATTTTGAGAGAGACAGCATGAGCAGTGGAGGGAGGGGCACAGAGAGCAAGAGAAAGAATCCCAAGCAGGCTCTGCAACATCATTGTGGAGACTGATTCAGGGCTCGAACTCACGAACTTTGAGATCATGACCTGAGCTGAAGTTAAGAGTCAGATGCTTAATCGACTCTGTCACCCATGCACTCCCAGAGCAGGGATTTAAAACAGTTATTTCCCTTTGTATGATGTGACAGGTATCAGTCATCAAGGTGAGCGGAGACTGAGAAGTCTAGAGCTGGTCAGATCCAGATGCCCCTGGGACTCAAGCCCTCCATGTGGTATCGAAGTGGGAACAGGTAAGGAGGGTAGCGGGGTAGCTCTCTCGGTTGAGGTGATGATGGCTGCTGTAATCTCTCTCCCACATGTCAGTGGCTTCATACAATGTATGTTATTTCTCAAGCACATATATTCTAAGTCGGTGTTTCTCCAAGATGATGTCATCCAAGAAGTAAGCCCAAGACCCAGGTTCCTTCCATCTTGTGGCTCTAGCTTCTTCAGCATGTGGTTACTCTGATTGCTGCAGGGGGAGAAATGGACAGGAGGATTGTTCTTGAGAGCCTGGAAGAGGTTCACATCACTGTACCGAAGCTCCTTCAGTGGGCTAGCTGTGAGATGTCCACACCTGTCTTTGAGAGACGTAGAGAAACGTGGATGAGCTGTGTGTCCGGGAGGAAGAAAAAAGCACTCTCTTCTATATTTTTATCAAACCCACCTGGATTTCCTCTGCTTTATGCTGGTGGAGGACCATACCAGTATCATGCCCAGATTGGGTCTTCTGGATTTAGAAACTGAACTGCGTTCATATAAGAATCTTTGCTTCTTCTCAAATGACTAGAAAAAAAAAGTAGCAAGAAGAGGAGAGATTTCACTGGCACAGGTACACATATGTGTGCATATGTGTGCACACATGGTTTAAACCTGAAGGTGAAGTATATCTTTTTTAAAAACTTTTTTTAATGTTTATTTATTTATGAGAGAGAGAGAAAGACAGAGCCCGAGATGGGGAGGGAAAGAGAGAGAGGGAGACACAGAATCTGAAGCAGCTCCAGGCTCCAAGCACAGAGCCCAACACGGGGCTTGAACCCACAAACTCTGAGGTTGTGACCTGAGCTGAAGTTGGACACTTAACCGATTGAGTCACCAAGGGGACTCAAGGTGGAGTGTATTTTTAATTAAATAATTTAAAATCATAAGTTTTGTATCTATGTTTGAGTATTTACTCCTTATATGATTTAGAATTTGCAATTCTACTTCTTTAATGGAAAAATTATTTCAAAGAACTTTGACAAATACTGATTGTTCAATCTTACTTAAAAAAAGAACGTTGTTTTACTGTCTTCTTCTTCTCCTCCTCCTCCTCCTCCTCCTCCTCCTCCTCCTCCTCCTCCTTCTTCTTCTTCTTCTTCTTCTTCTTCTCCTCCTCCTCCTCCTCCTCCTCCTCCTCCTTCTTCTCCTTCCTCTTCTTCTCCTTCTCCTTCTCTTTCTCCTTCTTCTACATTGGGGATGAAGAGGGAGGTAAGTTACTTCTACTGTCTTCGTATTTGCAAAGAACTTCTTTTACCTTCTATTTAGTTTTGTTTACTAATAACTATACAACTTAAAATTCCTTTCTATCTCATTGTAGTCACCACATTTAACTAATACTCTGAAAATACACACAGCTTTACAGAAATGTACCTGACACCTCTATGCTCTGTCCACATGTCATTTACCTCTTCCTTTTGAAACACTAGCAAAGGATCCTTGTGAGGAAGTAGTAAATCTGGTATATTAATCCAGAGGGCCTTTTAATCAGTCTCTCTTCTCTCCCTTTCCTTCCCTACTTTCTGACCTCCCTCCCTCACTCCCATCCTCCCTGCTAAACAATCTTCCTCCCTCCCTCCCTCGCTTCCCTTCCCTTCCCTTCCCTTCCCTTCCCTTCCCTTCCCTTCCCTTCCCTTCCTCACTTGCTCTTGCTCTTAACTTAAGATTTTGAGAAGCTAGATTTCTCATGGCTCATGTTTTCTATTTCCATGTATGGCTTACTTAAGCTTAAGACTGTGATTCACATATGAAATGCTGTGCCCAACCATGCCACAAAGTTACATGCCTGCTTGTTCTCAGCAGGCATCATACCCATTGTATTGCTCATTTTTTTCCTTGCGGGGTGATGTGCTTCCATTTCTGCTTGTCCTGCACATCATCTCTCCCAATGTCAGCTTGAATGTTTTATTTAATTTCCTTTTCTTTTCCTTACCCTCCTCTGCAATTTCTTCAAGAAATACAGTATGATGAAAATCAAAGAACTTGCCATTAAGCTTCCCGTTTAAAGGCCCTGCAGCCACACCTTGGAGAGTTTTACACCTTAAAGCACTGAAATATGTTACACATTTAATTAAATGCAGTGATTGCTGTCATTTCTGTAAGTCATCAAGCAACAGACTTTGGGACAGACTCAGAATCCGTTAAAACATTGTGGCGATGGGAAAATCAGATCCCCCCACATCCTTTTGAACTGCGATGCCTTTTCCAGGAGCATTTTTCATGGTAAATACAAGGACTGCTTGTAAACTTGGTGAGTTCTGCCTTCCCTTTCAGCAGTGAAGTTAAGCACTGGACATGTTCTTCAAGCAACTGCCAATGCAGTACTGTTGGAAATTCCTCTGTCAGGCAAGTCCCAGGCCACTTTGAAAAGATACTGCTGGGAAAAAACTGCATCCTTCCTTGCGCTGTTGATTTGCGGTCTGATCCCAGATTGGCCTATCTGATAAGTGCTTCACCAACATTACTGACGCATGCTCTGGCTTTAGTAATAATAGCCTGCAAGCGTGAGCTAAATGCATGTTGAACACGAACCTCTTCGGAATGGATACGTTCTGGAATAACTTTGTGAATATAGACCTGCCTTCTTAGCTTGGTTCAATTCAAAAGATGTGGCCATGCTCCATTCTTGTTTTATAAATACTCATAAGACCGGCTGCAGACAGAAATTACCATACGTGGTCAAGCCAGTTATGAAGTTGTAATAGTGTACTTCCTCTGAAGCATATTCAGTTACCGGCATTGAACTCTTCTTATTAATATATGGTAAGATTCAAGGATCTGAAGGTCAATAAGATAGTTTCTGCTATGGAGGCAGCACTTGGGTGGCTCAGTCAGTTGAGGGTCCAACTCTTGATTTCAATTGAAGTCATGATCCTGGAGTTGTGGGACTGAGCCTTATGTCAGGCTCTACACTGAGCTTGGAGCCTGCTTAAGATTCTCTCTCTCTCTCTCTCTCTGTCTCTCTCCCTCCCTCCCTCTCTCTCCGTCCCTCTCTCTCTCTCTCTCTCTCTCTCCCTCCCTCTCCCTCTCTCTCTTTCTCCTCCTGTCCCTCTCCCTGGCTTAAGCACTCTCTCTCTAAAATAATAATATTAAAAAAGACCATTTCTGCTCTGAACCAGCTCATATACGTACATGAAACTTATTGAAAGGAGGAAAACATATATGCAAGCATATCCTTGTAAAGTGAGAAAATGGACTAAGACAGAATATGTAAAGCATAAGTCAGAAAAGTCTCTAAAAATCTGAATACACCAGAGATAACACCTGGATGGACAAAACAGACCCCACCCTCATCATTCTGTATTCCTAGGGTTACTCACAGGAAAATTTGAACACTAGGGTGGAGAGAAAGTTTTCCCATTATTACACTGGATTATGAAAATGCATCCAGTGGGTGGGAATGACTAAGATGTGTAACTGAGCCATGCCACCATGAAGTATCCTAGGCTGAGGAGTGGCCACTGGCTCCCTTTAGTCTAACCACAAAGAGAAGTCAGCACAGCTAATAAACAACTGGTGTCCAAACCCATATATATATATGTACACACCTAGGCCACAGTTGAGCCCAGGCAATTCCTTTCTGCATCCTTCCTAACCTAGAGAGTGTCCATTTAATTATATTTTTCACAACCCAGTTTTACACAACTTAAAAAAGTAAACTTCCTTTGAACTTTAGAGTCCATTTCTACTCAACCATCTGAAGTAAATCCTCTTCCCATATGCATTTAGTCTCCAAGGGCTCTTTCATTAGTGAATGCCACACTTTGTACTTGGCACTGTGTCTCACACTTTTGGGGGCCTCCCTTCATGATTATGGAATGAACGGATAGGTGAACAGATACATGATCGAATTCATCAACCCCAAATTCCCGTGTTCTCATCTCGGAATGAACCTATCGGTTCCCCATTTCCCTATTTAGTCTGCGGATTTCTTGTAATTTACTAGCTGGTTATTTTTCATTCAGTCATAGTCAGGCCATCCAGTCATTGAAAACAGATCCAGCCAAGTTTTCTTTCTCTTCGCCAAAATCTCAAGGAGGCAAATAAGAGGAAAAGAAGAACTTCAGTATGACAGCAAAACTCTTCATATATGCTGTTGATCTATCTAGTAAATGCCTGGTTACGTTTCCTCCCCTTCTGAGTACCTAGACGCATAAAGAATCACATTCGAGTCTTTCACAAGGATGAGTAACATCTGTTTAACCTGAATGGTTCAATGTGTTTCTTAAGAATTGTGTTTACAGAATTAATTTGGTTATAAATATGAGAACAAATTTAGGCTGCACATTTAACTCAGTTTTTTCCCTAAGGCAAGCCAATTCATAAAATCTGAAATATTGTTTTGCCCATGAAGTAATGTTTCCTCTAACCTAATAAGTAAATGGAAGGAGAAAACATAATAAAGCTCAAATCTCCAGCAGCTAAAAAGTTAACACCTTAGTGGTGAAGAGCCAAAACAAGAACGCATTGACTGTTGCCAGCAGGCAAAATGTCTCATACCCATTAAGCCTCTTTCTTAAAGCTGTAACCCTGTTCTTTCAAGTCATTCACCTTTCACCCAATAGGCCCCTTTCTCTGACCCCTGAACCATAGTTATTTGTTTAGCATTGTGGTAATAGAGTTTGGAAATCTGAAAAACATTAAGTTAAATGCAAGGGTGTTGAGAAGGTGGAATTCTTCAAGTGAGCTGAAGAAATTCTATCTGGAAGATTTAAACAATATTTTTTTTTCCACACTAGAGTAAGAGATAGGGGAAATCTTGGGAGTCTTTGGGCTAATCAAAGTTTTGGGTTTCTTTTTTTTGTTCCTAAGTAAAGGAAAAGAAAGAATGCTATCAATGGTGTGTATGTATGAAGAGTAAAGAAAGTCAAGTTCTTTGATTATTTTTATGATTATTACAAAAGCAAAAACTTAATAGACCGATCAAACTTTTGATTGGAGTTGGAAGTGTGGCCAATGGCACAAAATCTGAAAAATATGACATGTTTATTCATGTGAATGTACTCACCGATCGGCAAGGTTGCTAAATGAAGAAAGCACACAATTCCCACAAGAGTTAGTTTTTCTTTGTGGGGCTTAGTCTAATGAATTTGATTCTGTACTCCATCAAGTGTATTAATTAGAAGCAAACGAAGACCTGATATTGTGACTCCTTTGAAATAATATTAACAGTATGTGAGACTAGTGTAGGTGTTTCATTTAATAATATTTTTATTTTTTAATTTTTAAAGTTTTAAAAAATGTTTATTTATTTTGAGAAAGAGAGAGACAGAGAGAGAGACAGAGAGAGAGAGGGAGGGAAAGAAAGAGAGAGAGATACAGAATCCAAAGCAGGCTCCAGGCTCCGAGCTGTCAGCACAGAGCCTGACACGGGGCTTGAACTCAAACACCGCGCAATCATGACCTGAGCCGAAGTCAAATTCTTACCCGATTGAGCCACCCAGGCACCCCTAATTTAATAATATTTTAATTGAATAATATTAAAAATATGTGTTGGCTACCCTCAAACACACGATTAAAAAGTGCAAAACATGAGTTGATCTCAGTATCTTTTTCTTTATAATAATTAAAACGATATAGAATGTTGCCCTTTCATCTGCATCTTTAGCTTTATGCATTAGTTTTAGCCTTTCTTCTGCTAAAGGATTTCATTACTGAGACTTTTCTGGATTATTCTTGATAATCTGGAGTTTAATTTCTTTTTTTTAAGTTTATTTATTTTGAGAGAGAGAGAGAGACAGAGAGACAGAGAGACAGAGAGAACTAGCAAAGGAGAGGCAGAGAGAGAGGACCCAAAGTGGGCTCTGTGCTGACTGCAGAGAGCCCAACACAGGGCTGGAACTCACAAACCGTGAGATCACAGCCTAAGCTGAAGTCTGCCACTTAACCGATTGAGCTACCCATGTGCCCCTGAAGTTTGATTTCTAAGTGACAAGAGAGGCCCTCCTAATTTTTTAGGTGGGCAGTGGGGTTGGCAACGAAGTTAAAACTGATCCGTAGATAACAATCTACTGTACTGAGCGAAGGTAATAACAGTAAGTATCATAATACCTCTAGTTGCACAAACATTAGAACTGTTTTTCTGGAATAAATTGAGAGCTAGTAAAAAGTATTTCTGGGATGCCTGGGTGGTTCAGTCGGTTAAGTGTCTGACTCTTGATTTGGCTCAGGTCATGATCTCAAGGTTCAGGAGTTTAAGCCCTACATCATGCTCTGCACTGACAGTGTGGAACCTGCTTGAGATTCTCTCTCTCCCTCTTTCTCTGCCCGTTCCCTGTGCGCTCTCTCTCTCTCTTAAAATAAATAAATAAACATAAAAAAGTTTTAAGAAAGTATTTCTGATCTCTGTCTATATATATGTATCTATGTTTGTTTACCTGTCTCCCTACCTAACTTCTCATAGCCTTGCTTTGCGCCTATATATCCATCCATTTATTTATTCATTCAACAAACATTTATTGAGCATATATTTTATGACTTGTGCTATGCAAACCATTGGGGATAAAGATGGAAAGGCAAATCTCAAAGAACTTTGGGTTAAGACTTGGGAGACTTTGGTTAAATGCAAAATCAGAGAGAGATAATGTAAAATATTCTCAGCCATTTTGGATCTATGTGGTTTCCTGGCAGTTATGTGGCACCTGATGTCAAGATACCTGGGTTTCGGACCTATGAGCAGCTCCACTTTTGTTACTCACTCTCCTGTGGCCTATCTAAGGTGGACCTTTTCACTACCTTTCCTTCCACCATCCACTCCAGTCATTAACACCGTGTTCCTTAGTTCTCCAAGGGCCCTTGAGAATATAAAGGCATCTTGGCACTCGCTGGCACTCCCATTCTCTCCCCCACATTTCAAGCTTGTCCTCAGTGAACTACCAATAGAGTGTGTGCCATTTTGGTTAGATATTTGTTTCGAGATCATTTGCTCTTTTGTTCTCCCTATGTCCCTCAGCTCTATCCTCAGCTCTAAGACAATGCCTGGGATATAGTAGGTGCGAATAAGTATTTAAATAAGTGGATGAAATTGACCATAATAAAAAAAGAACTGTGGAAACAGAGAAGCAGTATGAATCTGACAGTGATTATAATCTCACCTAAAGAATAGACATTATGTAACTTGCATATTTTATTGTATAGTAGGAATCTTCTCTGTGGGAGGTACTTATTACAGAAGGTGGGTTTCACCTGCCATATGGTGGCGTATGCCTCTTAGAGTGTGTTGTACATATGGTTGGATGCCATGTCAAAATAGAGATGAACAGGGATGCCTGGATGGCTCAATCGTTGATGTGTCCAACTCTTAATTTCAGCTCAGGTCATGATCTCACTGTTCATGGGTTTGAGCCTCACATTGGGCTCCTTGCTGACAGTGCAGAGCCTGCTTGGGATTCTCTCTGTCCGTCTTTCTGCCCCTCCCCTGCTCATGCTCTCTCTCTCTGTCTCAAAATAAATAAAGAAAACTTAAAAACACAACAGAGAAGAATAACGGCCACCAGTGGCATATATTCAAGAACAAGCATCTTTCCAGGTCCCTACTCCATATTGATTTATTGACACATTACATCAGTTGCCTTCAGGACAACAAATCATCTGAAACTTGTTTGATCATCTGTATAAAACTCGCAGGTCATTATGCCCAATGACATTAGACATCCAGGTCTTTTCAGATATTGATTGCGTTGTTGTATCTACACACATAATTAGTTTTACCATGTTTACAAATCTCTCCAGTGAATTTGGTCAAACAACCAGGTAAGTCATCTAAGAAATTAATTTGTCTGATATGCTTTATATAATATGTGCCCAATAAATATTTGTAGAGATAGTGTTTTTACAGAGTGAATGAATTTGAATCAACTAATAAGTATCTGAATATTACAAATTCCGTGGAAGGAGTGACTGCATTGTCAACTGGCTACATAGATACTCTTCAAAGAACAACACCTACAAATACATGAATGGCAAATGGTCATATGTTGAACAAATGCGGCATCTATTTATTAATCCCTGAATAAAAATGTACAGAAATAGAAACTACAACATGATACAATAGGATTCTATTCAGGACTCATGCAGCACTTTGCCCTCGAGGAGAATATAGTCCTTAATTTTTAAAAATTTTTAATGTTTTATTTATTTCTAGGAGAGAGAGAGACAGCGTGAGCAGGGGAGGGTCAGAGAGAGAGGGAGACACAGAATTGGAAACAGGCTCCAGGCTCTGAGCTGGCAGTCAGCACAGAGCCCGATGTGGGGCTCGAACCCACGAACCATGAGATCATGACCTAAGTGAAAGTTGGACGCTTAACCGACTAAGCCACCCAGGCGCTCCTGTCCCTTTCTCTTTCAAAATAAATAAACATTAAACATTTTTAAGGAAAAAAAAGTGACACAGTCTCAACAGCTAGCATGGAAGCTTTAAAAAATTTTTTTTTGTTAATGTTTTATTTATTTCTGAGAGAGAGAGAGAGAGAGAGAGAGAGAGAGAGAGAGAGAGACAGCATGAGCAGGAGAGGGTCAGAGAGAGAGGGAGACAAAGAATCTGAAACAGGCTCCAGGCTCTGAGCTGGCTGTCAGCACAGAGCCTGACGCGGGGCTCGAACCCACGAACCGTGAGATCATGACCTAAGTGAAAGTCAGACGCTTAACCGACTAAGCCACCCAGGCACCCCTATAGTCCTTATTTTTAAGTTTTCATCAGTTTTATGAACTCACTGAGTTGGATTCTGTACGCTTGATAAAACAGAGAGGGATTTTTTTTTTTCTTTAACCCCACATCATCTTCTGGAGTTATTACTTTTGGTTCTGATACTGTCAGTCACCACAATCCATACACAGAAGCTTCTCCATACATCATACTTATTGACTGCAAAGTTTTTATGTATTTCTATATTTCTGCTTAAGAGAAATACACACACAAGTGCATAAAGTTATCAGAAGTAAACACTATCCAATATTATCAGGAAAAAGTTTTACTAACCAAGCTCTTTTCTTCTCCTTTTTGCTCAAACCAGTTAGGACACGATGTCAGATGAATTGATGTGTTTGTTGTATTGAGATGTTAAATCGAGAAATGAAAAATTTGATATTACTGTGTTACTATATTAAGAGACATGCACCATTCTATTTATGGATTTATTGTGGGTAAAATAAGGGCAAGTGTAGTTTGTCTTACTAAGATGAAAAAAGAAATTTTATCCTAAGCTTTAAAGAACCATCTGTTGGTCCCATATTCCTCTTGGGGTTTTAAAAATGTAGTACCAAGGAATTTCATTGATCCTATTTTATGTCCCCAAGGATTTGTTTCCCTGTTTTTCCCATGTATTGGCCATTTCCCATGACTATATCTAACTGTTAAGTATGTCGCGTCCCTTTCTTGCTTAATCCCACCACAAGCTTAGAGCTATTCTTAGCCATAGTTGTGTTTTCTTCTATGAAAAGGACTGATGTTATATGTGCCCCCTAAGTCAGCATCATTATAGAAAACAACCAAGACCGTATCAAAGCATTCTATAGTTCGTTGTCTCTATGTTAATTCATAGTTGTCGTGTTTTAAAGTGTTCAATTCTGGTCCCAAACAGAATGAAGACCTCTTTGCTGGAAACTTTTGGCTTCCTTATCTCATAATATTTCCACCTCAGTTTCATGGGTATGCAGTCTGAGAGTTCTCTTTGTTCCCTCCATATCTCTTAGCCCCAGGATTTACTTTGTCATTGATTCCTATCAGTAACACCTTGGTGACTTGTTTTCATTTGTCATAAAATTTTTCTTCCCTTCAAGATGACTTCGGGTTGGGATCTGGACGATTGCTCCACTGTTCAGACTAATCTCTTAATTGAATCTGCAAACCCTCAGTTCTTGAAGCAATTCTATACACAACTACTTAAAACATAGCTCGGCAATTCTTCTTCTCCCAGGTACAATTCAAGAAATCTTTGGGATCCACAATATATATGCTAAAAGCCACATTCTTTGCTCTTAATCTCACAATGAAATTTGACTCCATGCATGCCTTCAACTGTACTGCATCCCTCTCCCTGCCCCTTGCCTAGCACCCACCCCCTCCCATGAAGACTGTTACGATGGGAAACCCCACTATATAGGAAAGAATAAGGCTTTGGAGTCAAACAAACCTGGGTATGAACCCCACACCTCGTGTCAGTTTAAACACTTCAACTGGAAAATGGATATAATCCAACCTTTGACAGGTGAAATAAATGTCTGTGTGTGAAAGGACATTCTGGAAGGATGAAAATATTTATTAATGAATATTATGCATATAATAATCAGCTTGAAAAAAACAGGTTCCCTGTTCTGTTCTTGACTCTGATGTAATGGCCCCACCAATGTGTTTAATGGACTGACTCTGGCAAGTGAGAGTTTTACCACGGAACCATCCATGCAATGGACTGGGTGTGGTAGCCATTAAGGCCCCTCTGCAGAGAGGCTCAAAGCCCTGTCTTCTCTTCCCAAAGGGTTCCTGATTAGCAAGAGGTTTGCTTAGGGGCGGGGTTTCCATGCCCTGCAAATGATTTTCCCTGGCTAGTATCTTCTCCTTAGTTTCCTCTTCTAAGTAACATCTCACTTCAGATTTGCTCAAAAGCGCAGATCAAAGAAATTGTGTGAACTTTGGCCAGGGAATGAGGCTACAGAAGGAAGAGCAGTGACAAAGTGAAACTTTTTTTCTGAAGCGATTTTGTCAGGGCTGAAGATTTGCAAAAAAAAAATCTTGCCTGTCTTTTTATTATTTTTTTCCCATTCATTAAAGTCTGCTGCAACCTGAAAAGAAACTAATCAAAAATCGAAACAGGGTAACATTTTATTTTAATGCTTCCTATGAATGTCGGAAAACCTATTGAAATTAATCAGTGAGGTGGGTAATTTAATCAGAATGCATAATAAATATGTAAATCTGATTGGTTAAGAATGCGTATAGAAGTACATTAGCATCTCCACCTACAGTGAGTGTATAATAATAATATGTAGTGTTTTGCTTTTTGAAACAACTGACATATTCACCACGTTTGGTCTTCATAAGCAGTGCTACCCATGAAATGGGGCAGGGATCATATATTTAAAAAAATAAAATGATATTTTCTCCAAACATCAGTCTCTCCATTGTAGTTTGACAAGTTGATTTGTGATATTAGCAACTACATAGGAGAGTCCTCCTTTTGATAATTACTTTCTTTTGAGTAAATGTGATTTTTTAAAAGAATAACAAAAATGTTTTTTCAGAAGTATGTAAAACTTTTATTATGGGGAACTTTTCAGGTTGTTCTTGTTTAAGAGAAAAAGTTTAGAAAATATGTTACCAATGAAAATATGTGCTAAACAATTTGCTTATTACCCACAGAACCATTGTTCAGTTATTGGCGCATTTTCTTCTGCTACATTGTGTGTGTGTGTGTGTGTGTGTGTGTGTTTGAAATCAAAGTATATGTAGTTTTTGTTTCCATTTAGCCTCATGTTTTGGAATATCATCTCCAAAATATTCTTTGAAAGCAAGATATTTATGGGCTTCTTGATATAGCTCAACAATAATATAATTAATTTCTTCATGTTGAAAGTTTAGGCCTTAAAAATATATAGTTTTTACAGTTATCAAGTCTTCTACTTGTAACAATATTTACCTTTAATTCCAGAGGATACATTTTTAGATCTCTCACTTGTGTCAGCAGGTATAAACTTGAAAAGAATGTCCATATCATCTCTAAGAAGAAAATTAATAATGTAAGGAATCTCATCAGCATCTTGAACAGAGAGTGTGTTTACATTTTTCATGCAGAAGGAATAGCTGTGGGGAAAAAAAAAAGACAGAACTGAGGAAATAAATGGGTGTCTTTGATCATCACTAGCAAGAACTCCTTGAGGTGTCCCTCAGCATCATTATAACCCGGACCAGGAGAAGAAAAGCCAGACGAACTTTCAGGAAGATTCGTGGGCACGAAGTATATTGTCACTGCTGAAGAGGACTTGAGCACAGGGTAAAGTAGGGGTGACATAATACAATTTGAGAGCCCTCTTCTTTTATCCTCACCTTTCCTCAGCTTCCTCATGACCAAAGAGCCTCTGATCCTCCAAGCACATCACTTCCTTTGGACCTGGGTTTGGTCTTCTTTTCTGTGCATATACAAGTATATTATGCTCAGGAACTCTTTGAGATCAAGACATTTGTCAGATTCCATTTTTTTAAAATACCAAGCTCAAACTACAGCACCTTAATTGTAATGAGTGTTCAGGAAGCTGTTTTCTCCCCCTCTCTTTCTTTCTTTCTCTAGATAGAGAGATATTTAGATCTAGATCTAGATTTAGATAGATACATTATTTGAGAGAGAGAGCAGGGGAGAGAGGTAAAGGGAGAGAGGGAGAGAGGGAGACACTCTTATGCAGGCTCCATACAACACAGAGCCAGCCAAGTGGGGCTCGATCCCAGGACCCTGGGATCAGGACCTGAGCTGAAATCAAGAGTTGGCACTCAACTGACTGAGCCTCCCAGGCACACCCCCCACCCCAGGAAGCTGTTTTAAATGAATAAATATATTTTCTGAGTTCTTAATGAATCGAAAAAAAAATTTCTGGTGACTAGAGTGAGTTGATGAAAATTTCTCACCTCCAGTATACCCCTGATAATACTCTGTGTTATTTCTGAAAAGGGGTAATGGGTACAAAAAAAGACTAGATACAATACAATCGTGCTTTCTTATTTGTCTATAGCATTTCTCTTTCTTTTCTTTTTATTTTTTTTTCATACAGTAATTGAGTTTTCTTAACTTTTTAAAAAGTAACCTCCACCTCCAAATGGTGCTCGACCTCATGACCTGAAGATATAGAGTCTCAAGCTCTATTGAGTGAGCCGCAGGTCCCCTTGGTAATTGAGTTTTTAATTAATAAAGGTAGTATGTTTGGTGTTCTTGTGGGACTCACTTGGTTAAGTGTCCAACTCTTGATTTCAGCTCAGGTTATGATCTCATGGTTCATGAATTTGAGTCTTGTGTCGGGCTTTCCACTGCCCGTGTGTAGCCTGCTTGGGATTCTCTCTTCTTCTCTCTCTGCCCCTCACCCCCACTTTCTCTCTCAAGATAAATCAATTTTAAAAAATTATCAGGTAGTGTGTTTGAATCCCAACTTCCCTTATTTTGGTTATAATAAAAACAGAATCTATTGAAAAGAAAAGTTTTAAGAAGGGCTTTGTGGATCAAAAGGAAATAGAACTTGCTTTTTGTGTGCTAAAGATATCATTTAGAGAAGTAGCTGACTGTCAAGGAAGGTCCTTTCATGAATAATATATTGATTGGGTGACCATTAATAAATTTTTTAAAGTTTTTTTTTATGTGTTCAGTAGAGAAAAAATAGAGTATTTTGCAAGCTTAGCCAAGGGAAAAAAACACAAATTAATTTCATCTTTTGTTTGGAGAGAGTGAATCCTCATCAATTTTCTCTTAATATTTAGAATAAAAATTTATGGAAAAATTGAAAAGATAATGCAGAGAGGTCCCATGTACCCTGCATCCAGTTTCCCTGATGACTCATATCTTACCTTCCTAAGGTAAATTTGTTACCCTTAATGAACCAATATTGATACATTATTATTAACTAAAATAACATTTGCTAGCTCTTCAGAATATTTTCCCTAATACCCTTTTTATATCAGGCTATTGTAATTTTCTCAGATTTTCTTCAGTTTAAAGACCTTATGAGTGTGAGGAGTCCCAGCCAGATATTTATAGGATGTTTTTCAGTTGTGATTTGTTTGATTGTTTTCCCTCATGATTAAACTGATGTTCTAGGTTTTAGGGAAGAAGACAACAAAGGAGAAGTGACATTCACATCACATCTTATCAAGGGTACCTACTATGGACATGATTTAGTAGGTTTCTCTAATGTAAAGTTATTGTTTTTTCCTTCATTCCATACTTTCCTTTATGGAAGGGAATCACTCTGACAGCAAACTAAAGAAGTGGAGAGTTATAATCCTCATTGGGAATGGAGTTTCATGTAAATGTTTGGAATTCTTCTTCATGGAAAATGGGAGATTTGTCTATTTTCCCCTATTTGTGTGTTTGTTTGCCTTTGGGGGGGATGTATGTGCCTTCAATGACTCCCATGCCATTTGTTGAAAAAAAAAATTCTTTCTCCATCAAATTTCCTTTGCACTTTTTAAAAAAAACTGTTGACTATATCTATTTGCTTCTATTTCTCATCTTTCTGCTGTTACATCAATCTACGTATTTATTCCTTTCACCAATACCATGCTTTCTTGAATACTGTAGCGTCATATTAAGTTTTGAAATTAGATAGTATGAGTCCTCTAACTTTGTTTTTCTTCAGAATTATGTTGATTGTTGTGTTACTATCATTGTGTTGGTTCTTGGCCTTTCCATATAAACTTTAGAGGCAGTTTGTCAATCACTATAAAATAGTTTGATGGGATTCTGACTGTTGACTGGGATGTGTGGAATCTCTAGATCCTATTGGGTAGAACTGAAATCCTGACATTATTGAATCTTCCACCCATGAACATGTAATATTGTTACACTTATTTAGATCTTCTTTGATTTCTTATAACATGTTTTGTCATTCATCTATAGATCCTGTGACTATTTTGTTAGCTTAAGTATTTTTTCTTGTTGTTATAGTGCTATAATAAATGGCATATGTGTATATATACATAATTTCAAATTTGAATATTCATTGTTAATATATAGGAAATAAATTTTTTTTTAATGTTTTATTTATTTCTAGGAGAGAGAGAGAGAGACAGCGTGAGCAGGGGAGGGTCAGAGAGAGAGGGAGTCATAGACTCTGAAACAAGCTCCAGGCTCTGAGCTGGCAGTCAGCACAGAGCCCAACGCGGGGCTCGAACCCACGAACCGCGAGATCATGACCTAAGTGAAAGTCGGACGCTTAACCGACTGAGCCACCCAGGCGCCCCTAAATTAACTTTTGTATATTGATCTTGATATCCTATGACCTTGCAATCTTGCTGTCTTCACTTATAGGCACTAGGAGTTTCTTGGCTTTTTTTGTTCTTTTTTTTTTTTTAGAGTCTTTACAATTTTATACATAGATGATCTGGTCATCTACAAATAAAAAGTTTTATTTTATCCTTTCCTATTTGTACCATTTATTTATTTTCCTTGTCATATTGCACTAGCTAGGACTTATAGTATGATATTAAATAGGAGTGGTGAGGGAGAATATTCTTCTCTTATTTTGATCTCAAAGTGAAAGTATTTAGTCTCATACCAGGAAGTGTGATGCTAATTAGAAATTTTTGTAGATTCATTTTTATTAAGTTAAGAAAGTTTCCTTCTAATCCTAGATTGCTGAGAGTCTTTATCATGAATGATGATAGATTTTGTTAAATGCTTTTTCTGAATCAGTTGATATGATCATGATTTTCCTTCTTTAGACTATTAATGTCATAAATTACATTGATTTATTTTAGAATGCTGAACCAGACTTGTATACCTAGAATAATTCCCACTTGGTTGTAGTGTATAATAACTATACACTGAGAGAGAGAGAGACAGAGAGAGAGAGAGAGAGAGAGAGAGAAAAGGAGAGAGAGAATCTTAAGCAAGCGCCATGTCTAATAAAGCCTAATACAGAGGTCTGTCTCATGACTGATCATGACCTGAGCCAAAATCGAGAGTTGGACACTTAACCAACTGAGACACCCAGGTGCCCCTAGTATATAATTAGTTTTATAATTATTGGATTTCATTTTCTAGTGTATTGCTGAGACTTTTGTGCCTGTGTTCATAAGAGATATCAGTCTGTAGTTTTCCTACATTGTAATATCTTTTTCTGATTTTTCTGATTTAGGATAAATTTGACACCATAGAATGATGTGGGATTTGTTCCCTCTGATTAGATTTTCTAGAAAGGATTGTGGAGAATTGGAATCATTGTCATTTTAAATATTTGCTAAGATTCACTACACTTATGTTTATTGTCTTATTTTATATTTTTCTGTTTTCTGTCTCATCTATTCCAGAAGGGTGAGAACGCTTTTCAGGTAAGCTTATGTTATACTTATCTCTGTGTCTCTTACAATATTTAATAGGCACTGTGTGATTTGTGTGTTTGTGTGTTATTGTTGAGTAAGTATGAAAATGACCAACTATATGATGTAATTAAATATAGAGTTTAAGGTATGATAGTCCCTTATTTTCCAAAAGAGGTGTCAATAATAATCGTAGGGTAAGAGTTGTGTCCAAATTAGATTTTAAAGAAACTATGGGTGCAGAAGACACAAGAGAAAAAAAAAAGGTCAGAGAAAGGAGGATGGCATGTGCTAATGGAGAATGCAAATTTATGTCAGGACACTGGAATGGGAGCCCATTTACTTAAGAGAAGAGAAACACTGATGTTCTTTTAGAAAAATGCAGTAGAGAAAATGGCTAATGGTAAGAGTCTTTAAAAACTTTGTGTTCAATCAGTCAGTTTAGGAAAATCAGGGGCATGGGTCCTCAGGGAATGGACTTTTAGTGGACGGCTGGTCTAAAACAGTGGTCTTGTTAGTGATCCCTGTCAGTGGGACTATCTTGGTGGCAATAGCTGGCTTATCAGTCTGAGGAGACGTTATTTCCCAAGGTTTCTCTCTCTCTTTTTTTTTTTTTTTTCCAGAAGCATGATCAGTGAAGAAAAATAGGAATTTGTTCCCAGTCAGCTCTTTAGAATCGAGAAGAGGGGAGATATGATTGGATCTTTATTTTTCTGTATTCCAACAAGGAAACCTCTTGGAGTTAGAGGAATAAAAATTCTGCATGAGGATTTGAGCTAAGTGTGGAAACCCTAACTGATAATTCAGTCCTTACCTGTGGCTCCAGGAAGGTCACTCATATATAGGGGATAACTTATATAGGTAGACCCTACCTTGAGAAAGAACACATCATTCTATAGGCACGGCTGGGCAATTTAAGAGTGTGTTATTCTTTAGGGAGGGGAATTTCAAATTTAGGTGATGATAAGACTCACCTGGATAATGTACTGAATACACTTATTCTTTAAAAAAAAATCCACACTCTTATTCAGCAAAAAAATGGGATCTGGCCCAACAATCTACATATTTCAAGGATGTTCAAGTTTTTCTGATGCACCCAAGTTTGGGAACTCCTGAGTTTGTCAACACTGCTGTGTAATGAACCATCAAAGAAGCAAGGGAACATAATCTTTAGTGGTTTGATGTTTGAAGGTGAACTCTGAAGGGCTCAGATGGAGACCATAAAAAGTCACACTAGGAATGGAAATGTGTGGCTTGGGCTGCCTTGTCCAGTAACAGACACCCCAAGTATTCCTAGATCCTTCACTTTCTCAGTTTATATTCTTATGTGTTAAGATCTGAAAAGTAATATCCCCAGTCTTTTGTCAATCCCCATATTTCCCTGCCTAAAGAGAGGAAAAGAAATACAAGGAAAAACAAAAAAGGGAAGAAAGCAAGCAAGCAAAAGCATATTTGTGCACATAACATACTTCTAAGCAGAGATGGAAATACAATTCCTGTTTCTTTTTTACTTTGTGTTTTAATGAGAATGAATTAATCTGAAAAGTTGATGTTAACAAAGGCTTAAAGCAGGCCATTTTTGAAAAGCTTTCATAAAGACAAATTGAACCAAGTATTTTTCTGAATGCACATCATATTGGATGCCATAACTTGTTCTGAAGTTCCTCTTTGAATTTCTTGACATGGTGAAAGAGAATTGCACCACTTAATTCTTTGAAGGCCTGGGTATTGGGGCACTCCAGCACTGATCTCTTAGAGCTCCTTTTAGACACCCCCTTTGGGTTCCTTTCATTCGGGGGGGCCCAAGAGTCAGCTGGGTCAGCCCTGCCTCCAGCATTTCATGGTCTTCAGGGATATTTCCAAACCCTAGCTTTCCTGTAAGGCTACCAAAGACTTCCTGAATGACCTCAGGTAAAATATATCCTGCTTACACATGAAAAGTGAAAACAAGAGCTTTACAGGAAGAATAGGGCAGTAATGAGATTGATTTTAGGTATTTTAGCTAGCTAGTCCAGCTTCCAACCCCATCCGTCCCTTCTGATTCTACTCCTATGGGATTGTCTTAAAGAAGAAATACCTAGTTTCTTTTTTCAATGTTGGACCATTTAGAATTCTGAGTCATTCAGCAAAGTCCTTTTGACCGATTTCTCAATTCAGAGGGGAAAAGCACACACACGTTCTTTTTTTTCTCCTATGGTTTTGTGCAAAGTGACTCTGAGCCAACTGAAATTTGGGCAAGAATGTGTGTGTGTGTGTGTGTTTGTGTGTGTGTGTGTGTGTGTGTGTGTTGAACAGTGTCCTCATTTCTCTCCTGTCTCTTTCTCTCTCTTTCTTACAGGAGAGTCTCCCATTACACAATCCTGAAGACTGGCCGCAAATTCTCGCTCTTTCCTTCTTATTTATTTCATCCTGGTCAGTGAGACCTCTCGGTCCCCTCCTCTTGTCCTTTCTTTCTGTGGTTCCCAGAGAGGAACGTGAGTTTTGAAAGTGTCAGAACGGTGTAAATGCTGATGTATAGGCCACAGTTGTTTCTCTCAAAAGGCCTGTGGAGCCCTCCCCTTTCCTCTGTTCCCTTCAAGTTGGGAATGATTCATCAGCTGGCCTTTAGCAAGAAAAGAGGCCGGCCAGAGGTCTCAGGCCTTTGACCTCTGTGAAGAGAAAGGTCATACTGAGCGCAACTGTGCAAGCGCCAAGCCAGGAGCCACAGGCATAGAAACTCGAGGCAGGGGCGCCCAGCCGGGCAGAGGGGGATGGTGGGAAAGAGTGGGAATTTAGGAAAGTTAAGAGTATATTTCTAAGAGACTTGGTGGATCAGCTGACAGCTGAGGGCAGGGGTCGTATTTATGCATGATTCCCTAAGCATGCTACAGTAACATCTGCTTGTTAAGAGTCTTTGGGGAGTAGGCATGGGGACCAACCACTTCTGACCTCCTTCCACAAAAAAAGGGACAGGTTAAGAGATTAGGGGTTCCTGTTAACATTTGTTTTCGACTTACTGACCCCCCTCTCCTGGGCGTGGTTTGTCAGCTTCACCCCATTTCTCTTTTGTCACCTTGCTCAATATTTAAATGAGCCCCGTGATTGTCACTGGGATAGTTGGAAATGGCAGAGAAGAAAAATTTCAATTAGGGGAAATCTTGGTGAAAGATACGGAATGCGAAAGACGAAGCACGAGAGAGCAAACCCAACCACCCCGGGAATTCTTTACGTGCTGGGATCGAATCATTTTGCAGGAACAGTTCAACTTTTGACATCATTGGCAGAACAAAAAATCAGCTAACTGTGCTCTGTCACATCCACACCCAGCCTCCTTAACACAGGAGAGATGATTTGGTCATTAGGCTACCCGGAAATTGTAACTTCATATATTTGCTGTAGAGTTCAGAATAAAGACAGAACTCAAAACCAAGGGCAGTGGGTGAGGATTAAACATTGATTCCACTCTTTCATGAACCTTTTGTTATTTAAGTCACTTTTATGTCCTTCCCACAAATTTTCCTTTAAAAAATCCTAGTTTTTCTCCTCTAAACACCAAAACTTTCATGTGTGACTATTCCCCACCTTTGATTTCCCTGGCCAAATTAATAATCAAAGGAAGCATCAAGCGATTTCTCGAGAGGGGTTGAGGGAAGAAGAAAATGCATGAAAGTGCTAAGTCTTCTTTCTTGTTTTTTCTGAAGGAACACTTAGCATGTATCTCTTGGCTTCTAAAGGGTACCCTGTGCATTAGTTGCAGTTATCCAGAATTTGGTTTGCATTTCCTATGCTTTTTCCTCAGACGTTTCTGGAAAGGCTCCGTTTGGTTTTGTGAAACCTCTCTTGGTGCCACTGTAGGCAGGAGCGTGCATCATGAGTATCTTATGATGCCGTAACCACCTAGATGGCATTTTGTTTTCTCCTAAAACCTTTAGTGAATGCAATAACATTCAAGAGTTGAAGGAAGAGATTGGAGACATGGGATATTGACTTTGGCTAGAAGAATGTTACACTAAGCAAACGTGTGATATCAGGGAAGGCAGTCTCTTTTGGCTCCACGTCCACAGCAAAGTTCACATGTCCAACCTTCTGTGTAACTGTAGGAAGACAACATGTTTGCTATTTATAGGGGACTGTCTTGGGGAACCAACTTTCCAGAGCAGAATAGATTGTTCTGAAGCCAACGGGATGTGCCTGGATGGTACATCCTCAAAGGTAAAGGCTGGCATATGTGTGTGTGTGCGTGCCTGCGTGCGTGCCTGCGTGTGTGTGTGCATGTATGCGTGTAGTTGGTGGAGGGATGGCTGATAGGAGTTGTTCAAAACCACTTTGTGATTATAAATAATAAAAAAAAAAAATCAATCGGAAGTGCGTTCTGCCAAACTTGACAATAAACCTCCTAGCAGGGCATTGAGATTTTCTTAATCAGGGTCAGACCCACAAGCATAAGGCCAATGAGTTCAGTGGGAAAAACGACTCTTCTTCCCCATTTTTTCCCCTTTCCTTTTTTCTTTCATTTGGAAGGGACCCCCTCATAGACATGCAGGGCAATTTTCCAGTACATTAACCCAGGAGGGATCCTCTCTCTGTCGACTCAAGAGACAGAAAAGTTGAGAAGCAGGGTGAGGGGGAAGATGGATGGGCCTGGGACAGTTTTTCCACTGTCTTGCCCTGTACACCTAGGACAAAGACTTCATTGACTCCAATGCTTGACATCAGCCTCATAAAGTAGTAGTCAGGCACAAAAGGCCTGACATTTGAAAGTACAAGTCCCTGCCTTCTTTCTATTGCAGCTGTGCAGGGGGGGTTGGGGCTAACAGCGGTGTCCCTTTGTCGGCCCATAGGACAAGAGGTGAAGATAAATAGTGTTGACTTTAATGTAGTCACACAATTTTGCTATTTCCCAAAACACAACATTTCCTCCCAGGCCTCACATCATGGCCCCAGGAGATACAACAGTGTTCCCTTAGGCCAGGGAGCAAGGGTTGAGCCAACCTGTGAGTGGAGCGAGGGTACAGAGTGGCCACGTGGCCAGAGGGAAGAGGGGTAGGCAGGCACAAATACGGAGTCGTGGGATCTGTCCCTTGCCCTCTGTGAGGAGTGGCATGGTTTTCATGCATTCCAGCTTGGTCACAGTGGTTTCTTTCATTTTCTTGAGATCCTGGAAATGGTCCTAAAGTGGAAAAAAAAAAATGGATGCAGGAAGCAAGTCTGAAAATCATGTACAATTATATGATTTAAAAGACTTTTAAAAACCACTCTGGTATCTTTCTGACTGTCACAAGGCCAGGCAGTAAAATGCTTTCCTGGGAACATTTTCTTATAAGATGAAGACAAACGCTTGAATAGAACGCAGGACTTCCAGAATTCTCTGTGCTGGAGGAAGGAACATATCAGAGGTGTGGTCTGTTGCATTGGGGCGTCGTTATCATTAGTTTTTTAGTTGACTGGGCATCAGCATAGGTGAGCCTTTTGAATTATTTCTTGTTTGTGTTATGGAAGAAAGAATTTGAAATATGGAACACAGAACCCAGTTGGATTTGATGGCTTATGATTAAGTTCAATAGGCTGGAGAGGATTACTTTTCCTGAATATCATCCTAAAACTGCTAGCTGTCGAGTGCCATTTTGGATCTGTCTAAAAAGGCTCATTCGAGGATCGTGTCTGGGCCACGCCTACTTATAAGCATCTGTCTCTAGTCAGACCTCCTTGTCTTCAGAGTGGACTCTGCGAACCTTAGAGCACCCAGGTTTGAGGAGTTATCTAAGAGTATCTTATGTGCCGGAAAAGAAAGGTGTGGTGGTTGAAGTACCTACTGGTCCCTTGTGCTGAAGCTGAAGAAAAGTTAGAGACATGCATGCCAGAGGAAAGTTCTATTTAAACACCAACAGGGGAGCTCAGATCAGTCAGACATTAGCGGGATTTTAACATCTGGCTGAGTTTTCCTCCCCAATTTGCTGTCATGTTTCTGAGCTTAGGGCCCTCTTCCACTTAGGAGATTTCTTCGCATCAATTGAGCATACATTTTGGGAATTATTCACCCAAGTTATTTCAAAAGCTTTATTCTATACAACTCTGCCACCATTGCATTTTAGAGAACATTGCTCAAGGCTAATAAAGATATTTTCATTGATAGGAAAATATGTGAGATTAGATCTTTTTTTGTAAATCTTTGAAGGATACAAATGTACTCTAAAGCTGCTGGTTGGAAGTTGGAAAACAAGTGTCTTGAAAATACAGTACATATTGACTGACTTCCCCTTGTTACTCACTTAGTCTCCTCTTTGGGTGAAGGCTGTAGCTTACGTTATTTCCCCGTGAACTTAACAGAACCTATTCTGAACTTACCAGGGGCTGGCTTTGAATGGTTACATGGTAATAATTTTGACTTATTGGTAGATGCATCATGTTTGGAAGAAGGTGGATTTCTCCAAATGGCCTTTTCTTTTGACTTTTGGAGTTCCTGAATTCACTATTTTCAGTTTATACTTATGATCATTCACCCCTTCAGTAGAGCCTTGATGGTTTCCAGAAAGCATAAGTTACACCAGAATGCAATGTCCACTGTCACTTCCCAGATCTGGTTTTAGTTGGAATCTAATATATCCCCTGCTTAATCAGTTGTCCCCTGCCTCTTTCCTGAGACTCTGAGTCCTTCATTCCTCTAAGCTCTTGGGTATTTCTATGGGCTTTCTTCACCCTTTATCCCCTGGGTTCTCAAACAGAATATGTCATTTGGCAGCTTTCAGACATGAAGTGCCGAACTTTTTGTAGCAAATGAAAAAAAAAAAAAAAAAAAGCTGAATATGACCAAACAGAAACCCAGCCTATAGATATAGGAAAGAGAAGAGTTCAGGCTGTATCTAGGGTGTTTTCATGGGTTGATGAGCTATGAGCAAGTAGAAAATTTGCTCTGCTTTGCTGGGTCTGTGGATGCCTCACCCAGCCCATTCCTTTTGAGAGTGCACATGGTCCCACAGGAGTTCGATGCCAAGAGATGCCTAAGAGAGAAGGTGTGCATTCAGAGCAGATCGTTTCACAACCAGGAAGTGACAGGCCGTGTTTCACTTCTTTCCCTCCTCTATTTCACTTTTATCTCCTGACTCAAAGCACAGGAAGAACTTTCCACCAGGAATTTTCTAGCAGACCTTAGGGTTGAGAATGCCTCCCAGTGTTTTCTTCTGATGCACTTCCCCTGGAGCGGAGTCAATAAGGCAGTCAGAAGAACTCACAGGTTGGGTCCTGAGAAGACCTCAGTGCCAGTTTGTGCTCTCTTAATTGCATATGGACAACCATTTGATCCCCCCCTCAGTTTTCTTATCTGTAAAATGGGAAACTGCCTATCTCTGAATGATTTTCTTTTTCTTTTTTTCTTTTGCTCCCTCTGACCTAATAATGAACTGAATTGTAAGTAATCCTGGGAGTCAAAAGATAGTGTTTAAGAAAACAACCGGACATTGAAGAGTATAATCTCGATTTAAGGTACTGTTGGTATCACATCTAAAAAAAAAATCAGTGAATTTGATGAACATACACGACCACGCATTTGTTCTTCATATTTAGGCCTGGGTCCTGGAACTGGAATTGATATATCTTTGGAGTTGTCTTAGTCCTACTTGAGGACACAAAGTTTTGTAAACATAACATTAAAAACTGACTTTCCAGGCAGAGACCTCTGCCTGTGAATGCCCTATGGGATTCAGCAACTGGCCTGCATCTTCCCGTCTGAATCAGAGTTTAAGAATTCTTTTAAATAGGGGCGCCTGGGTGGCTTAGTCGGTTAAGCGTCTGTCTTTCACTTAGGTCATGATCTCGCGGCTCGTGGGTTCGAGCCCCGCGTCAGGCTCTGTGCTGACTGCCAGCTCAGAGCCTGGAGCCTGTTTCAGTCTGTGACTCCCTCTCTCTCTGACCCTCCCCTGCTCACGCTGTCTCTCTCTCTCTCCTAGAAATAAATTTAAAAAAAAA